>NC_141687.1:343646794-344094294 GCF_964263255.1 Lissotriton vulgaris
TGAGCCAGGCCATAAATGCGAATCCTCTCCGTCTTTGAGAGTTCTTCCTGACAGGTGCTCACAATGAGGACAGGTGCCTGGATCATGTTCTTCAGGCAGACACAGGATACAGACGTCGTGGTTGTCCGATTTTGCCTTCTTGTTGCCACAAGAAGGACATTTGTCAAAAAGTGAAGGCATTCTCAGTTGAAAATGTTCACTAAACTGACTGAAAAAGACAGTTTCTTACTTGACTAGGTGTTAAATGTCAAAGTAAGTAAAAAAGTTGTTAAAAGTGTAGTAATTTTCTGTCAGAAAACAGAAATTTGTGGAGCTGTGTAACCAGAATCCTTCCTGAAGGAGCCAGAAAGAACAACTGACCTAACTGTCACCCCTGAGGCATGATGGGATACTGGGGGTCATGGGTGCCTTAAAGGCACGGTGTCAGTTTATTACTATGCATCTACAGGTTAGCTTTTCAGTCTTTTTAGACTGTGTGCTTGCAATGCAGCCTGGGAGCTTTCTATGCTTTCAGTGAGTTATAAGAATTTCTACTGCTATCTGAGCATTAAAACAGTTTCTAAACAATCTTTGGTGTTGTTTCTCATGTTTCTAATGCATATTATTCATGTATGGTGGAAATTCTTCACAGCATATTTCAGCTCTGATGTTATTTGGCTGCTATTGAATGTTTTTATACATTTATATATATGAGTATATATATGTGGGGGGGGGCGTGGCTAAGCACGCAATGGCGGAGGACGCGTTAGGGTAGAGCTCCGTGCCAAGCTCCCCTTCCCTGAGCCGTTTCTCCGCCAAATTAAATCCTAGCCGCCCGAAACTGCTGGCGGACCCTCCCGGAGCTCTCCTCGGCAATCTGGCCGACTCTCATTTCGGGGCTCCGACGAGGCTGACCCCGACCTATCCTGCGGACCTCCTGCGGGATCCGCTGACACCTGGCCGGCGGGGCAACTGCGGGAGTCCGAGGCTTGGGCCCAGCTCACAGGCCCCAACTGGTAGGCCACGCCACACTGTCCGTGGCCCCCTGGCCGGCTGCTGCCGCGCTGAGAGCAACCTCCGGTGGCCCGGCGATCACCTTGACCTGCAGCAGGACTCCAGCGGGGGGCCCGGACCAAGCGGGAAGTGGGCCCCCAGCCCCCACATCGCGGCCGTCGCGCGACTGCTGCCCTGCTCCTTGGACCTCCGGAGGACACACCTGGGGCACATCTGGGGCAGGCGAGGCGTGGAGATCTCCCCCGGAGAGGCGCCGGTGACGTGGCGGCCCCGACCAGCGGGGGCCCCTCTACGAGACGCAGTGCAGCCATCGGAGCCACCCGGTGAGTCCCTCCTGCGCCCGCCAGCATAGAGGAGCCCACGCGGAGCGACGGCCCGGGCATTGCGGCCCCAAGACCCGCAGCACAGCTGACCGTCCCTCCCCTCGCCTGGACGCCACACCACTGCCGGAGACAGGCTGACCGCCCCCCCCCGAGGTGGAGACACGCGACGGTGTGCCTCACGCCGGGCCCGCCTGCGGGGCCCCCCCACGGGGACACTCACTGCCTGAGGGTCGGCGAGGCACACGAGAGGCTGTGACCCAGGCCGGAACCGGTGGTCGGACCCGTTCGCGACGCCTGGACCCCTCGGACTCACGCACAGTGCCGGCCCCCCCGGCCCCCACTACAACTGGGGCGGAGTGACTGGGCCACGACCCGCTAGCAATCCGGGGGGCAGTCGGCGCGGCCGCGGACCGCCAGGGACGAGCGCGGGCGAAGGAGGGGACAGGGCACCCCCGCCTGCGCCGAGGCCCCGCGCAAGGCCGCCCGCTGGAGGACCCCCCCCCCTAGGGGACAACAATGACGGCCTAACCAAAGGGACCTGCCAGCGCTCGCGGGGCCCCAACCCAGGGACGTAGCGCCTCAGGGGACACCGTCACTGGAGCAGCGCCAGGGGCCGACCCCGCAGGACAGGCGCCACCCGCACATGTCCGGGGGAGTGCGGACCCGCACCGGGACCGGAGGGGCCCTGCCGAAGGGGAAGACGGACAAGCGGGCACACAAAATGGCCGCCGAGCAACTGGCTGCGAGGCTTGACAGCGTGCTGGCAGCGGTGGAACGGATGGAGCAGTCACTCCAGCAAACTAGAACCTCCCTGGAGTCCAAAATTGATGGGGTCGCAGTGGACCTGACCCTCCTGCGTGATGACCATAGGAAATTGTCCGACCGAACCAAGACCCTGGAAGGCGCAGTGAAGGAGATCGAGCCCAAGGTCACCCAGACTGACAGACACGTACAGGACCTCCTGAACAGAGTGGAGTTCCTGGAGGACAGGGCTGAGGACGCGGAAGGGAGGGCGAGACGCAACAACATTAGACTTGTGGGGGTTCCGGAGAAATGGGAAGGGAACCGCCCGGCTGAACATGTGGAAGAATGGCTACGGACACTTTTGCCCGAAGGCTCGCTGTCACCGCACTTCGTCGTGGAGCGCGCACATCGGGTGCCAACGAGACCCTACACCACCGGCACCAACCCGAGGCCGCTGCTCTTCAGGATACTGAACTATAGGGACAGAGACACGGTGCTGCGTGAGGCACGGCGACTGGGCGAGGTGCGCATTGATAACGCGTTGATCATGTTCTTCCCCGACTACACCATCCAGGTGCAGCGCCAGAGGCACGACTTCATGGCAGTGAAGAGGAGACTGCGCACCGCGGGCCTCAAGTACTCCCTACTATTCCCTGCCAAGCTGAGAGTGGTGGCGGGAGCTAGCACTTACTTCTTCAACACACCCGAGGAGGCCGACGAGTGGCTGGACGGAGGCACGGACACGGCACCGAAACACTCTCACGGAGGCGAGACGAGGACCAGGCCACGAGCACCACGACGACGCCGCAGGCACAGGACCCAACAGTCCCAACGCGCGGAGGAGGGGGCGGGACTCTCCCCCACACTGGACCAGATGCTCCGAGAACAGCGCGATGCACTGCAGAAGGTCTCCCAAATAAGTAACTCATCCTCCCATGAGACGGCCCAGGAGGACGGCCGACAGCCGGTACCCAGCGACGACGACGAGGCCATATACGGGATCCCGAACTCACAGATCTCGATGGAACTGCCCATCGTCACGCCGCAAACCTCAGACCTGATCCACTGACCCTACGGGGGATGTCTGCATTGGCCTTGCCATGACGAGGGAGGGGTTGGCAGTGGTCGCCTGGACGATGGTGCGCAATCGGCGCCCGCCACTGCTGGGGCCGCCCCCCCCCCCCCCCCCCCCCTGCCAGCTGATCGAACTGTGGACACCTGGAACAGTGAGTAATGCCCTTATGGCACTAGTGGTAGGCTGGGAGGGCGTTGAAGGGGTGGTCCTTTAGCGCGCATCTGCGCCTGGTCGCATACAGGATGGGCGATTTGGAGCATTGGACCGCAGTGGGCGGCCACTATTGTCCTGCATTGTATGGCTCAGGGAAGCGGCCTGCTTCCCCTAAAACTGACTATACATACATCCTGCCGAACTTGTGCTTAGCACACACTGCCCCTTGAACAAAGCGAGACTGTTCCTCTCTCTTGAGAGTATGGACGGTGGCCCGTTCCGCCACTGCCCTTTTGGTATTTTAGTGGGGTTAGCCCGCTGTTGGTTGTTGTTCTTTACTGTTTTTTTTCCCTGTCCTTATGTTTACCCAAACTTTGCTGAGTGTAATGTGGGGGGTGGGAACGGAAGAGCTGGGGGAGCCACTGCTGGGGCCTTTGGTGATGCCGCTGCTATTGGGAGGGTCAGGGGGGAATGTATATTGCTGCAATGTCTGCCATAAAAATATGCACGTGGAACATTAGAGGTATGCACACACCCGCGCGCAGGTACCAAATCTACTCCTACTTGAAGAGGCAGAACGTGCAGGTCGCGCTATTGCAGGAAACACACCTGAGTGGGGCGGAGGTGACAGCGCTGAGGCGGAGATGGAGGGGACAACTGTATGCCACTGAATACTCCTCGTACGCCCGCGGGGCGCTGCTATGGGTAAAACCGGGAACCCCCTTCGTGATGTCGGACGTACACATAGACGCGGAGGGGAGGTATGTCCTGGTGAAGGGTCGCATAGACGGGCAACCAGTGGTCCTGGCGTCCATTTACGCCCCAAACACGGATCAGGGCACCTTCCTGGCGCATATCTCAGGGAAATTAGCGCCCTGGCACGGCGTCCCATGGATCCTGGGGGGCGACTATAACGCGGTACTAGACCCAGTGCTGGACCGTTCGGTCCCGCCGAGGCCAGAGGCGACACCCCAGGGGGCCACGAGGGCACTCACACAGTGGGCGACCCAGTGGGGTCTGAAAGATGCATGGCGTGCGCACAATCCGAACACTAGGGTGTACTCGTACTTCTCAGGAGCGCATGCATTACATGTCCGCCTCGACAGATACATGGTGTCAGCGGACATGTTGCCCCATATCACTGACTCACAATACCTGGGTAGGACACACTCCGACCACAACCCCCATACACTGCACATGGCCTGGGAACGCCCGCGCCCGCCAATCCCCACGTGGCGACTGCAACCTGCATTACTGCTAGACGCCCCCTTTAGAGATTCCCTACAGGCCAGCGTAGCGCAATACTTCGAAGATAACTCAGATACAGCATCCTCCCCGAGAGTAGAGTGGGACGCATTCAAGGTGGTGGTACGGGGACATTGCCTGAGCACTCAGGGGAGCATACGGTGGAAGTTGGAGGAGGACTTGCGCAGGGTGGAGGCGGACCTACTCGGCGGGGAGCAGGAGGCGGTGGAGGGTGCAGGTGACCGGCTGCAGGCGGCCCGGGCGGAGCACGAAACGCTACTGGAACGGCTGCGGCACGTCAACTTTGCGGCCCATTCGGCGCGGGTACACCAGCACGGTGACAAGCCCGGCAGGCTATTGGCCTGGTTAGTCAGGCAGGAGGAACGCACGGAGCCGGTCTCCGTCATCCGCACAGCTGAGGGAGACCTAGTGTACACCCAAAATAGGATACACCAAGCGTTTGTGGGACACTACCGGGCCCTATACAAGTCGCAACTGAGAGTAACTGCGGCCTACATAGCAGAATACCTGTCGGACATCCCGCTGCCCTCCCTTATAGGCTCACAACAGGACGCCCTGGGAGCGCCATTCTCCGCGGATGAAATACGCGAGGCCATCTTCGCACTGTCCAACGGCAAATCACCTGGCCCGGATGGACTGCCCGCCGAATTTTTTAAGGCGTGTTCAGACACGCTGGTTCCGGAGTTGCTCAAGTTGTACAACACAGCAATGGAAGAATCAACACTCCCAGACTCGCTTAACGAGGCAAACTTGGTCTCGCTGCTGAAGCCAGGCAGGGATGGCGCACTCATGGGGTCCTACAGACCGTTGGCCATGCTAAATACCGATTATAAAATTTTCACCTCACTCCTGGCCCGCCGCCTGGCCCTGGAGGCACCTACTCTGATACACGCCGATCAAAATGGCTTCATGCCGGCGCGGAGCACGTCTCGTAATCTACGCCGCCTCTTCCGGATTCAGGAAGCGGCTCTGACGCATTGGCCTAGATCGGGGTGCCTGGTCCTGGACCTGGAGAAGGCCTTCGATTCGGTAGAGTGGCCATACCTGGGAGCCGTGCTGGACAGATTTGAGGTGGGAGATGCATTTGCCGACATGGTCGGTCTGCTCTACCAGAGACCCAGTGTCCGAGTGCGGACGGGAAGGCTGCTGTCGGAGAAGATCGAGGTGCGCAGAGGCACCAGGCAAGGCTGCCCCCTGTCCCCCCTCCTCTTCTCCTTAGCCATCGAACCACTAGCAGCTCTGCTACGGGACAGAGGAGCGGAATGGGGGATCCCATTGGCTGACGGAACGCACATAGTCTCACTCTACGCAGATGACCTGCTGCTTTATGTGCGGGACCTCACCGCGGTGCCAGCCGAGCTATCGGACGTCTTCCAGAACTTCGCAGAGGTCTCGGGCCTCAGGGTCAACTGGGCCAAGTCCGGGGCATACTCGTTTAACCGTGATCAGGAGGAATGCGATGTGCATCTTGGAGGGGCCGGGCTCGCTTGGTACCCGACCACGTTTAAATACCTAGGACTGCACATCTACAGAGACCCACAGGATTTACTAGAGGGCAACCTGGTGCGCGCCATTTCTTCTCTGCGAGCCCAGATGTCCTTCTGGAAAACCCTTCCGCTGAACGTGCCCAGCCGCATCGCTCTTACTAAAATGATAGCGCTCCCTAGGCTGCTATACTACTTCGCGAATATCCCCACGTATGTCCCCACGCGGATATTCCGCGATCTGGAATCAATGCTCCGTGGCTTGATCTGGAACACGGGGCGACCTCGAGTGGCGCTGGCTAAACTGTACTCCCCGACCGCGGAGGGCGGACTGGCTGTCCCCAACATGGAGCTGTATTACCTGGCCGCGCAGCTCCAATGGGTGACGTACTGGCTCAGCGATGCACATCTGGACGATACGGCCACTGCGGACTACCAGTGGACACATCCCCAGACCTGCGCCCTGTTTCACCCATTGACCAAGGGACCCCGTCCCCTGCCCATGCATGTGGCCGTGGCCCGCAAATGCTTTCTCCGCAGCCTGAAGCTGACGCACAATACCAGGCCATATGCTCCTGCCCTCCCCCTGCTGGGCACCCCCAGGAGGAGCGGGATGGTTACGCAGCGCAAACTGGACCACTGGGTCACGGCTGGTGTAGAGACCATGGGTGACCTGTATTCCGACGGAGTCCTGCTCTCATTTGCGGAGTTATCTGACACCACGGGACTCCCGGCCGGGCAGTTCCTACTCCATGCATCGGTACTGCGGGCATACACTGACTCCTGGGGTGACATCCAGGATGAACCGCCAATGCACCACTTGGTCCAATATCTACATGTAATGGGCAGAGGCTCGCACGTCACGCATTGGTTGGCGCAGGCGCTTCTTATCCACACGCAGAAACCCACGCAGCAGATTAGGGCTAAATGGGCGGCGCACCGTGGGAGGGACTGGACGGACAAGGAGTGGAACCTAGTACTGGCTAGCCCCGTGAACATCCCCCGCAACTCCCGCTTCCGTGTCATCCAACTATACATCTTGCACCAGGCATACCTAACGCCAGACAGAATAAACAGATACTTCGCAGTCGACACTGCTGCTTGTCCCAGATGTGACCTGTTAGGCGCAGACATCCTGCACATGCTTTGGCACTGCCCAACCCTGACCGCGTACTGGGGGGAGGTGACCTCACTCCTGAATCACAGCACGGGCCCGGGCCTGCCGGACACGTGGGAGGCGTGCATCCTCGGCCTCTATAAAAGAACCAAGCTAAACAAAACGCAGGCACGGTTCTGGGATCTGGGCCTCGTTACGGCCAAACGGCTGATTACGCGACACTGGAAGCGGCGGGAACCACCCACCCCAAAACACTGGTTCGCATCCTTTACCAACTGGGCCGGGGCGGAAGGCACGGCGCTCCGCCGGGAAGAAATGGCGGGCCTGCGGCAGTTCCCGATAGCTCAGCTCTGGGATGGCATCCTGGGGTCCCTGAAGGGGGAGGGCACTGTCAGAGGGCTCACGTAGACTAGGTGAGGCCGGAGGTGGGTCACAGGGGCTAATGCTGTATCGCAGGAATCATCGCAAGCGGCGCCACCCCCCCCCCACCCTACCCCCCCCCCCCTGACGCAGACAAGAAACAGCCAGCGCGTAAACCTCGGATACGACCCAACGCCCACGCAGGCGCCCGTCAGCGGCCATTGCCCAGCAGCGCGCCCCAAGCATAAAACTGCTGACATCGCCCCCGCAAGCACACTCCACCCCCCCCCCACCCACTATCACATATATGTTTACATGTTTGTAGTATCGGACCCCTGCTCACGGACGGTGGCCTCTCTGCCCCCTCGTGTTGAAGTGGGCAGGAGCCGCTGACGGCACTACGGATGGCGACTGCAGGCGTGGACGCTGATGGCCACACCGGCAGCGAGGCTCCTCCACCTGAATGCCACATGCTCCACTAACAAGGCCGGCGACCGATGGCACATCATGGCCCGCAGGGGCTATCCCACTCCAAGTTCAGGCACACTTGCGCGCGCACACCTCTGACCTCCAGTTGCACTGTAACAGCATCGGCAAACAACACACCGTACAGAGGTGGCACCTACTAACACCGTGCCTGTGGGACAGACTTCGAGTGGGGAAGCCGCGATAGGAACATTGGGACGCACCGATACGAACTGTTTTGTTTAGTTTGCCAATTTTATGGCTCAGTTCTAGGAAAAATGAAAAATGAGGCGTCATTTATGGACTTTCCCTTTCTTGACCTAAGAAATTGTGATTATCTTCTCCATGTCCTAGCACACCGGGGACACAAGGGACGCAATGACATGCCCTTTTTGTGATGGCCCACACACCCACGATTTACCGTTCATTTGCAGCCGGCCCGCAGGGTTGTAGGCTTTGCTATGTGTACTGTACCTTTGAACATTAATAAACGTCTTCAAAAAAAAAAAAAAAAAAAAAAAAAAAAATGAGTATATATATGTGGGGCACATATAATATAGTGTTTCCGGGGTCCCGCGCATGGGCGGGAATATTCTAATGCTTATGACTATTGATGAGGATCCCCTGGAAGAGAAGAACAAGTTACTTACCTTCGGTAACGCTTTTTCTGGTAGATACAATATCTGCCTGTGGATTCCTCACCTTGTGAATATCCCCCTTGCGTCAGCAACATTCGGAAATTCTTTTGTAGCCTCGCGCCGACGTGGACTCGGACGTCATAGAGAAACGACATCGCTCGCGACTCCGCTGACGTCACCGACGCCTACAATAGGCCCACGCCGGCGTGATGACATCAGTTCCGCCCTTTTTTCCGTGCCATCGAGGCACACGGACGGACCAATGACAGTAGATCTATACAAAGTATACACAGTATACAATAGTCAAGGCAAAACACACAGTGTAAAGCAAATGCAGGAAAGCAATTGATACATTTCCTTGAACAAAATAAATATACATTACAGTACAATAACTCTGGCATAGAAGAGTGGACAACGGGGAGGCGGGTGGGTCAGTGAGGAATCCACAGGCAGATATTGTATCTACCAGAAAAAGCGTTACCGAAGGTAAGTAACTTGTTCTTCTGATAGATACATCTGCCGTGTGGATTCCTCACCTTGTGATTAGAGTCCCACAGCAGTCCCCACTCCCGGAGGAGGGTGTCCACTCTTCTAAACCAGGAAATCCTGAAGGACAGAGCGCGCAAAGTGGCCGTCCCTCCTGACTTCGGTATCCAAGCAGTAATGCTTCGCGAAAGTGTGGAGGGAAGACCAAGTTGCCGCTCTACAAATATCCTCAACAGGCACACCTCTAGCCAACGCAGAGGTCGAAGACTTAGCTCTTGTAGAATGAGCCCTTATACCCTCTGGAGGTTCCTTACCGGCCAAAGAGTAGCAGATCTTAATGCAGAGAACGATCCATCTTGATAGGGTTCTTTTATGGACCGCCTTCCCCTTCTTGCAACCAGCAAACCCAACGAAAAGCTGGTCCTCCAAACGAAAATCCGTGGATCTGTCCAAGTAAAAGGAAACCGCTCTCTTAGGGTCCAGACGGTGCAGTCTCTCTTCCTCCTTAGAAGGGTGAGGGGTAGGATAAAAGGAAGGTAGGGTAATGGACTGACCCAAATGGAAAGGAGTCACCACCTTAGGCAGAAAAGCAGCCCTGGTCCTGAGAACCATTCGATCACTATGAATGGTCAGGAAAGGGGGCTTGGAACTAAGAGCTTGAAGCTCACTTACCCTCCTTGCCGAGGTTATTGCAACGAGGAAGACAGTTTTAAATGTAAGAAGCCTCATGGGACATTTGTGAAGAGGCTCAAATGGAGCACCCATCAGAAAGGATAAAACAAGATTTAAATCCCACTGAGGCACAATAAAAGGTGAAGGAGGGAACTTATTTGTGAGGCCCTTCAAAAATCTCAAGACCACGGGATACTTAAAAAGAGACGGCTGGTCAGGCAAGCAGAGAAAAGCTGACAGCGCCGAAAGGTAGCCCTTCACAGTAGCAACAGCAAGCCCCTGTTGCGCAAGAGAGAGGCAAACTGGAGAACTTCAGACAAATGGGCTCTCACAGGGTCAATAGACTTCTCCCTACACCACTCAACAAATTTCGACCATCTATAAGAATAGATGGACTTAGTGGAGTCACGCCTGGCGGATAAGATGACATCCACAACGTCAGGCGGGAGGGAAAAGGAATTCAGGTTGCCCCGCTCAATCTCCAGGCATGAAGGTGTAATGTCTGGAGGTGGGGGTGTAGAACCTGCCCCTCCATCTGAGACCACCTCTATTGCACCTTTCCTCAATAGAGTTTAGACTTCCTCCTGAAGGAGAAACAGATGTTCCTCTGAGCAATACCCTTGGCAAGGAGGGTAATTGGGAGGGAATTCCCGAAAGGGAAGGGCATACCCATTTTCTACGAGATTGAGAACCCAAAGATCTGATGTAACCGATTCCCAATCTCGTAGAAAGTGGGTAAGCCGGCCCCCCACTGGGCCTACATGATCCTGAATGGCGGATCTAGGGCTGCTTTTCTGTGGCTGGGGGGTTGGTGGAGGAGGAGGAGGAATTGGGCTGACGCCCTCGAGGACGTGCTCTCTGCTTCCCCCTGTATGATCTATACAAGGTATTCTGCTGCTGCTGCTGTTGTTGCTGCTGCTACCCTTGTCTATATGAACGAAAGGAGCGGCCAAAACCTCTACATTTCCTGGTCGTAGAACCTCTGACCTGAAGGCCAAGAGATCTAGCCGTTGCCCTGCTGTCCTTGAATCTTTCCAAGGACAGCATCTGCTTTCCTTCCAAAGAGCCCCTCACCATCGAAAGGCAAATCCAATAAAGCAGATTGCACATCAGTTGAAAAATCAGATGACTTCAACCAGGCTGAACGCCTAGTGGCAACCGCCGTGCCCATGATCCTTGCCACTGAATCCGTAGTATCAAGCCCGCTTTGGATGACTTGACGGGCAGCCGCTTGAGAGTCAGACAAGGCTTCCTCAAAGTCTTTTCTGCTATCCTCAGGAACCTTAGGGATTAATGAACGCATAGAGTCCATTAGAGCATGAATGTATCTTCCCATAAGGCAAGTGGCATTAGAAGATTTCAGTGCCATACTAGCCGAAGAAAAAGTCTTTTTAGCAATTTGGTCCTGTTTCTTGGCCTCTTTGTCGCCAGGCACCTGCGGAAAAGCCCCAATCAACTTTTTAGAACATGCAGCCTGAATCACCAAGCTCTCAGGAGACGGGTGTGATGACAAGAATGCAGGGTCCTCAGGAGCCACCCTATATCTCCTAGCCACGTTTTTGGAAACTGCAGGAGCAGAAAAAGGCTTTTTCCATACCTCCATAATGGGTTCCTTTTAGGCTTCATTAAATGGAAGTAAAGGCTCCACTGCTGAACTTGGAGAATGAAGAACCTCAGTCAGTAAATTCGACTTAAATTCGACAGTAGGCAAAGACAAACCCAAAAGTCCAGCTGCCTTCTTCATGACTACATGATTTGGTTGAACATCCCTGGAGGGTGTATCAGATCCCGAAGGCAAAGACCATTCCGGGGAAAACTCAAGACCACTTGCCTCTGCCAGGTCGTCGACACTGCCCCCATCCAGCTCACCTTCCTCCATGTCAGAAGAAGACTCATCAACCCTCTTTTGTTCAAGCAGACGTTGAGCTTCTCTTCGAGACCTGAATTTAACTCGAAGCGCAGCCGAATCCAAAGCCGAATCCGACGGCGCCGGAGCCGACTTCGGAACCGAATCCGAGGGCTTGGAAGGAGGATCCATAGACTTGCTTGGAGCCGGTGACGTCGGAGCCGGAGTCATCGACTTCGGGCGGGCCGGCGTCGATACCGGCGTCGACCCTGGTGGAGCTTGGTACTGCCACAGCGGAGTCGGGGTTGGCATGAACAGCATGAATGGTGCCGGAGCATATGAGTGAGGAACACCCACATTAAAGGACATAGGACCCATGGGACCCGAAGGCGCACCAGAGGGGAACCATGATCTAGAGAAAACACCATACATCGCGTTTAAAAACGCAGAAGGGTCCTGACCTGGTGTCGGGAATGGTGGATGCTCAGGATGACCACGAGGTAGGTTTGAATCTGTTTCTTCAACAGGATTCGAAGACTCTCCTTCAACAGGAACTCCATCGGCGTCATCCGGGGTCGGAGAATGAGCCGGAGACGGAGCCGGAGTCGGATCCGGAACCGGAGTCGGAGAATGGGCCACCGACTCCGAAGGCGAAGCCTCACCTTCATGATCCGAAACTTGTGGAGGAATCACCTTCGACTTCACCCTCCTGGGAGACCTTGATCTTGAACCAGACTTATCCCCTGAATGATGACGGGATTCATGCCTCCTCTTCTTATGCTTTTTCCGAGAACCGGAAAAGTGGTCAGACAAAGACTTCGAGGCCGACGCCTCACGAGACCTCGACCTGGATCTCGACTTCGATCTCTTCGAGTGCTTCGAAGACTTTCTAACCTTACTCGCTTTAAGCTTGGCCACAAGGAGCTTCGATTCCCTCTCTCGAAGAGCCTTCGGATTCATCTTCTGGCACGATGAACACCCTTCAACGTCGTGATCCGAGCTCAAACACCATATGCAGTCTTGGTGAGGGTCCGTAACGGACATCATCTTCCCACATTCTCTACAAGGCTTAAACCCTGTCTTCTTTGTCGACATGACAACACGAGCAAAAAGGGTCAGAGAATGGAGAATCGAGGAAACAAAGTAATAGGATACTAGAAGCTACAGAGTAACCCGTTAAACCGTTAGCGTCGACGACGCGGAAAAAAGGGAACTGATGTCATCACGCCGGCGTGGGCCTATTGTAGGCGTCGGTGACGCCAGTGGAGTCGCGAGCGATGTCGTGTCTCTATGACGTCCGAGTCCACGTCGGCGCGAGGCTACAAAAGAATTTCCGAATGTTGCTGACGCAAGGGGGATATTCACAAGGTGAGGAATCCACACGGCAGATGTATCTATCAGAACTGAACCTTATTTACAATCCCATCATATACCATGTGAATCATGAGTTAACTATTTAATACATAATACATAGTTATAATATATATCACTTTACGGCATACCACAGAATAATGACATAATTCAACTACAGTGCATATACTAGATAACTGAAAACAAATGCCAGAAATTTACAATCCGGTAACTGCTCAAAGAAAAAGGTTTTCTTTTACAACAGCAGCAAAAATGTGTACGGTCACAAGCATATTTAATGTTTGTATTCTGCTTTGTACCTTCTGTTCCAGGAGAGCACGACGAAGTGACACTCTCTGCTCCAGTTCCCGGATTTCCCGTTCATGTTGGGCTTCTGCTTGCATCTTGATTTTACTCTGATAGGCATTTAGTAGCTCCAACTCCTGCTGCAGCTGCATTTTCAAAACCTGACAGGCCGCTTCCTGTGCCTCATCCAAGCGTAGCTGGCAAAGAGAAGGCAATACTGGATATGTTACTGTTGATGATACCACTTCAATGTATGGTACAAATGGGACTTTAAATTTAGTAGAAAAGGTAACTTAACTGTAACAGAAGTTGTAAAGAGCTAATGAATAGAAATGTTCATAATGTCAAGCAAAGATCTCTCGAATATTTTGAAAATACTTGTAAAATTTCCAACAAATAAAAGCTGAATGCTATTCATCCTAGTAACAATGTTGACTATAACTACGGAATACCCACTGAAACATGTTACATAGGTCGATGAGTGAGTGGTTTATATAAATAACTAATAGAACACACTGTGGAAGGAATAAGTGAAGGCGAGAGGGAGCTGCAGGGGTAGGGACGGGAGAAGTTGATCAGTGGGTATAAGGTGAAAGTTTAGTATCTGCGTAAATTGATACTTTAGAAAAGGTTTAGATAGTTCCCAACAATGCAATGGTTCATTTTTATCAATACAGTTAAATAACCTGATGTCTCATTAAAAAATAAGGAGGATGGGTAGAACAAGTGTGACCTTAGAGAGATGTATAGGCAATAGCCAACTGTTAAACTTTGAATTAAACTGCTAACCTGTCATATGATAATTGCATTAAAAAAAGAACAATGTTTTAATGCTCGCAGTGACACAAAAGCAAAGAATGTCACCTACTAGACTTCTGGATTCTTCTTGCACGCCTTTATAGGTGACAACAAGCAGTTCCTCCCTTTTTATTGGTGACCGCAGAACCTGAAGAATAAGTTATTTACCTTTGGTAACACTTCTGGTAGAGACAATCTAACTGCATATTTCGCACCATAGAATATTCCCCAGGCATGAGACAGGCTCTGAAAAATATTGCGCTGCGCCTCTGCGTGCCAGAAAGTCGCGTTACTTGACTCCATGCCCGTTTTGTCCATGTCTGCAGTGACGTCGCGGTACCAATGTAAGCTCCACCCCGGCACAGTAACAAAAGTCCTTCGGTGCCTATTCCCACACCGATAATGCAGAACCACGAACAAACCCAATGTTTCTGTTTTAACCAGCTTGCAGAGTTTAACATGATCTTTTGGATGAAAAGCCTAGTTTGCAGAGAGAGGAGGATCGTGAGGAATCTAACATTAGATAAAGAGTCTCTACCAAACAAAATGTTCTTCTGACAACAGACTTTCAACTGCAGATTCCTCACCTTGGAATAGATACCTCCTTGGTGGTGAGTCTGCGAACTGGGTAGATCAAAAAGTCATGGAGTACCGAACAGGCGAAATGCCCATCAGGACGGACCTGACTGCCCAAGGAGTAGTGCTTCATGAACGTGTGAAGAAAAGTCCAGGGGTAAGCTTTGCAGATAACCAGGTCGTGTGACCTGCATGCTAACGCAATAGTGGCGGCCTTCGCCCTGGAGGAGTGAGCCTGTAAACCATCAGGGGGTTGCTTCTATGCCAGTGCATAGTAGATTTTTATGCAGACAGTCCATTTCTGCACAGCCATTCTATTCTTCGATCCGGTGAACCCAATGAAGGGTGGGCCATCCAACCGATGGTCCTTGGTGTGATCAATATAGAAGAGAGCCCTTTTACGATCCAAACAATGAAGTCTCTCCTCCTTAGAAGGATAAGACGGAGCATAGAAGGCAGGCGGAGTGATACTCTGGCCAATATAAAAGGGGATGACCACCATCGAGAAGAAAGAGGCACATGTCTGAAAGTAGATGGGAACAAATGTAAACATTTCAAAAAACGAGTCTCAATCGGTGACCAAAACAGGGAGGCTTGATCAGGCACCTGCAGAAAAACCGAAATATTTAACAAGTATCCCTTAACAGTGTCAAAAGCAAAGCCTTGCCAGGCTAAAGATAGAACAAACAGAAAAAATCTCCAACAAGAGTACAGAAAGGGGGACCACGTCGCTGAGGAACACCAGGCCACAAATGTATCCTAATTGCAGTCGTACCCAGTTTTAGTGGATTGACGCCTCACTGCCGAGATGACGTCACTAATTTCGGAAGGGAGATCGAAAACCGTCAATTGAAGTTGCTCAATCTTCAGGCATGAAATTGGAGTGAGTGTACGGTTGGGTGCAGACCACTGCAACAGGAGGGCCTCATGAAAGGCAGGCTGATTGGAGGGCAAATTCTCATACTCAGATGTTCATGATACCATACTCTCCCTGCTCAATTCTGGAGCCTCTAGGATGACTTGGGCTTGGTAGTCCTCAACTTCTAAAGAACTCCGAGCAGGAGTGGTACCAGTGGAAAGACAGTACATGTCTCCGATCAAGAGTAGCTTTAGAAACTTCAGCACACAGTAGTGCTGACATTTTTTCATTCTCGATGGTGTTGAACAGATCGAGCCAAGATTCTCCCCAATCTCGGAGAGACATTGAACCACCTCTGGATGTAGACACCATGTGTGATACGAAAGGCATCGATGATTGAGTTAGTCTGCCTTTGTTGTTCAGGGAGCCTGCCAGGTGCTCCAGGCTTCCTGAATCTCAAGCTGGTGGAAGAGAAGATACTCGTCCCGAAAATATCCACTCTTGGATTCCCTATTTGGTGGTGCAGCAGCGAATGTGCTTGGGTTTATCCTGGCTGCTGAGGCCTGTACCCTGAGTCTCCTGGGAGCTGCAACAGGAAGGCTGGGTCTACGGGGGCAGGGTGATTGCGTCAGGCACGGGGGCCCATGCAGAGTTTGACCCAAAACTCCAAGAGAAGATTGGTGAGAGGAGCAAGGGCTCTGCCGAGCTCACCCCTGGTTGCAGCATCTTTGTAGGAAAGTGTCTCTTTTTGACATGGTCATGCCCACTATTTGCCTGACACCTGATTATGGCTAAAAGTACAATGGGTGCCTGCTATCTAGGTCCCAAATGACAGAGCTCTTTCCCAAAAATGTACCATTGTTCCACACCTGGCACAACTTCAGCCCCCTGTAAGTTCCTAGTTAATGGTACCTCTAGTACCTAGGGCAATGAGACTAAAGAGGGTCCACTAGGGCTGCAGCACAAATTGTGCCACCCTAGGGACCCCTCACCAAGATCCTGCAAACTGCCACTGCAGGCTGCGTGTCTTAGTGCAGACAAAACCGACAAGTCGACATGGTACACAGCCCTGTGTGCCAAGCCTACATACACTTCATGCAATATAGGTAAGCTACCCCTAACGCAGGCCTTATACCCTGAAGGCAGCGTGCACTATGTCTCGTGTGTGTGAGAAGTTGGCCTGATATGCAGTGCTCACTATTCTAGTGATCACTATGTATCAGTCCAAACAACCCTTATTGATGATTGGTTGTAAGCCAACCGTAGACCAGCTATCCTAGTAGCATGGACAAAAGCAGTCTTTAGGCTAAACTCTAGAGGGCGTGTTAAGCCAGCTGTTATACCATCACATATACCCCTTGAACACCAAGTGAAAGGACACCACACAAGTTGTTATGAAAATAAAAGGATATTTATTTAGAACACAACAACCCTGGACTCTTTATGAGGACAGAGTGCTAAGCACAATACAAAACTCTTATGAAAATACTCAAAGTCGCACAATTTACACAAATGCCCGAGGGGCACGAAAAACCATATACTACAAAAGTGGAATGCGAAATTACTAGCAGGTAAGTACTACTCTAATAGACTTTAGGATCACTAGGACTTGACTACTGAACCTTCAGCTTACTAGCAGGAGGCCTAGGGGGATCGGGTGCATAGTGTGCTCTCTCACGCGGGATGCGGGACAAAGTCTATGGATGCTAGATTTCGTAAAGTTAGTGTTATCGGACGAATCCGACTAGGTAGAGCTGAAACGAAAAAGGATCTGGACCCTTGGATAGTGAGGCTATGCTGGAGCACCGAAATGCTGAGGTTACCTAGCCCAGGGGCTGCGGCTGCATAGGTCTGGAAAGACGTCGGGAATCCTCGTTGCAGTCTATGGAGCCTGAAAGAAGGAGTTGCTGGCAGGCGACCAGTGAAGAGATTCGGAGGGATCAAAGCCTGGATCGGTGATGGAGGATACCTGTAAGCAGAGGGGACCAAGTCCTGAATCACTAGCCAGTGATCAGATGGGCACCAGGATGGCACCGGACGAAGTCACCTCGACCAGGTGAGTGGGCGACGCTGGGCTCTGCAGTCTCACGGACCAGGAGGCGTTGTCGGCGACCAGGATGGAGGTGCGAGCTGTCCCACGAAGGTATCTGCTGTCGACGTCGCTGGACCCAGGATTGGGGCAACAAGTCTTGGCAAATGCAAGCCCACGCGGTGGACTTAAAATGGCGTCTGGAGTGGACCAGAAGGGTCCGGGGTGCTCCTCTGTTGGAGGGGAGCAAGGGCCAGTCTGGAGCAACCAGACCAGCAGTGTTGTCGTTGTGGAGCGTCGTCAAGAGGGCCACAAGCCAGCAGGCAAGTAGTCAGACAACGCGGTGAGCAGCAAAGAGCAGAAGGGCCCCACGCAGATCTGGTGGATGCTGGGGGGCTGGACTTCGGTGCTGGAGCTGCTCAGGGTCAGGGCTTCTCGAACCCCAAAGCACTCACTCGAGGATCCCTCGGCTGTCGTGCAGGAGAAGCGTCGTGCAGTTCTGAAGATGGCCGGTCCCTCGAAGTCTCGTCACACCCACGGATCTCAGCTGAGCTGACGATGTAGGTAGAGGTCAGAGGTGCCAGGGAAGCCGGGTCTCGTCGTGCTGGTCGGTCGGATTCCGGAGGAAGGACTGCAGCAAACCGCAGTGTTCTTAGATGGTGCATGCGGGTGCAGGGTGACTACTCCTTAGTCACAAGGGAGAAATCTTAGGAAGAAGTCTTGAGTTCCTTTCGTAGAAAGTAGTTTCAGGATTCAAAGATGATCTAATTTGGAAGGGGGCCCGCTCCTATCTTTATACTAGGAAAAGGGGCTGGCACGCGACTAGGTGCTGCCCATGGGTGGGACCAGGAAGGGGGGTGGTTACACCCCTCTCCCATGCCGGACTTTCCCCAGCTCAGGCGCTGGTGTGCCCCTGGAACTGGTTCTAGCCGGCCTATGCATAGTGAGCACCGGGGTGCCACTTGCAGTCACCTTCCTCTAAAGCCCTGCCTACCCAGGATACACAAAACCCTGTCTGGGATGGTGCTAGCACCGCCCCTGACAGGAAACCCTTTGTCCAAGCCTCCCTCGCTGGAAGGACTCCCAGCAGCAGGAGGTCAGACTTGTGTCTGTGGTGGCAGCATCCATTTTGTGATGCTGAGGCTTGAGTTAACTTTAACCGGGGTTCACAGTTACATACATGTTGTGTCCCTCTAGAAGGGTGGAATGCTAGCCCCGTCGCCAGAATTGGCAAGGGGTTAGTATTCCAATTCGTATGACACCTTACTCGACATGTTTTGATAAAGCGATACCAGAGTTAGCATATAACCGCGAGGATTATAATACACTTAAGAGTATATGGTACGCGTTATCATGGAACAGCTATTAGGACCTGGTTCCGCAAGCTGCAAACGGGCTCAGCTCATGCCAGAGCACCATCTCACATAATTCCAAGCACTCTGCCTTCAGGATTGTCAGGGCCTGCCATAGGAGTGACTGATAGGAATCTATGTGTCCATTCTAGGGTTAGATATAGGTATACTATATCTAAAGCAAAGGGTGATTACACCACCTTGCCCCAGCTGTCGTGCAGCCAGTTGTGTCAGATTTAGATGGCCAGCCAGGGGTGGCATAATACATGCTGCAGCCCCTGGTAGACCCTGGGTACACCTATGCCCTGAGTTACAGGGTCTGATAAGGTGGCCCAGTACCAATTGGTAAATGTAAATGTAGTGTATTTTATATAGCGCACTTCTACCCGGAGGCCTCGTAGCGCTGTATTCATACCGCTGTGGAACCCATCCTGGCTTTCCTGTGAAATGTCCACTCCTGGGCACCCCCAAGGTGAAGCCAGGCATCCACAGCGCTGCTGGGGCCGTTGTGGAGATTAAGCAAGCTATTGCCCAGAGTCACAGAGTGGGACCCATGATTAGACTAGGCACCGAGGCGAGAATTATCAGGTCCGGGGAAATTGATTTCAAGAGCCGCCGAGGCGGGAATTGAACCCCTGTCCCGGGCCAGACCTCTGCATCAGGGTCTGCCGCTCTAACCATTGAGCCACGCTTCTCCTAAGGTACATGGAATCCATTTGACAGAGAGAGCAGTAGGCCTGGGGTCCTGATTGGCAGGGTCCCAGGCCAACTATGTCAAAAACCAGCTAAAACACAGGGCAAAAAGTTGGGGGCAACCATAGTCAGGATCTACCTTCCTACAGTGTGGACATATGTGCTGAGCATGAGCAGATATGACCCTGCAATGTCCAAGTCAATTCTTAGACATTGTAAGTGAAAAAGGAAGCCATAATGAGTACATGGGCTGAACACTTGTCATTACGAGCTCCTGAGCACTATGATGGCTTCACTGTACCCCAAAATGTTTGGTACCAAACATCTAGTCTTAATAAACCTGCACTAATGTCAGTGTCTGATTTATTAATACAAGCACCCAGAGAGCATCTTAGAGGTGCCCCCTGAAAACTTACTGACTACTAGTGGGGTTACCAACTGGTCTCAGCCAGCCTGCCACCACTAGACATGTTTCTGGTCTCCTGGGTGACAGGCTTCGCTCTCAGAGGGCGGGAACAAAGCATTCACTGGACGGAGATTTTCACACCTTGTCCAAGCAGAAACTGCCTTCCATGGCGGGAAGCTTCAAAGTCCATGCAGCCTTTGAAATGCGACCCAGGTCTTTCCAGTTAGTGGAAGACGCAAACACCCACTGTCCTGACCCCACTTCTGGCAGGAGGACAGGCGGAAAAATTAGTTAGATTAGGAGGTGTGCCCACACCTAGCCAGAACCACCCCTAAGGTGGGACAGCTGATGTAGACCCCACTTTTCCAAATCCTCCATCTTGTGTTGGAGATACTCAGCTTATTAGGTCAAGGCTATGCCCACTTCCCACAGGAAGTGGTAATATAGAGGGTGTAGTCACCCTAAAGGTAGGCAGCACATTGTCTATTACTTGGTACTACCCCTAAATAAAGTATTTAGGTGGCGCCCCTCTGCCCAGAACTTCAGATCTGATAGACCTAATGACAAAGAGTGCCAGAGGACAAAGAAGAGCTGCTGAACCAGATAACTGAGGGCCTGCCGCAGAGTTTTGCATAAACCCCTGCCTGCTGCTTCAAGACTCGACAATCAAGGTGAAATGTCTTGTCCTGCTGCTGTGTGGCCTCTAAGAACCCCGGAGGATGACCAGCCTGCGCAAGTAGCCCAAGAACACCCTCGGAGTAGAAAAGCTGCACCTCTGCAAACTGCAGGCACTGAAACTGCAGAGTCTGATCCATCCTCCCCACCCTCCTAAGGTACTCCTACTCGGGAAGGTCAGACCTGACCCTGCCCCCCCACCCCCCAACCTAAATCCCCCTTCGAATGTGGAGGCAACAGGACCAACCGGAGCCGTGCCATACCAATCCCAGGGGTACCGGATGCCCTTCAACCAAGACCGAAACCAAAAAGCCCAGTAGTGACTCTAACTGTACCAAAGTCCAGCAGCCGCCAAGGGACATCAAGCCCCCTGAGAGGCCTACTTTGAGTCCTCCAACAATCCAGAACTTGTCTCTGCCAGCTGTTGGTCCCTGACCATGAGGAGCACCTTTACGCACTGGGGCAGCCAACCTAACTGCTCTGAACATAGCCCGCCCGGCCAACGACAAACTGGCTGTGCTCCCTTGGCCCTAAGGCCTTTGCAACGCTAACTCTTGTTTGGGAGCTCTCGGACTTCCTTGCAAGTCCCCTTGTGTATCCTATTTTTAGAAGGCCCCCCTTCCCCATAGCACGTCAGCTATCAATTCCACCAGCTAACTGCAGAGTTCGGGAGGCACCGGACAAAGTATTGGCAGAACATTTGACCTTGGCGTCCTGCTACTACAAACCCGCAAGGTGAACCCCTACAACTGTCTGTGTTGTGGTGTGCTTTACCTACCTGCCTTTTCCTCTCATAGGGGCGACCATCCTGATTCAGAACTCACTGGGGACTCTGGGATTTCGCTGGCCATAGCGCAGTCGGCGCTTGCATCCCCACCGGCTGTTGGTCCCCCTCGCCGCCGCGAGCGGAACACCACGCGGCAGCCGAGCGGGGGGGACTACAGCCCCCACAACCCTTTGCCTGTTTGCTCCGCCCCTTCCCGCCCACTGACGCGCCTGGAAGGCGCTGAAAAGGTCAGAGCCCCATCTGGGGAGCGGGCGACCATCCTGATTCAGAACTCACCTGGGACTCTGGGATTTCGCTGGCCATAGCGCAGTCGGCGCTTGCATCCCCACCGGCTGTTGGTCCCCCCCGCCGCTGCGACCGGAACACCACGCGGCCGCCGAGCGGGGGGACTACAGCCCCCACAACCCTTTGTCTGTTTGCTCCGCCCCTTCCCGCCCACTGACGCGCCCAGAAGGCGCTGAAAAGGTCAGGGCCCCTTCTGCGTCGTGGGACGCCGGGCTAAGCCCGGGCAAAGGGCGCTCTGTGGCCCTCAGAGGCCGGAGGAGGCTGGGCAGGGCCACCCCACTTGACTCTCGCCTGTCTTTCGCTGGAAAAGGAGGTAAACTGATTTAACCTACAACAGGGACTGCCTTTATCTACACTTTGGCTCATTCTAAAGGACTATTTTTTGGTTATTAAGTTTCGTGCCCGACCAGCATAGGTGTCACTTGTTGTTATATTTACACTGCCATTCACATAAAAGCAAGCCACATTATGACTGATAAAGGGGTTCCAAAAAATATTATCTATCAGTGGGGGCCACGGAAGAGTACATTGGACAATTATTTAACTAGGGTAACATCGGCAATTGAATGCGAAATAGAGAGAGCAGAACAAAGCATTTCCATAGAAACTACATCTAGTATTCAATCTCCTCTGGTGGCAGCAGACCAAATTCAAAATTTTACATTACTGGAGGAACTAAATCAGATCTGCAAAACTATATATACTAATGTTGAAGAGGGAAACGAGCAAACCGTTGCTCCTATATGTGTAATAAGAAACACAAGTCCCCAGCCTAGTACACCATCCCAACTAAATGTAAGCCATCTGGGTACCCCCCCCCCCCCTCACTATCAGCTAAAGATAATACCCAATCGAAAGCGAATCTTCAGGCCCCTTTTGTTGATAGAAAGCGCAAAGGTGCTAAACAAAGGGGAAGACTAGCAAAAAAACAAAAATTACATTTAAGTCCCCCTTCGGTCATTAGCAACACCCCAAAAACATCTAAGGTATGTCCAATTCTGGAAACCCCTGTATCCACTACATCATCTGACCTACTGGTTCAGATCGAACTTCTGATCAAAAATTAATATCCCCGCTGGCAAAAAAGAATCAAGGTAATAGGGGAAAAGGTTGCCAGTATAGAGGAAACAACCAAGGCAAATCCGACACTTATAAAAAGAATGGCAGGATATAAGCAGGTAGAGTGCCTAGTCGCGACTGACACCCCCAATACCTCTGCACAAAGTAATACTGCCAAAATTCACTCAGTTGCCCCAAAAACATTATTAACATCAAATACTCAGCATGTACCATTAAACCCCCCAATAGTCCAGAGCTCCGCCATTAGTGTAGGGCTGACTGAAGAATCTACGCTCACAGAGGGGATATCTTTCAACTATGGCAATGCGCAAAGAAAGATTAACCAAATAGACCTACCGCCGGAGGCCGCACCATTCGTGTGCATCCTCTCAGGCGTGCCTGAAATCACTAACGGCAAAATCGAAGGACATTCCCAACTGGTAAATAAGGTATCTTTCTGGTTAACCAAAAATAGACCCCTTCCACCTAACATTGATGGAAAAATCTTAAATGTCAGAAGGGTGGGGTGGTTAGGATCCCTCCCGAAGAATATAGCCGGAGATCTGGTTATAATAAACTTTAGGGATAGCCAGGTCGTCCCTTATCTGCAAAGTTGGCAACCACAAGTGGGAGACGGGCCCATAGTAACATGGGAACTCTGCGACTATTACCCCAGAACCACATATCTGCAACCTGTAAGATCAAATGTAGAAAAGAACCACTGTATTGGCAGCAGAGGCCCTGTATTTAGTAGCTACAATATACCCATTCACAACCGATTTGCCTCTGGTATAGATATGATGCACTGACTTGTTAAACTGATTTCTGAATGGTTTGCTAATAAAAGCATCTATGCACATTGCTCTTTTGCACATTCTGAAGCCTATTTATTTTTAATCTTGTTACTACAAGTGGAGGCATTTTTTAGTACCGAAAAGATGCTAGGAGTAGACTGTTTTTACTAAGAGAATTGAGGGGTGCTTCTCTTTTATATTTAATGAATTACATATGATGTTTCAATGCAATTATTTTTTATTGGTGTTGTTTCTTTTATTTACTGTATTTAATGTATTTTGACTTTGTACTGTGCTTTTATGGTTGCTTTGTTTCAACCGAATAAAGCTTGCTGACTGGCTGACTGACTGAGGATTGTATTGTGCGTAATTGGGCACAACTTTGAACTATTTGCTTATTTTTGAAAATTCATAAGAAATATAGTACGTATATCTGAAAGAAGTTCTAGGTTTGAAACTATATATAAAAAGAATTGTTATTTTTCTAAATTTTTTATTCTTTTAGTGCTTCTCTCATTTACTGCCTCTCTGAGTACAACAAATGCTTAGCACTACCCTCTGATAAGCCTGGTTAAAGTTAACTCAAGCCTCAGCATCACAAAATGGATGCTGCCAACACAGACACAAGTCTGACCTCCTGCTGCTGGGAGTCCTTCCAGCGAGGAGAGCTTGGACAAAGGGTTTCCTGTCAGGGGTGGTGCTAGCACCATCCCAGACAGGGTTTTGTGTATCCTAGGTAGGCAGGGCTGAATAGGAAGGTGACTGCAAGTGGCACCCCGGTGCTCACTATGCATAGGCCGGCTTGAACCAGTTCCAGGGGCACACCAGCCCCTGAGCTGGGGAAAGTCCGGACAAAGGGAGAGGGGTGTAACCACCCCCCTTCCTGGTCCCACACATGGGCAGGACCTAGTCGCGTACCAGCCCCTTTCTTTAGAATAAAGGTAGGAGCGGGGACCCTCCCAAATTAGATCATCTTTGAATCCTGAAACTACTTTCTACGAAAGGAACTCAAGACTTCTTCTCAAGATTTCTCCCTTGTGACTAAGGAGTAGTCACCCTGCAGCAGCAGGCACCAACTAAGTATCTTGCGGTTTGCTGAAACGTCCTTCCTCCGGAACCAGACTGCCCAGCTCGACGAGACCCGGACTCCCTGCCCTCTCTGACCTCAACCTGCCTCTACAGCACAGCTGAGAACCGTGGGTGCGACGAGACCAGAGGACCCGGCGACCATCAGAACCAGCACGACACTGAACCAGCACGACCACCGAGGGACCCTCGAGTGGGTGCACTGGGGTAAGAGAAGCCCAAACCCCAAGCAGCACGAGCACCGAAGTCCAGCCCCCCCAGCATCCTCCAGATCTGCGTGGGGCACTTTTGCTTCTGCGTTGCTTGCCACGTTGTCCGGTCACTTGCCCGTTGGCTAGTGACCCTCCAGACGACATCCTAAGTTTGTTTCACCGCTGGTCTAGCTCCTCTAGACTGGCCCTAGTCTCCTCCTGAAGGGGACCTTCCTCGGACCCTCCTGGTCCACTCCAGAAGCCATTTTGTGTCGCCACGTGGGCTTGCCTTAGCCAAGGCTTGTTGCCTCCTTCAACGGATCCAGCATCGCCAGCAGCAGGCATCCGACGTGGGACAGCTCGCAGACCTCCAGCCTGGTCGACATCAGCGCCCTGGTCCGTGCACCAGCAGAATCCAGTGTCACCTCTTCGCCTGGCTGAGTGACCTTGTCCGGTGCCATCCTGGTGCCCACCTAATCACTGGCTAGTGATTCAGAACTTGGTCCCCTCTGCTTACAGGTATCCTTCTTCACTGATCCAGTCCTAGGATCAGCCCGGAACATCTTCACTGGTCGCCTGCCAGCAACTTCCACTTCAGGCTCCTGGTTCGTCAACGAGGATTCCCGACGACATTTGAACCCTATGCAGCCGCAGCCCCTGGGCTAGGTAAACCGAGTACCACGGTGCCCCAGCGTAGAACAACTCTCTAAGTGTCTAGATCCACTTTCGTTTTTGACCTACCTAGTCGGGTTCGCCCGAGAACACCAACTTTGCATTTACTAGCATCCATAGACTTTGTCCCGCATTACGCGTGAGAGTTTCCTCTCTGCACACGACGTCCCTAGGCCTCCTGCTTCTAAGCTAAGGGTTCAGCATTGTAGGTCCAGCGTTTCTAAAGTCTCAGAGTAGTATTTATCTGCTAGTAATTTCGCATTCCACTTCCATAGTATATGGTTTTTCGTGCCCCTCGGGCATTTGTGTGAATTGTGCGACTTTCAGTATTTCTTTAAGAGTTTTGTATTGTGCTTAGCACCCTGTCCTCATAAAGAGTCCAGGGTTGTTGTGTTATAAATAAATATCCTTTTATTTTCATAACAACTTGTGTGGTGTCCTTTCACTTGGTGTTCAAGGGGTATATGTGATGGTATAACAGCTGGCTTAACACGCCCTCTAGAGTTTAGCCTAAAGACTGCTCTTGTCCATGCTACTAGGATAGCTGGTCTATAAGGTTGACTTACAACCAATCATCAATAAGGGTCGTTTGGACTGATACATAGTGAACACTAGAATAGTGAGCACTGCATATCAGGCCAACATCTCACATTAGCCTGAAAACATATTGAGGCTCTTAAGCTCGCTCACCTGGTAGGGTTGGGCAGAATGGAATTTATCAGCCCTTCCTGTCCCTGGCGCGTACTTGGCGCGGACGGGCGCAGACGGGCTTTCCTTTGGCGCATCTTCGGCGCGCCCGCTGCGCGGACGAGAACCGTTGTTCTTCATATACTGGTGGAGGAGGGTGGGAGGTGTCGCAAGACTGGAGTGCTACCCTTCTTCCATCCCAAGATGGCGGCCGCCCCTGTGTCCGATCGCGTCAGCTGCCAATCGCTGCGCGTGGACCAGGGTTCTAGGTGGTGGAAGGGCAGGGGTGAGTGCCAATTACAAGGAAAGTGAATCTTCCAAGAAAAATCACAAGGCAATAAAAACAATATCAACAGTTTTTAAAAAATTTCCAGACTAACCCCCGGCTTTACGCCTCAGGGGAGAATAGTAATGCACACTGATTATGTGCGCGCGAGGTGGTGGGCCGATTTTATACCTGGGAGGGCGGGAGGCGTCGCAAGACTGGAGCGCTACCCTTCTTCCACCCCAAGACGGCGGCCGTCCCTGTGTCCGATCGCGTCAGCTGCCAATCGCTGCGCGTGGACCAGGGTTCTAGGTGGTGCAAGGGCAGGGGTGAGTGTCTATACAAGGAAAGTGAATCTACCAAGAAAAAGCACAAGGCAATAAAAACAATATCAACAGTTTTTAAAAAATTTCCAGACTAACCTCCGGCTTTCCGCCTCAGGGGAGAATAGTAATGCACACTGATTATGTGCAGTGCTGATTATAAACAGTGAAAGGTGTTGCCTGTTTTGAAGGTATGCTGCTATAGCAGCTAGGTGTAGCCTTATTGAAGAGTATGCTAGGTTGCATCTTTGAAGATGCAGCAGGTAACATATAATGTTTTGTATGGAAGCATCTAATGGGTTGATTTGGTTATTGTTGCAGTAAATAACGAATCTTTTCCATTTAGCTGCATAGTATGCTCTAGCAGTTGGCCGTCTTGCCTCCTTGAATCAGGAGGCAAGTTAAGGTATCCAAACTCTAAGACTCCAGGAGCTAGATCGCTAGGTTCATCTGATTGGGATCTGGGTGCCTGATTTCTCCATGGTTCGGAGTTAGAAGATGGGGTGCGAGGCACGGCCTTTGATGAGGAACTACTGAAAGCTCCAGGAACGTTGTGTACCATGGTTGTCTCGGCCATGTGGGAGCAACTAGGATTAGCGTGAGTGACTGTTGCCGCAGTTTGCGTGCCACCAGCGGAATCAGCGGTGCTGGGGGAAAAGCGTACGGAAATCTGCCTGACCAGTTCATCCATATCGCATTGCCCTGTGACAAAGGATGTGGGAACCTGGCGGCAAAGTATTGACATTTTGAGTTTTCTTTTGTGGCAAACAGGTCTATTTCTGGGTGACCCCATTCTTTGAAGAATGGCTGGAGAACTTGGGGGTGAATCTCCCATTCGTGTAGTTGTTGGCTGTGCCTGCTGAGCAGGTCTGCTATCTGATTGTCTTTCCCTGGAAGGTGTTCTGCTAGGAGAAAGAGGTCTTTTGGAATTGCCCACTTCCATATGCTCAGTGCAAAGTGGGACAGCTGTGGAGAGTGTGTTCCTCCCTGTTTCTGGATATAGTACATTGCGGTCATGTTGTCCGTCCGGATAAACACAGTCTTGCTGTTCAAGTATTTCTGGAATGCTTTCAGGGCTAGGAATATCGCTAACAACTCTAGTTGGTTGATTTGCAGTTTCTTTTGCTTGGTTGTCCAGAGCCCTTGTACTGTGTAGTGAAGGAGGTGGGCTCCCCAGCCTGTCAGTGATGCATCCGCTGTTAGTACTAGTTGTGGAACCGGCTCTTGGAACAGTCGCCCCTTGGAAAAGTTTTGTGGGTTCCACCACTGCAGAGAGTTGTGAGCGCGACTGTCCACCAACACTAGGTGTTTTAGTTGTCCTTGAGCCTGGTTCCATTGCTGTGCTAGGCATTCCTGCAATGGACGCATTTGAAGTCTGGCATGGGGGACAATGAATATGCAGGAGGCCATCATGCCTATGAGCTGCATGAAGACTCGAGCTGGCAGAGAGTGTTGTGGCTGAAATTTGCGAATGAGCATCTGCATGCTGGCTGTCCTCGCTGAATTTGGGTATGCCTTTGCCACTGAGGTATCTATAGTGGCTCCCAGATATTGTTGTATGTGGGACGGTTGCAGATGCGATTTTGGGTCGTTTATCGAGAAGCCTAGGCTGTGTAGCAGCTGGAGTGTTTGGGACGTGTTTTCTGCACATTGTTGGTACGATTTTGCTTGTATTAGCCACTCGTTCGGATATGGGAACACATGAATGTGTGGTCTCCTGAGATGTGCCGCTACTGTCGTTAAGCATTTAGTGAACACTCTTGGAGCTGTGGTTACCCCGAAGGGCAAGACCTTGAATTGGTAGTGTTGACCTTCTATTGTGAACCTGAGATATTTTCTGTGAGCTGGATGGATGGGTATCTGAAAATACACATCCTTGAGGTCCAATGTTGCTAGGAAGTCTTCTTGCTGTAGTAGTGGGAGCACTTGCTGTAGTGTGATCATATGGAAGTGCTCTGACAGTATGTATTGATCTAGGGGTCTGAGGTCCAATATTGGTCTGAGGGAACCGTCCTTCTTGGGAATAAGGAAGTATAGGGAATATACTCCAGTCCCTTGATGTTGGAAAGGGACTGGCTCTATGGCCCCCTTTTCCAGCATGCATTTCACCTCTTGTTGTTGCAGGGTGATGTGTTCTTTGGACATAGGACGGTGTCTGGGTGGTATGTTGGGCGGGGGAGGGGGGGGAGGGGCGAGGGGCGAGAAGTGAGTTCCAGGCAATAACCATACTGGATAATTTGTCTCACCCACCTGTCCGTGGTAATTGCGTTCCAGACAGGTAGGAATTGTTGGAGTCTGCCTCCGACCGGTGTTATGTGGTCTGGAGGTAGCGTGATGAAGTCACTGTTTTGTGGCAGTGGAGGCTCTGGTGTTATTGCCTCCACGTCCTCTTCCCTTATTATTGTTTCCCCGATAACCTCCTCTGTTGGAGTTTTTGGTAAAGGAAATGATGATGACGTTTGGGAAGTATTGTCTCGTGTAGCTGCCCTGTATGGGGAGCGTCGAAAGGAACTTCTGTGTTGCTGAAACTGCAATGCTCCCAATGACTTTGCGGTTTCTGTGTCCTTCTTCATTTTATCTAAAATGGTGTCGACAGCAGGGCCAAAAAGGAAGACTTGGTTGACTGGCTGATTAAGGATGGCGGACTGCACCTCGTTCTTAAAGCCTGAAATACGCAGCCATGCATGTCGCCTTAGTAAAACACTAGTGTTAATAGACCTGGCTGCGGTGTCTGCTGCATCAAGCGCACATTTGATGGAGGCGTTTGTGATTAACTTTCCCTCCTGTATGAGGTCATCAGCTTGGGCTTTAAAAGGCTCAGGTAGGTGTTGTATTAAGCTTTCAAGCTGGTCGTAGTGTGCCCTGTCGTAACGAGCTAGCAGAGCTTGTGTATTGGCAATCCTCCATGAATTGGAGGCCTGTGCAGCTACCCTTTTACCTGAGGCTTCTAGTATCTTTGATTCCTTATCAGGGGGAGGGGCTTCCCCCGTTGTCTGTGAGTTAGCCCTTTTTCGTGCAGTAGCCACCACTAGTGAGTCTAATGGTAATTGCCCTCTGATGTAGGTAGGGTCTGTAGGGGCTGCTCTATACTTTTTCTCAATCCTGGGATTGATTACCCGTGCCCTGGCTGCATCCTTAAATATGTCAGGTGTGTGTTTTAACACTCCCTTTAGCATAGGAAGTGTTCTGACACTTTTTTCTGAAGTAGGGAAGGTGTCAAATAAGAAGTCTTCCTCTACAGGGTCATTATGCATATCTACATTGTGGTACTGTGCTGCCCTGTCTATTAATTGGTTGAAGTCAATGGTGTCATCAGTAGGTGAAGGTTTCGTTGGATAAGAGGAGACATCGGGGATGGTATGGGTGTTATAAGGGTCAGTTGGCTCCTCCCATGGTTCATTTTGTGGCTCAGGATCCTGTGGATAATCATAATCAGGCTGAGGATCCTCCCCTGTGTTCCCCTCATTGTCCCCATAGTGAGAAGGAGAGTAAGGAGGAAAAGGAGTAGTAGGCATAATGGGATAGAATGGAATGAAGGGTCTAGATGGAGAAGTTCCAAAGTCCTTCTTTTTTAGTGGAATAGGGGAATGAGAGTCAGTGTCCAGTGGCCTCTTATTCCTGTGCGGGATTGTCACTTTACCAGTCTCTGGATTAATATATATTTTTGCCTGGTCGTCTGCTGGATCGGGATGGAAGAGTTCTTCCTCCACTGTTCTTGGTTGTGACTTTTTTGGGTCGACAACACCTTCTGCTTCGACGACTTTTGGTGCCTTCGTGCTTTTCTTCTGCTCGGGCCCTTTTTCGGGTCGGCGAGTGTTTTTGGGTCGACCGGGTCTTTCGGTTCGACACGTTTCTTGTGCTCGACAGGCTTTTTTGGTTGACTGTCCTTTCCCGAGTCGATAGGCTTTTTAGGATCGACTGGTGTGTTTGGAGCACTGGTCTTCGGGTCGATAGCCTTCTCCGGCCGGATTATAGGCTTCGATACGGCACCGTTCCCGTCGACGACCTTCTTTGGTTCGGCGACTTTTGGCACAGCCTTTTCGGGTCGACGTCCTTTTTTGTGTCAATGCCCTTCGGCGTCGCGTCCTTTTTGGGCTCGACGGCCTGTTTTGGTTCGGCGCCCTTCGGCTCGACTGCCTTTTTCAGGTCGACTGTTTTCTTGGGGTCGACGCCTTTAGGCTGCACGGCCTTCTTCGGCTCGACGGTGTTCTTTGGATCGACACCTTTAGGCTGTATGTTTTTCTTGGGGTCGAAGGCCTTCGTGTCGACGACCTTTTTAGGCTTTGGAACCTTCTTTGGGATTGCGGTACTTGGCCCTGGGGTCTCTGAAGGTTTCGGTTTTGGTTTCAGAGCCGAGCCGGATGGCAGGGCTGGCGAATGTTTCTTTGGATCTTGGCTAAGGCCTTTTGGCGATGCCTCGACAGGAGCCTTTGGTAACGGGGTAATCAGTGTCGGGGGCAGTGTACTCACGATTTGCCCCGGTGGGATCTCGTCATCGGAGTCCGATTAGTCCTCGACGGTGACTATCTCTAAGTCCGAATCTGGAGCTTCTTGAAGTTCTTGGTCAATATCGAAGATGTTGTCCGGTTCCGGTGCCTGTTGCTGCATCTCTTGCCTAGCGGCCCGCCGATTCCGTATGGTTTTCTTCCACCGAAACTGGGCAGGTTTCTTCCTTATGGTCTGGAGAAAGGCACTTGTTGCATACTTGATGCTTGTCAGTATGCGGGAACTTGGAGTGGCATTGTGGGCATCTTTTAAACTGGCTCCTTTCCATCGACAGCAGGCCCACGTGGCATCGAAAAGGCTTAACGGCTTGCGTCAACGACAGATTCAAGATGGAAAGCTTTATCGAGTCAAGAGGTACCGAGCGAGAACAATACCGTCAAATACGAAAGCCTTTTGGCCTTTATAAAAGTTTTGTTTCGATTCAGAAGTTGGAGTGTAGGAATAACATCCCAACCCAATGGCGGAAAAAAATCTGAGGATGGAGAGGATGCCCATGCGCACTGTAGTCCAGGGGAGGAGTCACCTATCTCGTGATACTTCGAAGACTCTTTCAGGACAACAAAGTGCAATCATCCGGACCCAACACTAGGTGGCGATTTATGCACAGATATGAATTCAGCAGTCCACATGCCTCGAACATCCTCTTCCAGGGATTCCTTATGCAGCTGAACTCAATGGCTGTTAGCAGCTCTACCCAACAGTTCTATGTATCATACACGGTCGTCCGGTGGAGAAGGCTTGGTAGGCTATAGATAAGGATCATTCCCTGCGGGGGAATTAGTACTGCAATCTGTCCAGGGGTCTGCCGGTATCGGTTCATTGTGCCCTGCCCCATCATCTTGATGTTCAGGTGTATGTGGTGGTGATTGCCAAGGTGAAATTAGTAGTGGTTGAAACTGAGGAGAAAGGGGTGATGGAGGAGGAGAAGGATTAGGACCAACATTTTTCCTTTTTAAATGAATGTGGTAGACTTCTTCCGTCTCAGGTTTGCGTTTTACGGTCACCTTTGTGGTAATATGTCCAGTTGTTGGGTGTATGTATAGCTCCCGCTGTTTTGGATACGGTTTGTAGAGTGGAGCATCAAAATGTTGCTCTTTGGATGGAATTAGCACTTCCGTCTGTTTTGGTGCCGGGGATCTTAGCTGCAGAGGTTTTGAATGCTGAGGATTTCGGATCTGAAGAAGTTTTCGGCGTCGAAGGGGATGGGGCGGAGCTGGTCTTTCACTTCGATTACAAAGGTTTCGGCTCTGTGGTCATTTTCAAAGGGCTCTGCTCGGAGCCGGAAGGCTTTTGAGTTTGTTTCGGTACCGAGCCGGAGGGCAGGCGCCGGAAACATGTTCTCAGTGCAGACGAGGGTTGGACCGGAGTCTTCTTCTTGGACTGAGGTGGACTTTGGGGCAAGGGAGGGTCTGTACTCACGGTACGCTGCCCTTGCGGGATGTCTTCGTCCCCTCGGAGCCGTACTCTGAGATGGAGACCGGATCTTGTTCCTCCTCGGCTCCCGTGGCATCTCCAGCCTCTTGTTCCGAATCTACTCCGAAGAGGTCCTGATTGGAACTTGTGTGTTGGCTCTGCATGTTGCTACGTCGATCCAGATGGTCATGAAGCGTTTCCTTCAATCGGAAAGCCTTACACGCATCGCAGTCCTGTTTGCTGTGCTCCGGAGAAAAGCACAGGTTACAAAGTTTGTGAGAGTCATTGCACGGAAACTTCGCATGGCACAAAGGGCAGAATTTAAGTGGAGTCCATTCCATCTACTGCGCGGCAGACCAACGCGGGTAGGCTGGGGGGCCTTCCACGAGCTACCGATCGAAAGAGGGATTTATTTAGTAAAAACCATACGTGGAGAATGGGATTACGGGATCGAGGGAAACTGAATCAACATTGTCGAACCAGAGAGCACCAATTCACGTCCGAACCAGATGACGGAAAAAATCTATCTAACCATGAAGTCGATGCCCAAGCGCACTATCACCGAAAGGAGGAGTCACCTACCTTGTGACTGGAAAGACTTCTTCGAAGACTTCTTCGGAGAAAAACAACTTGCAAACATCCGGACCCAACACTAGATGACAGGAGTATGCAAAGTATGTGCTCTACAGCTCACATGCCTCAAACAAACTGTTACGCATCAACGGTGTGGAAAAAAGGGAAAAGACTTCGACACGTCAACAAGGTCGTATTATGGCTCCGATGACGTCCCGCGGAGTGGCATGTGGAGCCATTCCATTGTGACGTTCTCGTCGACTTTGGAGAGTAGAGAAGAAACGTTTCCGTGGAATGCTGCATATGGGGGTAATTAAAATGGTGAAGAATCCGCAGGCAGATGTATCCATTAGAAATACAGCTTGCCTCCAATTCCTGAGGGTCTTTGGGGGCATCATGGAGCATTTGCAAGATGATTTCGAATCATGTTTTGATCCGAGACACCAAAGAAGACATTGTGCAGTTCTGTAACTGACATCTGCTTTCTGCAGGTGTGGTGCAGCTTGAAGTCTGCGGTATTTGGAAGGGAATTTGGTCTAGCACACTGTTGGGGGAAAAAAGTTTTGGAGTTAGGTAACTGACCGCCCAAAGGTCAGGAGCAGGGCTCTTGATCCGTGTTGAGGAGCACAGGGGGAAAAAAGGAACCAAAGTCAGCATGCAGAGTTAGTGCCTAAGTAGAACTCCAAGCCATTACTTCAGGAGGCAGGATGAGGCCGCAGGGGAGAGTGATGGCACCACCTGTCGCAGAATGCAATTACTGGTAGAAATTTCCAGATCTAGTCTGGCACTTGAGGAAAGTCAAAAGGTGAGGAATCCACAGTTAGGAGTATCCATCAGAAATAGTATAGCACATAGAAAGCATCTTTGACCCTATACATTTCGACTACACATATGCACAGCCCACCACAATATGCTTACTTCTCTATCACTACGTGATGGGATAATCTTTGGGAAAAACACACAAAATAAACATGTAAAAGGTCTGAGAGTCTGTGCAATTAGTCAACTACCTGTGATGGGTTATTTTTTATGTATTTTAAGAGTAATTTTTTCTAGCAAACATTAAAATATCCTATAGTTGACGTATACTTCAGTCATCTTCATCTGGATGAATCTTGAGGAACTTAAGGGGCTCTTACTCACTGCTTGCGTGGAGAGCATTTCATTAATGCTATGATCGTACTGCTCTGCCAGAATAGCCAACTTCCGGGTCTGCTCTTCCTTCAATCTCTTCAGCAGGGCTTTGTGCTCGCTCTTTGCTGTTGTCTCCAGCAGATGGTTTCTAAAAGCTTTGTACTGCCTGGTCTGGATCTTGCATGTGTCCTGGAACTGCTTCTTAATCTGTAACTCTTTAGACTACAGAGTGAAGAAGAAGTTAGTGCTATACAGACCGCATACAAGAGGTACACTGAAAATTTAATTTCACATTACGTTAAACAGAATTGCAGTTTAATTATTCACTATTTCAATCGGAATATGTTACTTACCATGTAAGCATCTATTTGTAGCATGTAGTGCCGTAGATTCATATGCTTAGCATACTCCTGCCATCTAGTGTTGGGCTTGGATGTTTACAACTTGCTTTTCTTTGAAGAAGTCTTTTGAGTCACGAAGTAAAGGTGACTCCTCCTAACGTCTGTATAGCGCATGGTCATCGGCTCCATTGTTCGATTGTTTATGGCTCATAGGATGAGCTTGGTATGGGAGCAGTAGAGAGATAGTAAAGATAAATATCAAAAGATATGGTTGAATAAGAATTAATATTTATGAATACTGTGAACCTGAACCATTAGCTTCCGCTAAGGCGGGTAGGCGCATATGAGTCCACGTCAATACACACTACGAATAGATGCTAACAGGGTAACATATTCCATTGCAGCATGTGTTGGACGTAGATACATATGCTTAGCATTGAATGCAGAGCAGTGTTTCCTAAAAGTGGTGACTAGCAAATGGTTGACGTAGATGGTTGAAAAAGTGTTTGTAATACTGCTTGACCCATTCTAGCTTATTGGTTAGCTAAGACATCAACACAATAGTGTTTGTGAATGTATGTGGGATATTCCATGTAGCTGCTTTACAGATATCCGCCAGCGGAATATTTCCTAGGAAAGCCTTAGAGACTCCTTTTATACGTGAGGAGTGAGCTCTTGGAGCTGCAGGTAACCAATGCTTAGTTTTGTGGTAGCAAGTTTGGATGCATTTTACTATCCACCTTGCGATCCCTGCTTTAGATATGGGTGAGCCTTTGTGTGGGTATGAGAAAGCTAGAAAGTGTTGTTGAGTTTTCTGAAAAGGTTTTGTTCTCTCGATGTACTACATTTCTGCTCTTTTAACATTGAGGGTGTGTAGCACTCTTTCGGTCATGGAGTCTGATATGGGAAAAAACAAAGAGCCCAGTGGCTTGTTTTATATAAAAATGTGGGTTTTGTTCTTTCCGGTTTTGGAAAAAAGGTTCAAGAGTGAGCGCTTGAAGTTCCCTAATCTGTCTTCGAGATGTATTAGCCATGAAAAAAGCTACCTTTGATGAGAGGAACTGTAGATCACATGAATGTAGTGGTTCAAAAGGAGGGTCCATAAGCCGCGTGAGAACAATATTTAGATTCCATGTGGGTGCTGGTGGAATGGAGGGAGGAATTACTCTTTCTAGCTGTAGGAGGCTGGCTTAGTATATGGTGCTCACTTATGCAAGTATAGCGCCCTGCACTAATCCAGACAACCCTTATGGTGATTTTAGTGGTCTTAGACAACATTAGAAAGCTCTCTAAGTGGTAGCTGTGGAGAGCAACCTTAAGGCTTAGTCCAGAAGGAGTGTAAAGCAGCTTGTTTTACCAGTACTGAATCTTATGGCATAGGTTAAGTGAAAAAGAAAAATACAGTGTAGTTATAACATTTTTTTTATTATTAATACTCACTAACACAATGTATGATTTCCTTCCCAGAGATATATATAAAATATGTCACTAGCACAGAATACACAGTGGTCTCCAGGGGGAGGCCAAACCATATACAAATGGAATGGAGTGCGAACCACGACTCAGGTCAAGAGTGGACCTAGAAGACGTAGAAGAGTTGGGGTCCCAAGGAACCACCCAAGGTGAGTATCGAGGAACCCCACAAAGGTTGTGCGCAGTGTGGGAACACAACCATGAACTCAATTCAAGTCAATGGGCAAGTCGCGGTTGCAATTTTTAGAGAAGGACACTTTCCAGCGAACCCTGAAGAAACCCTGTGGAGGATGAAAGTTGGAGAGCCACCTCACCCGTGGTTACCGCTGGAACCAGGATACCTACACCAGAGAAGCCAGGTGCATATGTACGAAGTGGTGTTGGAAACCGCCGAAGACCACTATGGTGGACTGCAGGAAGATGGCGCTGAGGAGGAAGGTGAGAAGAGTCCGGTGGAACCCAAAGGTGAATTCAGGATGAGAGGTACCTGCAAGCAGAGGGGACAGAGTCTATACCACTCAGTAGTGACCAGGAGGCACGGAAGACAAATGCCCACCGATGTCGGAGATGCAGGAGCATTAATGGTGCCCTTTACGTTGCAGCGAAGTGGACCAGGCAATGCTGTGGAAGACCAGAAGTCGTTTACGAACGGTCCCAATTCGGTTGTCTAAGGTCAAGGAGTCGATATCCGGAAATGGCACCCACAAGCCTTGGCAACGGCAACCAATGTAGTCGTAGAAAAAGGTGCAGTGTTGTGACCAGCAAGGACCAAGTGACTCACCACGAACAGTTAAGTCAGATCAGGAACAGAGCAAGCAGGGGAGGCCACTGGCGCCAAAGAAGACCCTAGACAGGATCCACAGGCCTAAGGCACAGGAGTCGCAAGACGACCTTGAGCAGCTCACCAAAGGATGAAGGCCCGTGGTGCACAGGATGTGGTGCAGGCAAAGATCTTGCAGACTTTGCAGCAGACTAGCAGGACGAAGAGACCAGGAGCAGCAGGAGTCTTAATTTACAATCAGAGGGGGGAGAGAGAGAAATCAGAATGGATTCATTCTCCCTGGGCATATTTAAATAAACAGTTAGAATCCACTCCTTGAGAGTAAGGGTGTCGCCTCCACAGTGGGGAACACCTTTATGTTTTTAGGTCCCCTCACACACCAACAGGCTCCTTAGTGTCATGCTTCATCATCGGGGTCATCGTACCCCTCTACGCGGTACGGCGTGCTGCGACCTACAGAGACGTGTGGTGTTGGTGAGGGGGTATTTTGAATAAATGTGAGTGTATTGTGGGGTTTGGGAAATAGTGGTAGTTAAAAAGAACCTGGCTCGTGGGGTGACTAAAAATTATTTAATAAGCCCCCGGGCTTATTAAATAGTGACTGTTCGTGGTGAGTCACTTGGACCCCCCGGGCTGGTGCTGTTAATACCTCCTGATCGGAGCCACGTAGGGATCGATCGGGAGGAATTTCCTCGTAGAAATCGTGCTAGTTAGCACACCAGATCCTGACGTTTTGGCTCATGAGATTTATCTACAACCCCAAAACAGTTGATCAATAGACAACGTCTTTTTTTGCTAGGTACATTACTTTTACCTGCACTGTATTTTCTCCTCACTTTTGTTAGAAAATTCTGGTATTAGTTAGAGAAACGTGAGTAAGGTGGAGATTTGTGCACCCCGTCCTGAAGAAGGTGCTTCTGGCACCGAAACATGTCGACGCACACAAAAAGGAGGTAACGCACATTGTCAGAAAAGTGACCTCCCGCCCTCATTTTTAACAGCACCAGCCCGGGGGCTTATTAAATAATTTTTAGTCACCCCACGAGTCAGGTTCTTTTTAACTATCACTATATCCAAAACCCCACAATACACTCACATTTATTCAAAATACCCCCTCACCAACACCACACATAGTCTAACAAGTGCTCCCACGTCTCCGTAGGTCGCAGCACGCCGTACCCCGTAGAGGGGTACGATGACCCCGATGATGAAGCATGACACCAAGGGGCCTGTTGGTGTGTGAGGGTACCTAAAAACATAAAGGTGTTCCCCACTGTGGAGGAGACACCCTTAATCTCAAGGAGTAGATTCTAACTGTTTATTTAAATATGCAGCAGGAGTCTTACCAGTTGCAGTTTCGCTTCCTAATGCGAAGTCCAGAGTGCCCATTCGGATGAAGAAGTAGTGGTACTCCATTTGAATCTTGTCCCACAACGAATCTATGGACCCACCCACAGGTAATCCCTTAAGGACCCTCGGGAAAGGGTTGGAACGATTCAGGTGTCCCTCCCAGAGGAGGGGCTGGACAGTGGGGAGGATACTCCTATGGCCTTTGTTCAGTTTCGCGCCAGAGCGGGAGCCAAACGCTCTCTGAACTGGTTTGAACGGGAGTATGCAAGGAGGCCACCAAGTGCCTTTCAAGCAGTCGCAATGGGCTGGCAAGCGTCCCCACCCTGCCCTAATACACTATGTCCTGTATGGGAGGAGGTCATACCTCCCTGTGACAGGAAACCTGTTGCCCTGCCTTCCCCTGCTCGAGCTTGGCTCAGCAGCAGGAGGGCATAACTTATATAACGCCATAGTTTGCTGTCCCGGTCTAGAAAACTGGTACCGGGAGCACTGAGGGCCTCCCGGAGAAGCTTTACAGTGTATGGAATCATACCTCTGTGCGGGGGTATGATTCCAAAATGTTTGATACCAAACACAACAGGGTTCGTTACAGCCAGTTTAGATATGGTCATCATGTAATGATGCATGGCCACTCTATGTATCGTAATGGCTTATGCACTTACAACCTGGGAGAATGGACTCTGAAGGTTGTAGGGATGTCCTGCTCATGCAGTAGCACCCTCACACTTATAACCAAGCACCTTGGCTTCAGAATTGAAAGGCCTGCCTTAGGGTTGACTTATAGGTTTTCAGTACACTGACAACAGATATAAGGAAACTAATATGTCATAAGTGGTGCTAAAACCAGCTTACAAAAGCTGTAATGGCAGGCCTGTAGTCACAATTTGAGTGGTCTCTTATGGGTGGAATAATATATGCTTCAGCCCATGGGAGACCCCTGGTGTACCAATGCCCTGGGTACCTTAGTACCATATACTAGGGACTTATAAGGGTACACCAGTAGGCAACTGGAGTATACTTAAGTACTTACCATGTTCAATTATGGGAAGAAGCACAGACACTGGGGTTCTGATTAGCAGGATTCCAGTCAGACTAGTTGATAAAACATAAGGACACCAGCATAAAGTGGGGGTGATCATGAAAGCAGGTCCTACTTTCCTACACTAGCCGTTCCATAAATGCTTTAATAACTGGAATTTTGAACAAAGATGTGTTGTTTATTTTGCATGTTGGCAACAAGTGCTGCTAGGTGTATCCTAACAGAGGTGTATGCAAGTCCTGCTTGTTGTTAATGTATGACGATTTATGATGTAACTTTTCAAATATAACAGAAGACTTCACCTGAGGCACTGCCATCGTTATATTGAACTTGCTAGCCCCACGGCAAAATACCTCATTGACAGTTCCCAGATCGTCCACCGGAGATATCCTGGAAGGTGGCGTAGATGAGAATATGGATGAATAGTCTCTATAGGAAGATCTCGATGGGGAAGAAGAGGAAGGAGATCTATGCCTTCTCCTAAGAGTAGGAGATCGATGAGACCTACTGCGGTCTCTAGAATGCGAACGCCTTCGCACCGGAGATCTCGATCTTCTCGGAGAACCACCAGTCGGTGGACCTGAAGCTGCCAAAGTAAGAGGTCTGTCTTTAGGCCCTGGTTGCATCTTCCAATGGCGTATGCTTTCCAGCCATCTGGGAGACAAGTTCACAGGAGGTGTTCTACGCTCCGGGGAGCCCTCCAGGGTAACCTGCACAATCTGAATTCCCATTGAGGAAGAAGACGCTGCAGAAGAACTCCGAATAGACTGAGGAGATCTTGAAGTCGTCTCTCTGGGAACCAATTGTCTGTCCCTTGACGTTGAATTTCCTGACGTCGAGCCAGAATGCGCCACAATAGAAGACTCTTTGTGCGGAGAGGCTCTTACTACTGAAGACCTGTCCACAGATGTCCTCGACGTCAGGTCTTTCGATGTAGACCTTGGAGGGTCAGCCAAAGCTCTTGATGCCGACTCCGACAAAGACCTATGAGAGGTCCGAGAGGCCGATCTAGAGTGTCTCGACACCGACCGCGAGACAATTGGCGGAGACTTCGAAGTCAACTTCCTCTACTTCGTTTCGACGTCGACAGATCCCTTTCAAGCCTCGAGCCCTAGGCATATCTCGACGCCGACCCATGTCTCGACGTCGATCTTAATCTCCTTTTTTCAGGTCTCGACCTCGTGGCTCTATCTCTCGACGTCGATCTCACTTTCTCTCTCGACGCCGACCTCACTCTTCATATCGACGTCGACCTCATTCTCTCTCTCGACGTCGATCGTCTCACTCTCGACGTCGTCCTCACAGCTACTGACCCCAGACCCTAATGTGGCAAATAGTAATTTTGTAGACTGGATTACAAATTCATTGGACCCGATCCTCCCTCTTCGCAGATCTTCCTCAAAGAAAATACACAAATCTGCACCCTGGTTCTCCGACTCCCTGAGGGAACTAAAACGCCGTTGCAGGCAACAAGAGAGAGCCTGGCGACTAGATTTCCTTCCGGACAAAAAGGCCGCCTATAAAGAGGCGATTAAAACTTACTTCCCTCTTCTGGATCTCGACACCTTAGACAAGGTGGCACGCCAAGTTAAATCAGGCTCCCCATGTGACCCTGCCCCCCCAGATGTCCTGCTGCAGGCATCTAAAACCACCTTGCCAATAATGCTGGAACTTCTCAACTCGTCCATCTCTGCATGCGTAGTCCCCACAACATGGAAGCAAGCCATGGTGCGGGCGCTACTAAAAAAACCTAGTCTAGATCCCGATGATAACGCTAGCTACCGCCCCATCTCACTTCTCCCTTGGGTAAGCAAGGTCCTGGAGAAGTTTATAAACGCCCAACTCGTTCAGTTCCTGGAGAACCATTCTCTGCTACACACATCGCAGACAGGCTTCAGACCGAAGCACGGTACTGAAACCGCCTTGCTAGCAGTCACAGAAGAATCTCGAAGGGTACTGGATCAGGGGGGATCAGTGGCAGTGATCCTCCTTGATCTAAGTGCCGCATTCGATACGGTCAGCCATAACACCTTGCTGAACCGTCTCCATAACATCGGAGTATCTGGCGACGCACTAAGGTGGTTTGAGTCTTTCCTGTCGGAGAGATCCTTTCGGATCTTCGATGGCGAGACAATGTCCTCCAGGAAAACCCTCAGCTGCGGAGTACCACAGGGCTCTTCCCTGAGCCCTGTGCTGTTCAACGTATACATGAGGCCGCTGGCGGGTGTCGTCGAACCGTATGGCATCAAAATTGTGTCATAGGCCGACGACACTCAACTAGTGGTCTCATTGGCCGCTAGCAACAACAGGCAATGCCCGGCAGATCTGCTAAAATGCTTAGAGGATGTCAAGGGATGGATGACCTCCTCCTCCCTAAAACTGAATGGGGACAAGACGGAGCTAATGCTCCTAGGCCCAACCCCTCCAGTACCTTTCACCTCTCTATGGCCCTGTACTCTGGGCCCCCCCCCACCCCCAAGGAAAGTGTTAAGAGCCTAGGAGTGTGGCTGGATAACAAACTCTCGTTTACCACCCAGGCCACGAAGTTGTCCGCCACATGCTTTGGCCTACTAAGAATTCTCAGAAAGATCCTTCCACTTCTACCGTTAGAAGCTAGAAAGGTGGCGGTACAAGGCCTCATTCAGTCTCGTCTGGACTCGAATAATGCCCTGTATGTTGGGGCTCCCGAAATGACCCTCCGGAAATTACAGATCGTGCAAAACTGTGCAGCTCGCACCCTGCTACAAATTCCACGATCCCAGTCAGCCAGACCTGCTCTGAAGAGTCTCCACTGGCTGCCAGTGAGGCAGAGAGTAGCATTCAAGGCGTTATGCATGGCACATCACGCCTTTTGGAAAACAGGCCCACCCATTAACAACGACCTTGTAACCCCCTACCACCCAAACAGGAATCTTAGGTCGATGGAAGCCTTCCTTGCTGTTGTTCCCAGAGTGAAGAGAGCCAGGTCGGGTGGCAGGCTGTTCTCTCTAAACACTGCCAAGCTCTGGAACGCCCTCCCCCTCTCACTCCGATCGAATCCAAATCTGCTTTCATTCCGGAAAAACTTGAAGACACTACTGTTTGCTAAATCCTTCGTGTCTTAATTCCTCCGTTCCTGGTCACTCCGCCTCAGCACAACTCAGCGCTTGGACGCCCCCGGGCAGCAATCGCGCTCAATAAATTTATTTTCATTTTCATTTCATTTCATTTCATTTTATTTTCATTTCACTGACACCAAACGCCTCGACGCCGACAAGCTTCTCGATGGCAACCTCGATCTCCACGTCGACGTCGACCTGTGCCTTAGCAGCGATAACTCTACGTCGATGTACTTCTTTCCACTGGTTTCGACATCAACATACCCAACAAGGATCTAGATTTTGACGTCAAACTCACTTTTTTTTACGTCAACGCTTCCGGATGTCGTTTTTTGCTTGCTTTTACCCTCAGGAGAAGCAGATCTGTGACGTTTTGACGAAGAGGAGGGTCTTCCAGATGACAACACACTTCTTGCCCCCTTTTCCTGATGCCTTTCTCTCTCCAGAGGCCCCAAAAGTCGAATTTTCTCTCTTTCCTTCAAAGTTCTTCTGGAAAGCTTGAGGCAATGATAACATTTTTCCACATCATGTGTGGAAGGTAGACAAACCACACAAACAGAATGGGGATCTGTTTTTGACATCTTCCCACAGGAAGGACATTTGTAGAATAAAGGTGGCATAACTGACTAAAAAATACCAGAAGAATTAGTCAGAAAAGGTAGAATATTGCCACCAGCAACAAATACTGTCAAATAAGAGGAAAAAAAAAACTTTTGACTGAAAAACAATCAAATTCAGCAGAGCTCAAGTTCCAGGTTCCTCACAGAACAAGCCGGAAAAAAGAACTGACCTAACTGTCCCGTGTGGGGCATGATGGGAGCAGAGTTCCCCCTGGAGGCCTTAAAGGCAAAGTGTTCAGATTCTCTGAGGCCTTAAAGGCGAGGTGCCAGTCTGATTTTCTGTACAGGGATGTTATTTATTTATGCAGCCTACATAGGCTAATTGCCTCTTATTACAGTTTCCTTGATGAAAATAAAAGGTGTTTCTGTCTGTGGAATGCATTTTAGGCTCCTGCCTTTTTCTTGCATTGTTTCTATGGTTTATTTTCATTCTGCAGAAAATATGTAATTATGGCTTTATTAGCCTATAGGTTATGGTTGGACTGCATATTATTAGTGTATACATGTATATGTGTATAATTTCTTTAGTACTATGTACTTTTTGTTATATATTTACACATATATATGTATTTAGTCATGTGTTCCGGGTTCCCGCTCATGGGCAGAGATTATTCAGTGCTTATGACTATTAATGAGTATCCCCTGGAAGAGAACTTCTTGTACTGTAGGAGAAAGTGGCTTGATTTGTTTTGCGATACAGTAATGGACAAACCTTTTCCACTTTGCTGCATAACAAGATCTTGTGGTTGGTTTGTGAGCTTGTTTCAGAATGGTCAAACATTCTTGTAGAAGACTGAGGTACCCAAATTTTAGGACTTCAGGCACCAGATCGCTAGATTTAACTGCTTGGGGTTGGGGGTGCAGGAACATCCCCTGCTTCTAAGTTTGAAGATGTGGGCAGTTTCTTGTGTGGTACAACAGGTAGTAGTAGTAGGATTGTGAACCAGGCTTACTGAGCCCATGTTGGGGTAGATTAGAATTTGTGTGGGGGATGTTAGTTAGCCTCTGAACCACATAAGGAATGAGTGGGAGAGGAGGAAAAGTATACGCAAATATCTGTGACTAGTTGATCCATAAGGCATTGGCTTTGGATTGCGGTAGAGGAAACCTAGAGACAAAGCTTTGGCATTTTTCATTCTGATGTGTGGCAAAGAGGTCTATTTCCAGGATTCCTCACCATTGGAAGTATGAGTGGAGTAGTGCAGTAATGATTTTCCACTCATACTTGCTCCTGCATTCTGCTGAGCAAATTTGCGAAGTCGTTGCCCACTCCAGGTAGGTATTATTCTATGAGGTGACTACCATATGTGCTCTGCTATGCGGGAGAACGGTATGTAATGTGTGCCCTCCCTGTTTTTTAATGTAGCACACTGCGGTCATATTGTCTGTATGAACTAGCACTACTTTGTAGCGAAGATACTGTTGAAACATTTTGAGAGCTAACTGAATTATAGAAGCTCCAGGTGACTGATGTGTAGAAATTTCTTCAGTGAGATGCTGCATATGTGCCCCTCCCCCCCCCCCCCCCCCTCATCCTACTAAGGGGCGCCTGTTGTAATGATGAACTGCGGGATAGGGGATTTGAAAGGCAGACCCTGCAACAAACTGCTGATGATCCACCAAAGAAGAGAGCAACGAGTCGCTGGCCCTATCAACACTAGATCTTGTATATGCCCCTCGGCTTGGGACCATTGAGGCTGTAGGCATTGCTGTAGAGGGTGCATGCGCAGTTATGCCTAGGGCACTATGGAGATACATGAGGCCATCATGCCTAAGAGGCTCATTACTGTTGAGACTGCTATGTGACGATTTGGATGAAAAAAAGACAAAGCAAGTTGTACATTTAGTGCTCTTGCAGGACTGGGATAGGATTTTGCTGTGGTAGAGTTTGGGTTTTTCTGAGAAACGGCTGCATTTGTAAGGGATGTAGGTGGGATTTTGTAGTATTGAGTGTAAATCCCAGCTTTTCTAGCAGTTTGATAACCCTTTAGTGTCCTGCAAATATTGTTTGTTTGCACTCTTGATCAGCCAATTGTCCAGGTATGGGAACACGTGTGTACCCTCTCTTCTGAGATGAGCTGCTACTATAGCGAAGCACTTTGAAACCCTTAGCTACGGTCGCTCCCCTCGCAGCTCCCAGCACTGTACACTGTGGTATCGTAGCGCTCACCTGCATTTCTCGCTGTTATCTATTATTGTGATTGCCTATCTGCTTGCGCTCAGCCGCATCACCCCCGCATTACTTTGTACTGGCTTGACTGTCTGACGATAATTATTTGTAGCGTATCACGGTATCATCATTTGTGGAAGCGTAGCGCGCCATTGCTGTAGTGACATCGCAGCGCCTACGAGCATCAGTGCAATTACAGCTGCCCGTCTGCATTATTCACTACTCGTAGCGCTTGAGCTTCTTAAGGCGCTTTGGAACCGGTCTACTGCATAGTGAAATATTTAGCGCCGCGCCACTCTCTGAAGGAGGATTGTCTTGTGCTTGGCTACATCTGTTTATTTTGGTGCAAAAAGCCAATTGTGCATAGCGTCGTCTTCAGGCTGTGCCTCCATTTCAGTTTTGTTTACTGTCCTGCTGCCATTTTGTGCTTTGTTGTTGTTCCTCCCTGCCCGGACCTCCGCCCCGTCTCCCAGCTGACCCTCCCTCGCCCCTCCCCCATCCATATATGACAGATGCTTTAGCGCGCAACGTTCACGCGCAGCTGTCGCGCCCCATGCGCGCCGAGGTGCGCCAAAGGTAAGCTTGTCTACGCCCGTCCGCGCCTGGACCGCGCCCAGCGCCAGACCCCCTGGCCCCCGCAATCCGCACTCCTCCCGCATTACGTATGACGCCGCCACCCTCCTAGCCCTTAACCCCGGACGTTCACCTCAATGCTACGAAGCCGCCCCAGGACGTACCCACGGTCCCTTCGCTTGCCACTCCTGCAAATTCACCAGCATCAAGACCCATACCACATCCACAAACCCCAAACACAGCTCCGACTCTAACCACCTGAAGTGCATCCTGCTGAACACCCGCTCGATCCACAGACACACCATCGAACTCTGGGATCTACTCGACACTACATCACCGGACGTCGCCTTCCTTACTGAAACATGGATGAACGCATCATCAACACCCAACATCGCCATAGCCATCCCGGACAACTACAAGATCATACGAAAAGACCGCACCGCCCAAACAGGTGGAGGCATCGCCATTGTCCATAAGAACACCATCAAAATCACGATCAGCTCCGACGATCACCTTACTACCGCCGAACACCTCCACTTCCAGATCCACACCGACCCTAGGACCACACTCAGAGGTACCCTCATCTACAGGCCTCCAGGAACACGTAAACAATTCAGCGAAGACATCACTGACTTCATCAGCCCACATGCCCTCGCCTCCGAGAACTACATTCTACTAGGAGACCTCAACTGCCACCTGGAAAAGAAAAACGACAGCAACACCACCACCCTTTTAGACAACCTGGCCAATCTCGGCCTCAAACAACTTGTTGACACCCCCACTCATATAGCCGGACATACGCTCGACCCAATCTTCACTTCCAGCAAACACATCTCCTTCGATCGCACCACAGCTCTCCATTGGACGGACCACAGTGGTGTTCACTTCAGCTACAAAACCACCTCAACCCACAACCCCGCACAACCTATTCCCCCGAAGAAAATGGACCAAAATCACCACCGACCAACTCCTCACATCGCTCAACCAAAACCAACCCGCCCTCTCATCGGACCCAAACCAAGCTGCCATCAAACTCAAACAATGGATCACTCACTGCGCTGACGAATTAGCACCCTTGAAAAACCATCACACCAAACAAGACAACAAAAAGGCCCCCTGGTTCAATGATGACCTCAAGAAATCCAAGAAGCTATGCCGTACTCTCGAGAAAACTTGGAGAAAGAACCCAACCACCGACAACATGACCACCTTCAAGGCAGCCACCCGCAAACACCACCAGCTAATTCGATCCAACAAGAAATCAGCTCTCAAGGATCGAATCGACAACAACGCCAATAACAGCAAAGAACTATTCAACATTGTCAAAGAATTCACCAACCCCACCGCAGCCTCAAACGACATCACTCCCTCCCAAGACCTCTGCGATTCGTTATCCTCCTTCTTCTACAACAAACATGCCGAAATACATAACAGTTTCAAAACCAGTTCCAACGAACAATCCTCTCCACCCCCCTCAGAACCCAAACCACCCTCTAACAATCTCAACGCCTGGAACCCAATCACCACCGAAGACACTGTAGGAGAGTAGGGTCTGCAATCCTATGATGACCCAGATTTTTTGCTTTTGTTTCACTGGTTTACGACTTTCTCTGGCTGTGGGCCTGCCAATCAGACCCACAGCCTGGCTGTTCTCTCTCTAAATTGCAACATGTACCCTGGGTGCATTTACCAATTGGTACTGGGCCACCTTATCAGACCCTGTAACTCAGGGCATAGGTGTACCCAGGGCCTACCAGGGGCTGAAGCATGTATTATGCCACCCCTGGCTGGCCTCCTAAATTTGACACAACTGGCTGCATGACAGCTGGGGCAAAGTCGTGTAATCACCCTTTGCTGGAGATATAGTATACCTATATCTAACCCTAAAAATGGACACACAGATTCCTATCAGTCACTCCTATGGCTGGCCTTGACAATCCTGAAGGCAGAGTGCTTGGAATCGTGTGAGATGGTGCTCTGGCATGAGCTGAGCCTGTCTGCAGCTTGCGGAACCAAGTCCTAATAGCTGTTCCATGATAACGCATACCATATACTCTTAAGTGCATTATAATCCTCGCGGTTAAATGCTATCTTTGGTATTGCTTTATCAAAACATGTCGAGTAAGGTGTCATACGAATTGGAATACTAACCCCTCGCCAATTCTGGCGACGGGGTTAGCATTCCACCCTTCTAGAGGGACACGACATGTTTGTAACTGTGACCCCCGGTTAAAGTTAAACGAAGCCTCAGCTCCACAAAATGGATGCTGCCACCACAGACACGAGTCTGACCTCCTGCTGCTGGGAGTCCCTCCAGCGAGGAGAGCTTGGACAAAGGGTTTCCTGTCCGGGGCGGTGCTAGCACCATCCCAGACAGGGTTTTGTGTATCCTGGGTAGGCAGGGCTTTACAGAAAGGTGACTGCTGAGTGGCACCCCGGTGCTCACTACGCATAGGCCGGTCAGAACCAGTTCCAGGGGCACACCAGCCCCTGGCCTGGGGAAAGTCCGGCATGGGAGAGGGGTGTAACCACCCCCCTCCTCCTAGTCCCACCCATAGGCAGGACCTAGTCACCGGGTCAGCCCCTTTTCTTAGTATAAAGATAGGAGCGGGCCCCCTGTTCAAATTAGATCATCTTTGGAATCAAGACACGACTTTCTACGAAAGGACTTCAAGATTTCTTCTTCAAGATTCTCCCTTGTGACTAAGGAGTAGTCACCCTGCATCTGCAGGCACCATCTTAAGAACACTGCGGTCTGCTGCAAGTCCTTCCTCAGGAATCCGACGACACAGCTCGACGAGACCCGGCTTCCCTGGCACCTCTGACCTCTACTCACCTCTACAGCCAAGCTGAGAACCGTGAGTGCGACGAGACCTCGAGGGACAGACGATCGCCAAGACTGCACGACATCTTTACAGCACGCCCGCCGAGTGTCCCTCTGGTGAGTGCTTTGGGGTCCGAGAAGCCCCGACCCTGAGCAGCTCCAGCACCGAAGTTCAGCCTCCCAGCATCTACACGATCTGCGTGGGGCCCTTCTGCTTTTTGCTGCTCACCGCGTTGTTTGGCTACTAGCCGGCTGGCTTGTGGCCTTCTTAACAACGCCCGACGACATCACTGCTGCTGGTCTGGTCGCTCCAGACTGGCCCTTGCTTCCTTCCAAGAGAGAAGCCCCCCGGACCCTCCTGGTCCACTCCAGATGCCATTTTAGGTCCACCGCGTGGGCTTGAATTTGCCAAGGCTTTGTTGCCCAATCCTGGGTCCAGCGACGCCGACAGCTTCATCCATCGTGGGACAGCTCGCTCCTCCATCCTGGTCGCCGACAACGCCTCCTGGTCCGTGAGATCTGCAGAGCACAGCGTCGCCCACTCACCTAGTCGAGGTGACTACCATCCGGTGCCCTCCTGGTACCCCCTGACTACTGGCTAGTAGTCCCGAACTTGGTCCCCTCTGCTTTCAGGTGTCATCTATCTTCAAGATCCAGGCTTGGATCACTTCGAACTCTCTTCACTGGTCGCCTGCCAGCATCTTTCTTCCAGGCTCCTGGTCCGTCTACGAGGATTCCCGACGTCTTTTGAGACCTATGCAGCTGCAGCCCCTGGGCTATGTAACTTCGGCATTTCGGTGCCCCAGCATAGCCTCACTATCCAAGGGTCAGAATCCACTTTCGTTTTCCTCCTACCAGGTCGGGTTCGCCCGAGAACACTAACTTTGTCTTTACTAGCTACCATAGACTTTGTCCCGCATCCCGCGTGAGAGTGCACACTCTGCACCCGAGTCCCCTAGGCCTCCTACTAGTAATCTGAAGGTTCAGTAACGTAGTCCTAGCGATTCCAAAGCCTATTAGTACTGTACTTACCTGCTAGTAATTTCGCATTCCACTTTCAGAGTATATGGTTTTCCGTGCCCCTCGGGCATTTGTATATACTGTGCTAACTTAAGTATTTTCGTAAGAGTTTTGTTTTGTGCTTAGTACCCTGTCCTCATAAAGAGTACAGGGCTGTTGTGATCTTAATAAATACACTGTTTATTTTCATAACACTTGTGTGGTGTCCTTTCACTTGGTGTTCAAGGGGTATATGTGTGGTATAACAGCTGGCTTAACACGCCCTCTCGAGTCTTTAGCCTTAGACTGCTCGTATCCATGCTACTAGGATAGCTGGTCTATAAGGTTGACTTACAACCAATCATCAATAAGGGTTGCTGGACTGATACATAGTGTTCACTAGAATAGTGAGCACTGCATATCAGGCCACCTTCTCACATATCCGCCTAATGAATTCCATCCACTCTGGCTCGCCAACCGATCCATGTCCCCACCACATCTTCAACAAAGCAGACTGCATCATCGCACCCCATCTCCGTGATATCATCAACTGCTCCTTCAACTCTGCTACCTTCCCAGAAAGCTGGAAACATGCCGAAGTCAGCGCCCTCCTGAAGAAACCCACAGCAGACCCCTCTGAACTCAAAAACCACCGCCCCATATCCCTCCTCCCATTCCCGGCGAAAGTCATCGAGAAAGCCGTCAACAGCCAACTCTCCGCCTTCCTCGAATCCAACAACTCCCTCGATCCCTCACAGTCTGGCTTCCGAGCCAAACATAGCACCAAAACCGCCCTCATCGCAGCAACAGACGACATCAGAACACTACTGGACAACGGAGAAACAGTGGCCCTCATTCTACTCGATCTTTCTGCCGCCTTCGACACTGTCTGTCACAGCACCCTCATACAACGCCTCAGCAACATTGGCATAAAAGGAAAAGCCTTGGACTGGATCTTCTCGTTCCTAGCTGGGAGAACTCAGAGAGTCCGACTTCCTCCATTCAAATCAGAGGCCACCGAAGTCATCTGCGGTGTACCACAAGGATCCTCACTCAGTCCCACGCTATTCAACGTTTACATGAGTCCACTCGCTTCCATCGCGCGTCAACACAACCTTAACATCATCTCCTACGCTGATGACACCCAGCTGATCCTTTCCCTCACCAAAGACCCCAACACCGCCAAAACCAATCTTCACGAAGGCATGAAAGAAGTAGCTGTATGGATGAAAAACAGCCGCCTAAAACTTAACTCAGACAAAACGGAAGTGCTCATCCTAGGATCATCCCCCTCTGCCTGGGACGACTCATGGTGGCCTTCGGATCTGGGCTCAGCACCCATACCCACAGACCACGCACGCAACCGTGGCTTCATCCTAGACCCCTCCCTCTCGATGACCAGACAAGTCAACGCCGTCTCATCCTCTTGCTTCAACGTACTTCGTATGCTCAAAAAAAATCTTCCACTGGATCCCCGCCGAGACAAGAAAGACCGTCACCCACGCACTGGTTACGAGTCGACTTGACTACGGAAACACCCTCTACGCCGGAATCACAGCCAAATTACAGAGAAAACTCCAACGCATCCAAAACGCATCAGCGAGACTCATTTTGGACATCCCTCGCCAAGATCACATTACCGGCCACCTGAAAAACCTCCACTGGCTTCCCGTCAACAAGAGAATAACATTCTGTCTCCTCACCCACGCACACAAGGCCCTCTATAAACTAGGGCCCGAATGCCTCAACACTCGACTATCCTTCTACACACCCACCCGCCAACTAAGATCCTCCAATCAAGGCCTCGCCGCAGTTCCACGTATTCAAAGATCCACCATGGGAGGTAGATCCTTCTCCTACTTGGCGGCCAAGACCTGGAACTCACTCCCCACTCACCTCCGCCTCACACAGAACCACATCTCCTTCAGAAAAGAACTCAAAACCTGGCTATTCGACAAATAACAAACCCCTTCCCCAAGCGCCTTGAGACCCTCTGGGTGAGTAGTGCGCTATATAAATTCTTGAACTTGAATGCCCTTGGAGCAGTAGTTACTCTGAATGGTAAACAGTTTGAACTGATAATGTTGACCACTTAATTGAAAACAGATGTAGTGCTGATGGGCTGGATGTATTGGTATGTAAAAATCGGCCTCTTTGAGATCAATGGCTGTCATGAATTCTCCTTGCTGTAACAAGCGCACACAGCATAACAAATGGAGGCCACACAAGAAATGTGATCAGAGTAGGACCCATAAAAGTGCCAGAAGGTATAACTCAAAACCCTACGAGAAACCCATAGTATAAAATGACTATGGAGGAGAAAGAAGAACAATAGTTACTTACCTGTAATCTGTGGTTCTCCAGTATTGGTGTATTTCATAGATTCACATGTCTGAATGATTCCCCGTCGTCGGAGTGGGAGTCCCATAGTACATAAAAAAGCAATAATTATGCACATAATAACCAAAAACCTTGGTAACATTAAACCCAAAAGCCCAAAAGCTACAAAAAGGTCCACATCTATGACTATCCTAGTCATTATACATAGTCCAAACTGCAGCCAATCAGGCAACATCATTCACCAGAATGTTCTCCTCAGAGGCTCAGGCTCTCAGATTTTCTCGCACAAGAGTGTAACCAAGAGATAAGAGCATAAACAGCCTCTGAGGGGAGGTGGGCGGGTTGCATGTGAATCTATAAAAGACACCAATACTGGAGAACCACAGATTACAGGTAAGTAACTGTTGTTCGTCTCCAGTATTGGGGTGTCTTTCATAGATTCACATGCCTGAATCAGAGTAGATAGCAGTACCCAAATAATGCTTGGAAGACGCTATTTGTAACAAACAAATGTATACAAAAGATTATGCAATAACACACTAAGAATGCTACAATTATGCATAAATACATGTATACTTGCAAATACAGGGCAATGTTATATTATTATGAATATATATATATATATATATATTACATTACCTACTGGCGGTCGCCAGTAGGTAGTTATAGTTAGGATTGTTTTCCATAGGAAATCCTCAACATTCTATTTGGAATAACTTTGGCCCTGGTGGATGAGTCTTTGCGAATTTCTCAAAGAAGATGGCTAGGTTCGCTGCACTCCTTCCCTGAAAGTTTGGGGGGGATTGGTCAAGTGGGGGCTGAGATATAGGGGGGATCCCAAAACGTGTTTTCTCCATGTTATTTTCCATAGGACCTTTAGACTCGGCTACAGTTCGAACGGGTGAATGAATTTATAAGAAATTTGCCAAAACTGTAGAGTCTTGTTCGCAGATTACGCTTTTTTTGGAATGGTGTAAATCCGTTCAGTAGTTGTTGAGAAAATTAAAGTTAAAGTCAATTATATATCTATAGGCGCGCACACGTGCGCGCACCCAGGCGGCTGCGCGTGAGCGGTATTTTTTTTGGCTGCGTGACGTCTGTTAACGTTCGATTCGAAGGAAATCAGGAAGTTTTGTCCGCCATTTTGTCACTGCGAGTAAATATATTGTTCATTTCAAAGCGTTGAAACATGGAAAGGGGAGAAGGTAGAGATTGTCTTCCTGCGTAGGTTTTCTCAGGGTGTGCAGTAAGGCCCTTAAACGCGAAAAGATATAATTTTTCTCTGAAAAAAAATACGGGGTGCGCGCACCCGGTCGCGCACACCTATTTACAAGAGTGTGAAAATGGAGGTAAATCAGAAGTTTGAGTGCTTAGATGTAAGGTGGCTCTGAAAAGAGCCCTTGTGTTAATTGAGTGTTTTCTGCATTTATAAGTAAGTACCGATGCAGAGCCTGATGTTGCAGAGGAAGATTCTGTTTCCCTCATTCGTGAAATGAACACCGTCTCTCCTATAGACGTCTTGCATGTGGTAGCGCAAGTTGTTGTGGTAAATAGAACCCATGCTATAATCTCTGAGGAACGCAGAAACAGATTTATTTACATGTCTCCTTGCTTTCTCAAATTGTGCACAATGTTGATTGGACCAATTCCATTTCTGTCTTTGGCATATATTGGAATATACCAAGGCAGATCGAGGAAAAAGTGTCATCAATTGTCGAAAGGTGTCTTTTAGAAGCATTTCCAGACCTACCCCAGTGATTGTGCCTAGATCGTTCCCACCACAGTGCACAATTATAAGGTCTGGTTCTGGGAGATGCATAAAAGTTTTCACCAATGGAATCAATTGGTGACATTTCAATCCTCTTTTGGAAATCCATGTTATGTGTACATTTGGTAAGCTGAGGTTGCAAATTCGTCTGCTTACTGCATATTTTTCACTCCAGTGAATATAACCGTGTCCTATTAGCCAGACCTTCATTTTCAAGGGATTTGTAGTCGTCCTCCGATCGGTTCTGGAAGTGGAATGGTAGTTAGAAGTTGAAATTTTAAATAAAGAAAAAGGAAGAGGCTGGGTGTGGTTAAAAAAATAAAAATGATTGGTTGATTGTAACAAGTGGAGAGTGAACAGGTCAATGTTTATGTTAAACGAAAAGTACTATTGGGTGTGAAAAAACAAGACATGTAACAGAGTTGTGTATTGGCAAGTGTTTCTGGAGGGAAAATAGTGTTCTTAGTTAGCTGTAGAACGTTGAGAGATGAACTTTTGACCTGTGCCTTCAGCAAGGTGCAGAATGAGGTGTAACCATGGAAACAGCCGGAGATGGCAGTTGGTGATGGGTTCACTCTTTGGTGCCTCTGCATCTGAGTCTGTTCTCTGGTGGCAGGCGGACAACTGTTTGTTATTGTGGAGATGAAAGGGTGATAAGGAGAGAAATACGACATAGCGTCTGGCCTGTAGAAGCGTGGGAGCAGTGATTAACTCTGAGTGAAGCGGAACTGTGTCGGTGCTTAGTAACAGTAAAAAAAAAATGTTAACAGTGGTATAACTGTCTTTACGGTGCGCGACCTACTAAGAAAGAGTTCACGGGTCGTAATTGGCTTGCAGGTTCTAGTATCAGTAAGTGAGGTCGAGAAAAGAAAACATTCAGGACTTTATTTATGAAGGCCTTGCGCCACCGGTGCGTTACTTTTTCCCATTTTAAAAAATGAGGCACTGGCGGCGGAAGGTCTTCATAAATAAGGTCCTCAGTGACTACAGTTAAGGTTATGTGGAACCCATGAATAGTTTTTCAATATGAAATCATTTCAGTTGAGATTGTGGATTAAAAGAGAAACCGTGAATATTTGAAATGTTTATTTAGAAATGTACTGTTTTAAAGGCAAATCATTATGTAATATGAGTACAGAAATTGCAAAAAACACAGTAATTGGTATTGTCAGTAGTACATGGAATACAAACGCTATAGTTGAAGAAAAATGAATATAGTTGGAAAAAAACATTGTACACTCTTATAAGGAAGTATATTATATTTTAATAAATGGAAGAAGGTCTCTGGCCTCTCAGTTTAGGAACGATATATGAAAATGCAAGTGGTTATACATCATTACTTTATGAATCAGCTGTCAAACAACACGAAATCATAATGTCCACTGTTAGTAAAGCAAATAGGTCTGTTCTTCAAAAGAAAATATGGAAAAGAACGTGAAGAATATAGAAAACCAAAAGGAAATGAGGACGTCAATGGCTTGTTTGAGAGTTATTGAAGCATTGTTTAGGGAAAATAGGTAGCTTCTGCTTGTAACAGGAAATCAGTTTTATCATTTGAAAGTATGTCAGCTATCCAATGGAAAAGAGTAAAGCAGTACTGATGATCTGTTATAATCGGAGCCTCTTTTACCATCAGTGGGCAGCTCGGTGGGTTTTCGATGTAGCTCGCTGTTAGGAAAGAGTTAACCGTCCATTGTGTAGGCAAAGTATGCAGCAAGTGCCTCTAACATGAAATCACTGTTATCATCTGAGAACATGTCAGCCATCCAATTGAGAAGATGAAAGGAGCATTCATGATCTGTCATTATTGGAGCGTCTTTTACCATCATAGGGCAGCTCGGTGGGTTTTCGATGTAGCTCTCTGTTAGGAAATCTTGCACCGCTGCGAATATATTCCAATGACCCAGAACTCCTTGTATCGCTGCAAAGGCCATAAACCCTCCGTTGTAACAAAGCTGTTCATGATCAAGTAACGGATTCATGAGGTGATTGTAATTCGGTTCAGGAGGTACCAAATTGCAGAGACATAAATCCAGGGCCCACGTGAAATCACAGCTCAGGCAATGAAATACAGGCTGCACACAGGTGAAATACGAATATCGAAATGATAATCGATATGATGCATTCAAAGTCGAGAGTGGTAAGATGCCGTAGTAGTCAAGCATCCTCTTGTGAAATAGTTCTAAGTGGCCCGGCTCGTTTGCGAAGGCAGGAGGGACATCCATTTTGAATTTCCGAAGATGGTACAGGAAACGGCGCAGCACCGCTGGTTGTATAGCAACTCCACAGAATTAGGTCGTCGGCTATGCAGTGGAGAGGAGCAGAATGACTTGATACATTTTCTAGGAGTCTAGTCACTTATATATTGCTTAGTGGTTATTAAAAAAGTAGCTTTTTTTGAACTGGAGGATGCGTTAAAAAATAAGGGGGTAATTTGAGGGAGTTGTAAAGCAAGGTCAATTTTTTTTTACATCAATGCTGTTTTCTGTGAATGTTAGCTTAGTGAAAGATATGTGTGTGAGCAGATGCAACGTTCAGTTTTAAATGTGACAATGGCGGTCTTGTTCATGTCTTCAGATTCAAGGTCGGTATTCGCTGCCAAATACAAAGATTAAGAAACGCATGCGTGGGGTACATAGTGTGCATTCTTAAAGGAAAGTAAATGAAGGGTTATTTTTACCGCGTTAGCATTGTCGTTTAAAAAGTTATAGTGATTTCTATTATATGTGAAGAAAGTGTCACTGATGAAGACTGAAAATAAATCCTTATAAATGATACGGACTGGTGTATTTTAGAAAAGGTTTGTAACATTACATGAATTGTGGAAAAAAAATAATGTAATTGAAAGTGTATGGTTTGAAAATGAAAAGTAGAGGTTTATAGTTCATGTTTTGAAAGCAGTTCTAGAGGGTTAGAAGAAAGTGTTTGGTTTGAAAATGAAAAGTAGAGGTTTATAGTTCACGTTTTGAAAGCAGTTCTAGAGGGTCAGATGCATGATAGATTTATTAAAAATAGAACATGTTTTTAAATAGTATTTTGGAAAAAATATGTGCCTTTATGTACTATTTACATTATGTGCCTGTTGCGTATTCTTTGAGTTTTAGTAATCCTGTGTCTTATAAGTTTTCTAGGGGCGGTTTGAGGTTCATGGTGGGTTTGGGCAGGGAGGGTAGGTTGGGGGTTTGTAATAGGGGGTTCGGCTGGGGTGGAGTGCGGAGTTTAGTGAAAAGTGAGGGGGGCGGGGAGTTACGGTGTTTGGTAATAGAGCAGAGTCAGAGGACGCCACATTTGTGTTATGGGTTGCCACGGAAATATGTATTTATTCTCAGAGGTTTATTATATTAAGGGTATATATTAGCATGGTGGCTCTTGTCGTTTTGTTGTTCTGTGTATGTTTATAATGCTGGCTCTGTAGTTTTTGTTTATGGACCTTATTGCGACACACAGGGGATCTACGTTGCACAGTTGGAGATCAGAGACTTAGGAAATAAAACTTTATAATTGTAAGGGCTGTAAGCGATAGAAATCGCCCGTTCTCGGTGTAAAAAATATCACCGCTATTGGTGGTATTTTCCACGGTGTTAGTACTCGAAGGAGACTAGTAACATATATGTGAAATAAAATTATGTAATAGGCTCAGCATTTTACATTATCTTGGAAAACAAAAGTTGATTTTACATAGCAATAAGTCTCTTATAATTAAGGGACGGAGTGTATATAGTGCTATTTAGTACTCTATGTGATTGATGTCGAATATTTCATAAGAGGAGGCTTTAAAAGATTTACGATAAACTGGTTTTCTAGGGAAGTGGGTGGAGTGTTCCGTGTAAATTGCAGAATAGAAACTAGTAAGAACCAATTGGAAGTGTTGTTTTAAAGTCACATGACTGCACATGCGTGTCTCGACGCGATAGTTGGGTGCGCGCACCCGGTCGCGCACTATAAGAAAGCGGCGAGAAAATATCAGCTAATATGCTCTTCAAGCTTGTTTTGGTACAAAGAGTTAGTTCTGAAAAGAACTTTTTTTTTTTTTTGGAAACAAGTGTTATGATGCTTTTGCTTTCTTAAAGTTGCGACGACATTTTTCAGTATGTCATACTATCCAAATAAAGTGAAGAAATTTAACTTTTCTTGGAGCATTTATGACTCTCAATTATTTGTTTAATTAGAGTAAAGCTTTGCTCTCCGTATACAAGAAGTTCTCCACAGTTCGTGCATTTCATGTGCACGTTCGCCAGATATGGTCTCAAGTCCATCTCAGCACTCGATGGAGATACAGGTCGTCCACCGGAAGATGTGTTGATTACTTCTGATGGTAATAGCGTGGCCTCCGTTTTTCTTGTCAAAGGTGGTCGCTCATTTTCATCAGATTCGGAAGATGAATGCGGAAGGGTAGCCATGATGTTCGACGTTGTTGTCTCTTGAGAGTAGAAAAGAAAGTGATGGTAGTGGGTGGAGTGCTGCGTGTAAATTGCAGAATAGAAACTACCAAGAACCAATTAGAAGTGTTGTTTAGAAGTCACATGACTTCACATGGGAGTGTCAGGTCCTGTACGCGATAGGAGGGTGCGCGCACCCGGTCTCGCACTAAAATAAAGCGGCGAAAAAATATCTCATAATATGCTCTTGGAGCACGTTTTGGTAGAAAGAGTTAGTTCTGAAAAGAACTTTTTTTTTTTTTTTGGGGAGAAAGATGTGTTCTAATGCTTTCGATTTCTTAAAGTTGCTACTACATTTTTCAGTATGTAATAGTTTGAAAATGAAGTGAAGAAATGTATCTTTTCTTGGGGCATTTGTGACTGTCAATTTTGAGTTTAATAAGAACGAGGCTCTGCTCTCCATACAAAAGAATTTCTCCACACTTGTTGCATTTCATATGCACCTTCGCAAGATATGGTCTCAAGTCCATCTCAGCACTCGATGGAGATACAGGTCGTACACCAGAAGATGTGCTGGCCACCTCTGATGGTAATAGCGTGGCCAGGGCTCTCGTCGATGCTTTTGCATAATGCTCAGGATGCCTTTGTTTAACATGCCGCTGCATGGTGTGTGCAGAAAAGGAATATTTTCTATTTGGATTTCCCCTTGAGAGCTCCGAATTGCATATCGTGCAGGTTACTTTTGGCGCATTCACTTTCTTTTGATCTTCAGGATAAGTGAAAAATTGACAAATGAAAGATTCCTTTTTTAGGTCTCGCCTGGACATCGCATCCGAAGGATGCGTCCAGGCTGGTTTAGGTCTCGCCTGGACATCGCATCCGAAGGATGCGTCCAGGCTGGAGACTTAAAGCTGTCTGACACGGGGGAATGAGGGACAAGAAACTGTGACGAGCTTATCCTGGCTGGATTGAGCTGCGTGCACGCGCGTCAACATTCAGGCATGCGCACATCACAGCCACACGCATACACAGCACTCACGCATGCGCACATACACACGCATACACAGGCACACCCCCGTCACCTACACGCATACACAGAGACCCCTCCACACACACCAGCCCCTCTCCTCTCGGCTCCACACACACGCACACGCATTTACACTTACACAGACACGCAGGCACCCAGACAGGCAACCCCCCCCCCCGTCACACACACGCATACACACAGACTCCAGGACACATACACATACACACACACATGCACGCTCACACACATACACAGTCCGCCGCCGCGCGCGCGCGCACAGATGCCCCCCCCCCAACAAGGCGACGCCCCACTCACCGGCATCCTCAGTGCAGCGGCTCCCACCGGCAGCAAGACTCTTCTTCCCTTCTTCGGCACCGGGGCGCAGGGTAGGCTCCTGCCTGCTCCGGTGCGCCAAACAATCGCGGCTCTTCCGTGGGAGGCGGGGTAGGCTCCCGCCCTCCTACTTCCGGTTGTCCCGCCCGGCCTGCCTGACTTCCTGGTCGCAGGCCGGCGCAAAACGACGCTGCATAAAAAATGCTTAGAACAGTGGTTCCCAAACTGTGCGCCGCGGCGCCCCGGTGCGCCGTCATGAGCAGCCAGGGGCGCCGCGCTCACGTTGGGAAAATTGACCTTATTGCAGCTGCAGCGCAAAAAACTTGCTGCCTGCATAATCCGGGAAAATTATTTGGCCCAAGAGCGCACGTACGTACGAGTCGTGCTTTCACAGGCGTAGTAGTCGCCATTACTGGCATATGCAGCTCGCCTCTGACCGTTTGAGGCACGTTATTGCTGCCCACCGTGGGATCCTCTTCGCAAGTAAGGTAAGGAACTGGCATGGGAGGGATTCCTGTTCAGTAGAACAGGAGAACAGGAGTACGGCAGTGATACACAAGCCAAGAAGCCAGACTGTAAAAAAGCGGGCTCCACGGAGCTTGTTAAAGCAGCCAGAGAGAAGGCTTTGCCTTGTCTTTTTATGTCTGATTTCTTTAACGAGCTCCGTGGACCCACCTTCTTACACTAAAACTAACGCAGGTGATACAGGTGTTAAACGGAGGTTGGGCAGAAGATCGGCATGGCATTTGATTATCATCAATTATTAATTAAATGACATGCCGATCTTCTGCCCAACCTCCGTTTTGCACCTGTATCACCTGCATTATTTTTAGTGTAAAAAGGTGGGCTCCACGGAGCTCGTTAAAGACTCGGAATGCGGGCATGATGTTCCCCCCAGATCCAAACAGCGTACAGATGCACATTTGGCTCCCCTCGGAAATGACATGGTAGAAGTAGTTTTGGCTGTCATGGTTGAGCAGCACATATTGGGAACATATTACTACGTGACAAACAGCACATTCAGGCCTAAAATTGGTATTTCCTTAGTATTCCCCCTCAGCGAAAAAGTTGCAAACCTTTGGTAATGTTTGGTGTAATGGATACGGTTTTCTTTCTGCAGACTCTTTTTGCGTTTCCTGACAGTCCTCAATTTAGGTTACTCTGCAAGATAATTTTAGGAACTAAAATAATTAGATGTTGTGCAGAGTGCGTGCAGAAACAGTGAGTGCAGAGTGACAGTGAGTGCAGAGTGACAGTGAGTGCAGAGTGACAGTGAGTGCAGAGTGCGTGCAGAGTGCGTGCAGAGTGACAGTGAGTGCAGAGTGACAGTGAGTGCGGAGTGACAGTGAGTGCGGAGTGCGTGCAGAAACAGTGAGTGCAGAGTGAGTGCAGAGTGACAGTGAGTGCAGAGTGACAGTGAGTGCGGAGTGACAGTGAGTGCAGAGTGACAGTGAGTGCAGAGTGACAGTGAGTGCAGAGTGACAGTGAGTGCAGAGTGACAGTGAGTGCAGAGTGACAGTGAGTGCAGAGTGACAGTGAGTGCAGAGTGACAGTGAGTGCGGAGTGACAGTGAGTGCGGAGTGACAGTGAGTGCAGAGTGCGTGCAGAAACAGTGAGTGCAGAGTGAGTGCAGAGTGACAGTGACTGCAGAGTGACAGTGAGTGCAGAGTGACAGTGAGTGCAGAGTGACAGTGAGTGCAGAGTGACAGTGAGTGCAGAGTGCGTGCAGAGTGACAGTGAGTGCAGAGTGACAGTGAGTGCAGAGTGACAGTGAGTGCGGAGTGACAGTGAGTGCGGAGTGCGTGCAGAAACAGTGAGTGCAGAGTGAGTGCAGAGTGACAGTGAGTGCAGAGTGACAGTGAGTGCAGAGTGACAGTGAGTGCAGAGTGACAGTGAGTGCAGAGTGACAGTGAGTGCAGAGTGACAGTGAGTGCAGAGTGCGTGCAGAGTGACAGTGAGTGCAGAGTGACAGTGAGTGCAGAGTGACAGTGAGTGCAGAGTGACAGTGAGTGCAGAGTGCGTGCAGAAACAGTGAGTGCAGAGTGAGTGCAGAGTGACAGTGAGTGCAGAGTGACAGTGAGTGCGGAGTGACAGTGAGTGCGGAGTGACAGTGAGTGCGGAGTGACAGTGAGTGCAGAGTGACAGTGAGTGCAGAGTGCGTGCAGAGTGACAGTGCGTGCAGAGTGACAGTGCGTGCAGAGTGACAGTGAGTGCAGAGTGACAGTGAGTGCAGAGTGACAGTGAGTGCAGAGTGACAGTGAGTGCAGAGTGACAGTGAGTGCAGAGTGACAGTGAGTGCAGAGTGACAGTGAGTGCAGAGTGACAGTGAGTGACAGTGAGTGCAGAGTGACAGTGAGTGCAGAGTGCGTGCAGAGTGACAGTGAGTGCAGAGTGACAGTGAGTGCAGAGTGACAGTGAGTGCAGAGTGCGTGCAGAAACAGTGAGTGCAGAGTAAGTGCAGAAACAGTGAGTGCAGAGTGAGTGCAGAGTGACAGTGAGTGCAGAGTGACAGTGAGTGCAGAGTGACAGTGAGTGCGGAGTGACAGTGAGTGCGGAGTGACAGTGAGTGCGGAGTGACAGTGAGTGCGGAGTGACAGTGAGTGCGGAGTGACAGTGAGTGCAGAGTGACAGTGAGTGCGGAGTGACAGTGAGTGCGGAGTGACAGTGAGTGCGGAGTGACAGTGAGTGCAGAGTGACAGTGAGTGCAGAGTGACAGTGAGTGCGGAGTGACAGTGAGTGCAGAGTGCGTGCAGAAACAGTGAGTGCAGAGTGAGTGCAGAGTGACAGTGACTGCAGAGTGACAGTGAGTGCAGAGTGACAGTGACTGCAGAGTGACAGTGAGTGCAGAGTGACAGTGAGTGCAGAGTGACAGTGAGTGCAGAGTGACAGTGAGTGCAGAGTGACAGTGAGTGCAGAGTGACAGTGAGTGCAGAGTGCGTGCAGAGTGACAGTGAGTGCAGAGTGACAGTGAGTGCAGAGTGACAGTGAGTGCGGAGTGACAGTGAGTGCAGAGTGCGTGCAGAAACAGTGAGTGCAGAGTGAGTGCAGAGTGACAGTGAGTGCAGAGTGACAGTGAGTGCAGAGTGACAGTGAGTGCAGAGTGACAGTGAGTGCAGAGTGACAGTGAGTGCAGTGACAGTGAGTGCAGAGTGACAGTGAGTGCAGAGTGACAGTGAGTGCAGAGTGAGTGCAGAGTGACAGTGAGTGCAGAGTGAGTGCAGAGTGACAGTGAGTGCAGAGTGACAGTGAGTGCAGAGTGACAGTGAGTGCAGAGTGACAGTGAGTGCAGAGTGACAGTGAGTGCAGAGTGACAGTGAGTGCAGAGTGACAGTGAGTGCAGAGTGACAGTGAGTGCAGAGTGACAGTGAGTACAGTCACTCAGCACCACCACATTATCAGTCAGAACCACCACAGCATCACTCAGAACCACCACAGCACCACTCAGCACCACCACAACATCACTCAGCACCACCACAGCACCACCATAGCACCACTCAGCACCACCACTGCATCACTCAGCATCACCACTGCATCACTCAGCATCACCACAGCCCCATTCAGCACCACCACAGCATCACTCAGCACCACCACAGCACAAATATGTTCTCTCAATGTTTCAAGCTTTATTACAAATGTCACAAAAAGATGTTAATATTTCACTTCTGTTCTTGGATTTTGTTACAATAAAATACACTGAACATAATCTTCACAAAAGTTATTTACAAAAGTTTAAGCTATTGCCATTATAAATTACAATCACTTTTATTAAGTATTAAAAAACATTAAAAGCCATTGTTATTTGTAATATCAATACATCTAAGTCACGTAAATACAAATGTTGCATTACAAATGCTATAGGTGTCACATTTGCGAAAGTTATAACTATTGGCATTGTAAATGACAAAGCTATTAATTTAGCTATTTTCAAAACCAACACATAAATGAACATTTGGTGAATTTCCATTAAAATATTTGACTTTTTTACTAAGATATTATTATACTGTTTTATGCAAACAAAATTTAGATACTGCATAAATAACTTTAATAAAACATATTTTATATGAAGCTTTTTATGTAAAAAAAAACTATAGCATAAAGCAAAAAACAATTGCCATTTACAATGCTAATAGCTCAAACTTAAATAATGCGAGACCTATTGCATTGCAAATGCTTGTTCTTCTTAACGGTGGTCGCTCATTTCCTTCAGATTCGGAAGATGAATGCGGTAGGGCAGCCATTTCAGCAAAGTCTTCCGGAAGATGCTCGACGTTGTTGTCTCTTGAGAGTAGAAAAGATTGTAAGGAAAGTGGGTGGAGTGCTTCGTGTATATTCCAGAACAGAAACTACTAATAACCAATTGGAAGTTTTGTTTTCAAGTCACATGACTTTACATGCGCTTCTCAGGACGTGTAGGCGGTGACACTATGTAGTTCCGAACGTGATTACATACTTAGGAACTAGCATTCAAAAAAACTATGAAATTCACTGAAAAAACCATAGGTTTTACACACGTTATAGTTAGGAAGTAGCATTTGAAAAACCTATGAAATTCACTGAAAAAACCATAGGTTTGACACCAGTTATAGTTAGCTGGAAATTTTACTGACATAAAACCAATGAAATTCCACGTTATAGTTAGTTGGACTCACTATAACTTGCGCGTGTAATGCACTGCTGATGACATTACATATTACATCACTCATGACATGGTCATGAGTGATTTTTCAGTGAATATATATATATATATAGATGTCTATATATATATTTTTTTAAAATATTTTTTTAATGAGTATTTTTTACATTAACAACATACGACAGATAACATATACACTTCATCGCGATTGTACGTGCAGGGATGAAAGCCCGTGCGGCATAGTGTTTTGTTGTCGAGACTTCAGTTCGAAACATGAACTTGAGCATCCCTGCCCTTCATCCGACCCATATGTCCTGATATCTTAGATTTTGTTAGGGCTGTTCTTATTTTGAGGAAGTTATAGAGTTCTATATCTGGTAGGTTATGTTGTGTTTTTAGCATGCTGAAGGTGTAGGGGCTTCCCCCTTCCTCCAGCTGTGCTGGGTATGAGATCCCTAGTCCTTTCCAAGAGTCTATGTCTAGGGGTTTCCTTCTAGATTTAATTCTAGAGTTTGCCCATAACGATTCCCAGTTAGAGTTTTTAACGCTGTGTTGCAATTTGCGATCTACCGTAAGCAGTACGTGTCTAGTGTTTTTAAGTATTAGGCTATTTTTAAGTGCCTGTTTGTTTGCGGTGAGAAGTGTTATTGAGTCGGTATTGTTTAGTATGGCTTTCTCAATCTCGAGCCAGACAGGCTTGTAGTCTTGGTTAGGCAGGACCCAGTAAACTCCCTGTCTTGCTTTAAATGCCATTTGGAATGTTCTGAAGTCTGCCAGATTTAGACCACCTAGTTTTTTCCCTAGCCTTAGTTTTTTCAGGCTTATTCTTGGTTTTTTGTCTTGCCAAAGGAATTTGTTTAAGATTTTGTCCGTTTTACGGAGGAAGTCATCTGTAAGGGTGAGAGGGATCATTCTCGCCAGGTAGTTGATCACCTGGGTGATCATCATCTTTATTGTACCTATACTCACAGCGTTCTTGCTCTTCCTCGAACCGATCACCTCTCTGATACTTCCCCCACTCCCTCCCCCACTAGCCTTTCCAACAGGATCTCAATCAACCTCTCCTCACCTATCCCCACGTACACCTCCCACACGCCTCGTGCAACAACACAGCAGAGATGGAAAATTCGGCATTAGGGGGCTTCCCTCACCCCTCCCGCACATCGGCCCAGATCTCCACCCAGCCTGCCCTACTGACTGACCCCCCCCCCCTCCCCTTCATGCAAACCTTGAGCCATTCTCTAATCCTGCCTACAAACTCGGGGCAATTAACCGTGAACTGCTAACTCTCAAAACTGCCAAACTTAAACTCATCATGGCCACCGAAGAGCTAGCCCTTGATCTCTCTCCCACCGTGTCCATTCTCGAGATCCCCCATCGCTCTTCGACCATGCCAACACTTGAGAGCCCACAGACGATCCCCCCAAATCCCTCCACCCATAATTCCAACACCACCCCCTACCCTAACGCCCCTTCTAGACCAGTCAGATACTTTAATCCTTATCCAGAACCTGATATTCGCTCCCTCCTCCTTGAACCTAAATCAACACTCACTAACCATGATACTGCGGATCCCATACGATACATCACCCCTTACCCCCTTAGAGCGCCCAGATCCAATGCCAACTCCATAAACTTCAGTAACCTTCTGCAGATCCCCACTTCACAACCTGCACCCGCCATGCACAAATCACACCTGAAATGCATGCTACTTAACTGCAGACCCTGACTCCTGCCTATTACTACGCCCTGACACTGATTCAGCTGATACTGATCTAGACCTGCTTGACTACAGATCGGTATCGTTCATAGCGCGCTGAGCAATTTTATCTAAACTCCACATCTCACATTGTTTGCTGCTTTGTAACTGCGCGCTGAGCAGTGTAACTCCGCACTGAATGCAAAGTTTATACTGTGTTTTCTGAAGCGCTCTGTGGCCAAAGCATTAGTGAAAGGGTAGCGCTCTCACCCGATGCACTAGAGACCGCGCTGCTTGTAGTTGGGCATTTCACGCATTTCAGCATTGTCTGCTGAGTTTCGTTTCCAGTCTCCACCACCATCTTGATTGTTGTGCTTCCCCTGACACGCCTCCCCGAGCCCGCCTCCCAGCGGACACTCCCACGCTCCGCCCCCTCCTCTCTCCATTAAATGCCTGATGTCCCAACGCGCAGCGTCCACGCGCTACGGCCCCGCCGAAGGTGCGCCAAAGGTAAGCCCGTCTACGCCCGTCCGCGCCTGGACCGCGCCCAGCGCCAGACCCCCTGCCCCTCGCGCTGCCCAGACCTCCCGCATTACCTACGATGCCGCCACCCTCCTAGCCCTTAACCCCGGTCGCGCCCCCAACTGCGTCCAAGCCGCTCCTGGACTCACCCATGGACCTTTCTCATGCTACTCCTGCAAATTCATCGGTACCGTCACCAACTCCGCTACGATCACACCTCAGATTCCCGACACCAACCACCTACAATGCATCCTTCTCAACACCCGATCGGTCCACAGGCACGCCATTGACCTATGGAATCTACTAGACACCATCTCTCCAGACGTCGCCTTCCTAACAGAAACATGGATGAATGCTTCCTCCGCCCCAGACATCACCATTGCCATCCCTGAAGAATATAAGATCAAACGCAAGGACCGTACCGGCCACACAGGAGGAGGAATCGCTATCGTCCATAAAAAATCAATCCACATCTCAACCAGCTCTGACGTCAATCTCGCCAACTCTGAACACCTTCACTTCCAGATCCACATCGACCCCAAGACCACACTCAGAGGCACCCTCCTCTACAGACCACCAGGACCCCGCGCAAAATTCAGTGAAGACATCACGGACTTCATCACTCCACACGCGCTCCCCTCCAAAGATTACATCCTTCTGGGAGACCTCAACTTTCACCTTGAAAAGAACAACGACCGCAACACCACCACCCTCTTGGACAACCTCGCCAACCTCGGACTTAAACAACTGGTCACTTCCCCCACCCACATCGCAGGTCACACACTCGACCCTATCTTCACCTCCAGCAATCATGTCTCCTTCAGCCACACCACGGATCTCCTCTGGACTGACCACAGCTGCGTTCACTTCACCTACAACAAGCCGAAATCCATCAACCACCCCCAACCAACTCTGCAAAGAAACTGGAACAAAATCACCATCGACCAGATCTCCTCATCGCTCCTTCTAAACACCCCAGCCCACTCTTCTAACCCAGACCAAGCCGCCACCAACTTCACCCTATGGTTATCCAACACCGCCGACATCCTAGCACCACTGAAAAAACGTCAAAGCAAACCTGGCAGCAAGAAGGCCTCATGGTTCAACGATGATCTTAAGAAGTCCAAGAAACTCTGCCGCTACCTTGAAAAGGCCTGGAAAAAAGACCCAACCACTAGCACCAAGGACGCCTTCAAAAACGCCACCCGCACACACCACCAACTAATCCGAAAGGCCAAGAAAACAGCATTCAAGGATCGACTAGACAACAACGCCCACAACAGCAAGGAACTTTTCAACATCGTCAAGGAATTTACCAATCCCTCGGCCAACTCCAACGACATCACCCCCTCTCAAGCCCTCTGCGACTCCCTGGCTTTATTCTTCCACAACAAAATTGCAGACATCCACAGCAGCTTCGACAACCAACTCGGAGACCAACCCACCCAACCATATGCTGAACATTCTCCCCCCTTGAACACCCTTAACAACTGGAACCCAATCTCCACTGAGGACACCATCCGCCTGATGAACTCCATCCACTCAGGATCCCCCACAGACCCATGCCCTCACCACATCTTCAACAAAGCAGACTCCGTCATAGCACCGCACCTCCGAGACGTCATCAACTGCTCCTTCAACTCCGCCACCTTCCCGGAAAGCTGGAAACACACTGAACTCACCGCCCTTCTGAAAAAACCCACAGCGGACCCCACCGAACTCAAAAATTACCGCCCCATCTCGCTCCTTCCTTTCTCGGCCAAAGTCATCGAGAAAGCTGTCAACAACCAGCTCGCCGCCTTCCTCGAAGCCAACAAATCCCTCGACTCCTCACAGTCTGGCTTCCGAGCAAAACACAGCACTGAGACCGCCCTCATCGCAGCAACAGACGACATTCGAACTCTACTGGACAATGGAGACACAGTCGCCCTCATCCTCCTCTACCTCTCTGCAGCCTTCGACACAGTCTGCCACAGCACCCTTTTACAACGCCTCAGAAACATTGGAATACAAGGAAAAGCACTCGAATGGATCACCTCGTTCCTCACCGGAAGAACCCAGAGAGTCCGCCTTCCACCATTCAAGTCCGAAGCCACTGAAGTCATCTGTGGCGTACCACAAGGATCCTCACTCAGTCCCACCCTCTTCAACGTATACATGAGCCCCCTCGCGGCCATCGCCCGCCAACACAACCTCAACATCATCTCTTACGCGGATGACACTCAACTGATCCTTTCTCTCACCAATGACCCCAGCACCGCCAAAACTAACCTACACGAAGGAATGAAAGAAGTTGCCGAATGGATGAAACACAGCCGTCTGAAACTGAACTCAGATAAAACAGAGGTCCTTATCTTAGGTACATCCCCCTCTGCATGGGACGACTCTTGGTGACCGGAAGCCCTTGGAAAAGCACCCATCCCGACTGACCACGCACGGAACCTAGGCGTTATCCTGGATTCTTCACTTTCAATGAACAGACAAGTCAGCGCCGTCTCCTCATCCTGCTTCAACATTCTTCGCATGCTCAAAAAAACATTTTGCTGGATCCCCACCGAAACCAGAAAAACAGTCACCCATGCTCTGGTCACGAGCCGACTGGACTACGGAAACACCCTCTACGCAGGTACTACCGCTAAACTCCAGAAAAAACTCCAACGAATCCAAAACGCCTCAGCCAGGATCATATTAGACATCCCACGTAACGAACACATCTCTGGTCACCTGAAAAACCTCCACTGGCTACCCGTCAATAAGAGGATCACTTTCCGACTGCTAACCCACGCACACAAATCCCTCTACGACATCGGACCAGAAGGCCTCAACTCACGACTGTCCTTCTACACCTCCTCCCGCCAACTACGCTCTTCCAGCCAAGCCCTCGCCACTGTACCTCGAATCAACAAGACCACCATGGGAGGTAGATCCTTCTCATACCTGGCAGCTAAAACATGGAACTCACTCCCCACTTACCTTCGCCTTACCCAGAACCACCTAGCATTCAGAAAGCAACTTAAAACGTGGATTTTTGACAAGTAATCCCCCTCCCCTCCCTAAGCGCCTTGAGACCCTCTGGGTATGTAGTGCGCTATATAAATTCTTTGACTTGACTTGACTTGACTTGACCACTGACCTTGCCGATCTTATCCTAGCCCAAAATTTTGACCTCCTTATCTTCACAGAAACATGGCTCAACGACTCCTCTGGCCCTATCCTTGACCTATTAGTCCCCCTGTAGGAAGGTGGATATCTGACTATGGTTACCCCCAACTTTTTGCCTGCTGTTTTGCTGGTTTTCCGACTTAGTTGACCTGGGACCCTGCTATTCAGGGACCCAGGCCTACTGCTCTCTCTGTAAAATGGATTCCATGTACCTTAGGTACATATCTAATTGGATACTGAGTCACCTTATCAGTCCCTGTACAGTGTACCTTAGGTACCCAGGGCATAGGTGTACCCAGGGCCTACCAGGGGCTGCAGCATGTGTTATGCCACCCCTGGCTGGCCACCCAAATCTGACACAACTGGCTGCACGACAGCTGGGGCAAGGTGGTGTAATCACCCTTTGCTTTAGATATAGTATTCCTCTATCTAACCCTAAAATGGACACATGTATTCCTATCAGTCACTCCTATGGCAGGCCTTAACAATCCTGAAGGAAGAGTGCTTGAAATTATGTGAGATGGTGCTCTGGCATGAGATGAGCCCGTCTGCAGCTTGCGGAACCAAGTCCTAATAGCTGTTCCATGATAACGCGTACCATATACTCTTAAGTGCATTATGATCCTCGCGGTTATTTGCTAACTTTGGTATCGCTTTATCAAAACATGTAGAGTAAGGTGTCATACGAATTGGAATACTAACCCCTCGCGAATTCTGGCGACGGGGTTAGCATTCCACCCTTCTAGAGGGACACGACATGTATGTAACTGTGAACCCCGGTTAAAGCTTAACACAGCCTCAGCTCCACAAAATGGATGCGGCCACCACAGACACAAGTCTGACCTCCTGCTGCTGGGAGTCCTTCCAGCGAGGAGAGCTTGGACAAAGGGTTTCCTGTCAGGGGCGGTGCTAGCACCATCCCAGACAGGGTTTTGTGTATCCCAGGTAGGCAGGGCTGAGAGGAAGGTGACTGCAAGTGGCACCCCGGTGCTCACTGTGCATATGCCGGCTCAAACCAGTTCCAGGGGCACACCAGCCCCTGAGCTGGGGAAACTCCGGACAAGGGAGAGGGGTGTAACCACCCCCCCTGGTCCCACCCATGGGCAGGACCTAGTCGCGTGCCAGCCCCTTTTTTTTTTTTAGAATAAAGGTAGGAGCGGCACCATTCCCAAATTAGATAATTCTGAATCTTGACTACTTTCCACGAAAGGAACTCTTGATACCTTCTGAAGACTCTCCCTTGTGGCTAAGGAGTAGCCACCCTGCACCCGTAGGCACCATCTAAGCATCGCGGTTTGCTGTAAGTCCATCCTCCGGATCAAGACTGCCCAGCTCGACGAGACCCGGATTCCCTGGCATCTCTGACCTCTACCTGCATCATCAGCCCAGCTGAGATTCGTGGGTGTGACGAGACCTGAAGGGACCGGCCATCTTCAAAACTGCACAACGCTTAACCAGCACGACCGCCGAGGGATCCTCGAGTGAGAGCTTAGGGATTTGAGAAGCCCTAACCCTGAGCAGCTCCAGCACCGAAGTCCAGCCCCCCAGCATCCACGAGATCTGCGTGGGGCAGCATCCACGAGATCTGCGTGGGGCCCTTCTGCTCTTTGCTGCTCACCGCGTTGTCCGGCACCTTGCCTGCTGGCTTGTGGCCCTCCTGAGGACGAACCACGACTATTGCATCGCTGGTCTGGTTGCTCCAGACTGGCCCTTGCTCCCCTCCAACAGAGGAGCACCCCGGACCCTCCAGGTCCACTCCAGACGCTATCTTGCCTCGACCGCGTGGGCTTGACTTTGTCAAGGTTTGTTGCCCCAATCCTGGGTCCAGCATCGCCGACAGCAGATACCTTCGGGGGACATCTCGCACCTCCAGCCTGGTCGCCGACAACGCCTCCTAGCCCGTGTGACTGCAGAGTCCAGCGTCGCCCACTCACCTGGTCGAGGTGACTTCAGCCGGTGCCATCCTGGTGCCCACACAATCACTGGCTAGTGATTAAGAACTGAGTCCCCTCTGCTTTCAGGTCGTCTCCATCACCGATCCAGGCTTGGATCACATCGAACTTCTTCACTGGTCGCCTGCCAGCAACTTCTTCTTTCAGGCTCCATAGACTCCAACGAGGATTCCCGACGTCTTTTGAACCCTATGCAGCCGCAGCCCCTGGGCTAGGTAACCCGAGCATTTAGGTGCTCCAACGTAGGTTCACTATCCAAGTGTCCAGATCCTTTTTCGTTTTCAGTCTAGCTAGTCGGATTTGTCAGATAACAGTAACTTTACGAATACTAGCATCCATAGACTTTGTCCCGCATCCCGCGTGAGAGTGCACACTCTGCACCCGATCTCCCTAGGCCTCCTGCTCCTAACCTTAGGGTTCAGTAGTGTAGTCCTAGCGATCCTGAAGCCTCTGGATCTTGTTACTTACCTGCTAGTATTTCGCATTCCACTTTTAGCGTATATGGTTTTTCGTGCCCCTCGGGCATTTGTGTAATTTGTGCGACAAAGTATTTTCTTAAGAGTTTTGTTGTGTGCTTAGCTCCCTGACTCAAAGAGATCAGGGTAGACTTGTTATAAATAAATATCCTTTTATTTTCATAACAACTTGTGTGGTGTCCTTTCACTTGGTGTTCAAGGGGTATATGTGATGGTATAACAGCTGGCTTAACACGCCCTCTAGAGTTTAGCCTAAAGACTGCTCTTGTCCATGCTACTAGGATAGCTGGTCTATAAGGTTGACTTACAACCAATCATCAATAAGGGTCGTTTGGAGTGATACACAGTGATCACTAGAATAGTGAGCACTATATATCAGGCCAACTTCTCACACTCCCTAGTCACAACATTATCAGACTCGACCGAGTTAAGAAATTAGGAGGTGGCATTGCTTTTGTATTCCGCAACTTTCTCCCAGCAAAACAATCCCACTCAGCTAATCTCTCCTCTTGTGAATACCTTTCCATAGATATCATCAGCACACACAGACCCTTAAGCAGCCTTCACATCTTCTATCACCCCCCCCAGAAGATAACCTCCAACTAATCGAACAAGTTATGGAAGCCATCTCCTCCAACATGGGGCGTTCCTCCCCCCAGATCTTCCTAGGTGACTTCAATCTCCGCTGGAATATCCCCCTTGATCAGGCTGCTACAACCCTTAAAAACTTCCTTACCGACCTTTCTCTCACTCAATTCTGAGACTGCCCCACTCACAACAAAGGCTCAACACTGGATCTCATCATCTCCAACCCCAACTCCATTGTTCTCGAATCCATTCTCCTCTGTGACTGATCTGACCATCACTTTATCAACTTCCTGATTCCGGAAAGGTGGAACCACAAATCAGCGCAACCACTCAAACACTGGAAAAGACCGCTCCATAGCACTAGCGTTAATGAGCTCATAGATCGCTGCAATCTCTCCCTTCCGCCTCCATCTAACATGTCTGACGTCCATGACTTCAGCGACCACTATTACCAGGGGCGGCTCCAGGCTCATGCCGGACCTGGGCAGGGAGCGTAGGTTGGGGGCCCCGGAAGAGGGTCCGGGAGGGGGGAAGCACGGAGGCCAGCAGGGTGTTTGGAAGTGTAACAGAGCCAGAGGCCGCCAAAACCCTGCCAGGGGCCACCACACAAATATGTATCCATCCTCAGAGGATTATTAAGGATATATATTGGCGTGGTGGCCTCTGGGGTTTGGTGGCCCTGTGCAGGTGCACAGCTTGCACATGCCTAAGGTCGCCCCTCCTATTACAACGACATGCTATCTGTCCTGAATGATACGGCCCCTCTTCAACTAAAAAGAATATCCATAAAGGACTCCAAACCCTGGTTCAATGAAAGTCTAAATGAGGTCCGACTCAATCTCAGACTAGCTGAATGCAAATGGAGAGCCTTCCCCTCCTTGGATCGGCTAAACGGTCTAAGATCCCAAAGAAGCAGATACAACAAACTTATTAAAACGGTGAAAGCCAATTTCTTCAAGCACCAACTTGAGTCAGCTAAAAAATGCCCGAAACGTCTTTTTGAGCTCATTAAATCACAATCCAACAACACCTCCACCCAATCTCAGCACACCACTCTCCCACAACCAAACTGTGATGCGGTGGCTCAATTCCTCCTAGTAAAGATGAATAAAATCGAATCAGACCTTAGGTCTGCTGTACTCACCCTCTCTCCCTCACCTGATGCTGAGGTCTCCACACCCTTGCCCTCGCCTCTGGATGTCTCACTCAAAAACAATGCCTCTTGGTCTCATTTCACTCCCCTCAATGCCAGCACCATCCTCAACATTCTCTCTACCCTTAAACCCTCAAATCACTTTAATAACCTTCTCCCCGCTAACTTCTTTAAAGAAATGATAGGCTCACTAGCACCTCTTTGGTCGAAAATCATCAACGCCTCACTTCTTAAAGGTGAGATCCCGATCTGTCTGAAGGCAGGCCTAGGGCTCCCGATTCTAAAAAAACCCTTGGTTGACCCTACTGACCTGAACAACTACCACCCAATCACAAACATACTGACCCTGGCGAAACTTCTGAAGAAATGCTTTCACGAACAACTACGCAAACACATTGAGCAATGCCAGCTTCTCGACCAATTCCAATCGGGTTTCCGCACTGGGCAAAGCACTGAAACGTCCATCACACACATTGTGGACGATGCTCTCACTTTACTTGACCAAAATGAAACCTGCCTTTTTATCCTTGATCTATCATCGGCTTATGATACTGTAAAACATGACAATTTACTCTTCCTTTTAGAACGGAGAATGGGGCTCCCTGGGACAGTCCTTAAATGGTTTACCTCTTTCCTCAACAACCGATCACAAAGGGTCAAATCCAACCAGTCTCTCTCCAACCCGAGTCCCTGCACTCCGGGTGTTCTTCAGGGCTTCTCCCTCTGCCCCATTCTCTTCAACCTCTTTCTTGAACCACTGACTTATCCTTAAAGTCTCCAACATCCAATATCACATGTATGCAGACGACACCCAACTATACCTGAAAATCTCCTCCCCTGATCACATAAATCTCTCAATGGAACCCTTCTCAAAACCCTTAACTGGCTTACCTCCAACCATCTCAAATTAAACGCCCTCAAGACTGAATTCCTCCTCATTTCACCCTCTAAGCAAACCCCCACTGTTTTGAAATTTATCGGTAACCTCCCCGCCCTCAACTGCACTCCGCACATCGTCGACTCCACTTAATCACTGGGAGTTGTGCTAGACAAAAACTTAAACATGCAAGATCATATCAGATCATCAACCAAAGGAACGAACTCTGCATCCTAAGGAAACTCAAACCCTATCTTCCCCAGGATGACATTAAATCGGCAGTGCAAGCACTTGTCATTTCCAGACTAGAATACGGCAATTCAACTCTTTGCGGTCTGCCTAAAATCAGCTTAGCACTCAGAGCATCTCTAAATCTAAATCACATCTCAAATCGCTCAATTGGCTTCCCTTTGAAGCCAGGATACAACTTAAGATCACTTGTTTGACCCATAGAGCATTACATTTCAACACCCCTATCTACCTGACAAACAAACTGGAACTTCCGGGTGGTTCCAGATCCACAAAAAGAACTGGCACTCTGCTGCTCAAGCCCAAGAAATTTAAGAAGCTTAAAACATACAAACGTTCATTCTCTGGCATTGCCCCGAGAATCTGGAACTCCCTTCCAGTGGATACAAGACTAATTCTCTCTACTCTTGCCTTCCAAAGAGAAGTCAAAAAGCTACTTTTGAACAAACTGCTCTAATGTCCTATGTGCTGAACTGAACTTGCTGCTGGGCTCATATTGCCTCCAATTGATTGTTTATTTTAACTTTGTCTGATTGGCTCCTTATGTATAGTGCCCTCCCTTTTCGCGATCAGCCTCCTGCTTCCTTTCCCGACCAATATCTGCGTGCCCCGGTTGTGTATCGTCTAACTGTTTCCATGATTTCGCTCTCCTACCTAGTCTCCTTTGTCTAACTATACCCATGTAAAGCGCCCGGATACCCTCTGGGGTCATGTTCGCGCTATACAAAACTTTAAATAAATAAGCCTCCAGGAGTCTTTTTACCTTTTCTAGAGTTAGTTTCTCGTTTTGGTCGAGTGTGGTTTTAAGGTTTTTGCCGAATTGGATCCCTAAGTAGTTGATGAACCCAGGCTGCCAGGCTAATGCTGAGTTATCTATTACTCCTATGGAAGTGTGGGTGTTAAGTGGCATACATTCCGATTTGTCTCTATTCAGTTTGTAGCTAGCGTGGACTGAGTATCTCTCTCTGGTGTCCATAAGGGCCGTGATAGAGGATTTGGGGTTTTCTGTTATGAGTATATCATCCGCATACGCCACTAGTTTTGCTGTGGTACCGTTTACGTTGATTCCTACAATATCTCTATTGGCAGTAATATCTCTGATTAAGGGTTCCAGCGCCAGTAGAAACAGCGCAGGTGACAGGGGGCACCCCTGTCTTGTCCCCCGCTGGAGTGTGAACTGGTCTGAGATTGTCTCATTGATGGCTATCTGCGCGGACGGGTTTGCGTATAGTGCCCTTACCTTCGTCATATACTTGTCTCCCAGGTTATAGGCTAGCATGCACTATTCCAGGAAGTGCCAGGATACTCGGTCGAATGCTTTCGCAGCGTCTAGCATGATTGCCACCGCCGGCTTGTCGGACTTGGCTGAATGTTCTAGGACATGGCATAGGAGTCTTGTGTTATCATGAGACATGCGTGTCTTCATGAAGCCTACTTGGGTGTTGCTTATTAGTTGCGGGAGGACTGTGTTAAGCCTTACTGCAAGGATTTTGGCATATATCTTGCAATCTATGTTGATAAGTGAGATGGGCCTGTAATTTTGGGGTCGTTGGGTTTCTTTGCCTTCTTTGGGGATAACTGTTATGTTAGCCTCTATCATGGTTTTTGACACCACAACCTCCCCCTCGCAGTGATTAAAGACCTTTTTCAAGGTTGGGAGCAGTTGTGATCGAAAGTTCTTATAGAAGGAAGCCGTGTAGCCATCCGGCCCCGGTGCACAAGTTACTACTTGTGTAACGATATATCTGTAAGAGACATTAGTTAGTGATAGATTCCTTACCTTAGAATATCCCCAGGCGTCAGACTGGATCCGGAAATTTTTTGCGTAGCAATACCCCTGCGCGCTGGTAGGCGTCGTCTGCGGCTCCGCGTCCGTCGTCGGCGTCGTGAGCGCCGGGATGACGTCATCGGAGTATATAGACGGCGCCCATGCGCGCTGACGTCAGTTCTGATAACACAGCTTTTCCGCGCCAGATACGCAGAGCCATGATAGAACTAACACTGGTGCCATTGAAACTAGGGCCCTGAAAGGGGATGACCTTAACCCTAAATATCGGTTCGCAGAACGGGGAGGATGGGAGGGCGGTAAGGAATCTATCACTAACTAATGTCTCTTACAGATATATCGTTACACAAGTAGTAACTTGTGCATCTGAAAGAGACACGTTAGTGATAGATTCCTTACCTTAGAATAGATACCCCAGCAATACCAACCCCGGTGGTGGGTCTGCGAACCAATATCACACCAGAAAGTCCTGGAGGACGGAACGGCCAAAGAAGCCATCCCTCCGGACTTGACTGTCCAGGCAGTAGTGTCTTGCGAACGTGTGCAGCGAGGCCCACGTGGCTGCCTGACAGATGTCCTGCAGGGGGACACCGCGGCCCAGGGCAGTTGTCGTTGCCGTGGCCCGTGTGGAGTGAGCCCGCAATCCAGCCGGGGGCTCCTTCCTCGCCATGGAGTAGCATGCTTGGATGCACAAGATGATCCACCTGGAGATGGTCCTCTTGTGTACAGCCTTTCCCTTCTTCGCGCCCACGTAACCAACGAAGAGTTGGTCATCCACCCGGAATTGGCGAGTGCGGTCTAGGTAGTAAGAGAGCGCACGTTTTGGATCCAGACGGTGGAGCCTCTCCTCCTCTTTCGAGGGATGCGGAGGCGGAAAGAAGGTGGGCAAGGTGATGGACTGCCCGATGTGGAAGGCCGTGACAACCTTGGGCAGAAAGGAAGGTCGGGTACGCAACACCACCTTATCAGGATGAACAGACAGGAAAGGCGGAGAAGAAGAAAGAGCCTGGAGCTCACTCACCCTCCTGGCAGAGGTGATGGCAACCAGGAAGGCCGTCTTCAGCGTAAGGAGACGAAGAGGACAGTTATGAAGTGGCTCAAAGGGAGCACACATCAGATAGGTGAGAACAAGATTCAAGTCCCACTGGGGCATCACGAAGGGAACAGGAGGGAACATGTGCGTGATGCCCTTCAGAAATCTACTCACTATAGGGGACTTGAACAAAGAAGGCTGATCTGGTAGCCTCAAGAAGGCTGAAAGAGCAGAAAGGTACCCTTTAAGAGTGCCCAGAGCAGAGCCCTGCTGGGCAAGGGAAAGAAGAAAGAGCAGCACTTCCGAAAGGGGTGCAGAGAGGGGATCCACAGCCTTTGCTGCGCACCATGCCACAAATCTATTCCACCGGCAGGCGTATACCGACTTTGTGGAGGGACGCCTGGCTGCCAGAATGATGTCACAGACTTCGGGAGGCAAGTCAAATGGCCTCAACTGCCGCCGCTCAATCTCCAAGCTTGTAGGTGGAGACTGGACAGGTTCGGGTGCAGGACCGTCCCCTGCTGCTGCGACAGAAGGTCCTCCCGAAGAGGCAGACGAATCGGGGGATCGACTGACATGCTGAGTAGCTCGGGATACCAGTATCTTCGAGCCCAGTCCGGAGCCACAAGGACAACTTGGGCCCGGTCGCGCCTGATCTTCTTCAGCACTCTGGGCAGAAGTGGTATAGGCGGAAAGGCGTACAACAGGCCGCAGCTCCACTCGCGACGAAAAGCGTCTCCGAGCGAGTGCCGCCTTGGAAACTCCAACGCGCAGAACTGCTGACATTGCGCGTTCTCTTCTGTGGCGAATAGATCTAACCAAGGCTCTCCCCACTGTCGAAAGAGACCTTGCGCCACGTCCGAGTTCAGACGCCATTCGTGATCCATCATGCACCTGCGGCTGAGTTCGTCCGCCCTGGCATTCAGAGAACCTGCCAGGTGTTGAACCACCAGAGTCACGCCCTGATGTTCCAGCCACTGCCAGAGGCGCAGAGCCTCCTGGCAAAGGGTCCACGACCCCACACCGCCCTGTTTGTTGCAGTACCACATGGCGGTGGTGTTGTCGGTGAACACTTGCACCACGCTCCCCCTGACAGAGGGGAGGAATGCCTTCAGTGCAAGACGAATCGCCCGCAGCTCCAGAAGGTTGATGTGGAGCCGGGACTCCGCCGGAGACCAGAGGCCTCTGATCTCCGCCTCTCCCATGTGGCCTCCCCAGCCCAGGAGGGACGCGTCCGTCACAACTACGTGCTCCGGCTGGGGTAGAGAGAGGGGTCTGCCACTGACCCAGTCGCGGTCCGTGAGCCACCACTGCAGTTGCTTCGCAGTGCCCTCCGAGATCAGGACATGATCGGACAGGTTGCCCTGATGCTGGGCCCACTGAAACTTCAGGTCCCACTGCAGAGCCCGCATCCGCCACCTGGCGTGACGCACCAGAAGGATGCAGGAGGCCATCAGTCCCAGAAGCCGCAGCGTCAACCTGACCGAGACCCGGGATAACGGCCCGAAGATAGGAATCAGAGCCTGAATATCCCGAACCCGCTGCTCGGGTGGGTAAACCCGAAACTGCGCCGAGTCGAGAACCGCTCCGATGAAGAGGAGCTTCTGAGAGGGACACAGGTGTGACTTCGGCACATTGATGGAGAACCCCAGCAAGTGCAGGAGGTCGGCCGTAGTCTGGAGGTGGCTGACGACTGTCTGGGGCGAGCCCGCCTTCAACAACCAGTCGTCGAGGTAGGGGAAGACTGATACCCCTTGCCTGCGCAGATGGGCTGCGACCACCGCCATCACCTTCGTGAACACCCGTGGGGCGCTGGTAAGGCCGAAGGGGAGCACGGTAAACTGAAAGTGCTCTTGGCCTACCGTGAACCGCAGGTAACGCCGGTGGGCCGGCAGGACGGGGATGTGGAAATAGGCGTCCTGCAAGTCCAACGCTACCATCCAGTCTCCTGGGTCCAGGGCAGCCAGGACCTGAGCCAAAGTGAGCATCTTGAACTTCTCCGTCCGGAGGAAGCCGTTGACGTTCCGTAGATCCAAGATAGGGCGTAGGCCCCCTTTGCCCTTCTTGGGTACCAGAAAGTAGTGGGAATAACAGCCACGTCCTACTTCTGGCCCAGGAACGCGCTCGATGGCCCTCTTGGCCAAGAGGGCCGAAACCTCCTCTTGCAGAAGTTGCAAGTGATCCCCCGACACACGGTGGTATTGAGGTGGCATGGATGGAGGGGAAGACTCGAAGGGGAGGGAGAAACCCCTTCGGACAATTTGCAGCACCCACCTGTCCGAAGTGACTGTATGCCAGTGGGAGAGGTGATGGCGAACCCTGCCTCCCACAGGCGTCACATGGGCCTGAAAGCTCGGACTAGGAAGGTTTTGAGGCGGGGGCTGCTGAGGGAGGTGTGGACTGGCCTCGCCGCTGGCCCCGACCACCGCCACGGCGGTTCCCACGGCCGCCACCGCGTTGCTGAACATTCTGCGGCGCGTGGCTGACGGTCCGTGGTGGGGCGCCCCTTCCGTGGCCACGAAAGGAGCGAAAGGCACCCGATTGCTGACGTGGGGCCGTAAGGCCCAAGGACTTGGCCGTGGCCCTGGAGTCCTTAAAACGTTCCAGCGCATGGTCTGCCTTGTCGCCGAAGAGGCGACGGCCATCAAACGGCATGTCCAGGAGAGTGGCCTGGACATCGGCCGAGAAATTGGCGGACCTCAACCAGGCGTGGCGTCGAACCGCCACCGTCGTTGCCATCGCCCTGCCCAGTGAGTCCGTGGTATCCAGCCCACACCGGATGGAAAAGCGTGCCGCATCTCGGCCGTCCGCAAGGGTTTGGCTGAGTTTAGCCCTGACCTCCTCAGGGCATTGTGGCAGCACCTCCGCAACCGTGTCCCACAGAGTGTGGGTGTAGCGGCCCAAGAGACAGTTGGTGTTCACTGACCGGAGCCCTAGGCTCACAGACGAGAAGACCTTCTTCCCGAACTGCTCATATCTCTTGGATTCCCTGTCGGGCGGGGCCGACGGGAATGCGGTCTGGGAGTTGGAGGCCTGGATGACCAGGCTCTCGGGGGTGGGGTGGGTGGACAAAAAGCAAGGGTCGCCCGGTGCCGGGCGGTAGCGTCTGGCCACGTTCCTATCCACAGGGGGACCTGTGGCGGGCTTGGACCAAGTGCCCAGCAGAACGTCACACAAGGCCTCATTAAACGGCAGAAGGGGCTCCGCGGAGCCGGACTGCTGTTTGAGTACCTCAGTGAGGAGATTAGTCCTCACGGCCGCGACGGGGAGCTCAAGGTGTAGGGCCTTAGCTGCCTTCGTCAACACTACACTGTAAGCAGAACCCGCCTCCGAAGCCACAGTCGGGGGCGACGTAAATCCAGTGTCTGGCGAGGTGTCAATACCACTGGCCTCCCCAAGCTCATATGTCCAGTCCTGATGAGACTGGCAATCACGTGCCAGAGGGTCCTCGGACCCCTCCCATTGCTCCTCGTCACCCGGCTCCTGGAGACCAGGATTAACAGCCAGGGCCTCCTCGTGGAGATAGAACTCTCCGAAGGCCGACGGAATCGGCGCCCAGCGGCGCCCCTCCGACACCTGAGCAGGACCGTAGGAAGCATTGGGGTCGGCAACCACGTCGGCTGTCGGGGACGACACCTGAAGGGACGTCGCCGGCGAGGTCGTAGGGTCGACCGGCGAGGTCCCGGATCCGGAGCCGGATCCAGTGAGGTCGCGCGGCGCCGGGACCGAAGTCGCCAGCGGCGCCGGGGCCGAAGCACCCGACGTCGTCGGGGCCGAAGCACCCGACCCGGAAGGACCTCCAGACGGAGCCGATCGGCCCGAAGGCGCCACGGGAACCGACTGAGGAGGGAGGGCCCTCATGGCCATGAGGTACCTCTCGACCTCCTCCTGCGACGCGCCGTGCCCAGGGACCCGAAGGTGTGGGGCAGGCGGCGACGCTTGCGACTCCCGCGGAGCCGCGTGGGCGGTGTCGCCCGAATCCCCGGTCGCATCGAGCGAGCGACGGGGCGGGTCGGAGGACCGATGGTGTCGCTCCGACCTCTCATGCCTCTTACCTGAGGACTTGGAACCAGACGATCGGTGTCCACTCCCGGAACGTCGATGACTCCGACCTCGCGACCTGTCCCTCGACCTCCCGTGGGACCGGGACCGGGACCTGGAGCGGCGCGGGGCCGACTGCCTCAGCTCGAGACGCTTGCGGGACCGCTCCCGCCTAGCCTTCGACGTCAGGGCCCGGCAGTCGGAGCAGGTTCGATCGTCGTGGTCGAGGCCTAAGCACTTCAGGCACCGGCGATGGGGGTCCGTGACCGACATGAGTCGGCCGCACTTCGAGCAAGGCTTGAACCCGGGCATCCCTGGCACCGATAGTCGAGAATCGACTAACTAGAGGATCAAAAAGATCAAAAAAGTTTTCAGTCAAAAAGTGACTGGGGGTAGAGCTTCTTCCGGATCTGCGCTAGCTGGCGCGGAAAAAAGAAGAACTGACGTCAGCGCGCATGGGCGCCGTCTATATACTCCGATGACGTCATCCCGGCGCTCACGACGCCGACGACGGACGCGGAGCCGCAGACGACGCCTACCAGCGCGCAGGGGTATTGCTACGCAAAAAATTTCCGGATCCAGTCTGACGCCTGGGGATATTCTAAGGTAAGGAATCTATCACTAACGTGTCTCTTTCAGATGCCTTGTTTTTGCTGCCTCAATTTCTTCCGTGCTAATCTCCCGCCCAAGTTTCAGAGTCTTCTCGCAGTCTATTTTGGGGAGATTAAGTCTGTTCATGTAATCCGCGCAGCCCTCCTGGTTCAATGTTTTGTCTCTTTTATAGAGCTCTTGGTAGAACTCGCTGAACGTGCGTAAGATGTCCTTATGTTGAGTATGTGTGTTGTGTGTGTCAGTGATTGAAGAGACTGTGTTGTCTCGGTTTGTGTGTCAGGTATGACGCTAAGAGTTTCCCTGCTTTGTTTGCCTCACATAGGTTAATCTGTCTGTACCTGTTTATCCACAGGCCAGCCGTTTATCCACAGGCCAGCTGTTTTGCTCAGGCGTTGCGCTTTGATATCTATTAGTGTCCCCCTGACTGTTGCTTTGAGCGCATCCCACAAGGTCTTGAGTTCTATGCCTGGCGTGTCATTGTCTTTAATGTAATTAGTAATCGCTTGTTCTATTTTGGTCTTGTCTTATTGGTTGGTCATGACATCATTGTTAAGTCTATATAGTAGGTACTGGGCACATGTACAGAAGAAACAGTATTGATACTGACATAGTTACAACAAAGTAAGTCGACACCAGTGGTGTGATAAGCACGTTGTTTTATGTTGATCGTTTTTTCGGAACATACAACGCCAGTCGACACGTGTTTCGTCAACAGGGTGATATCTGTGATTCCTCAGGGCTGAAGTAGGCATGATGAGTAATGCTAGTAACCAGTGATAATTCCAACCCGGTCAACGGGTAATGCAAGGGACGTAGGTATGGTATTTAAGGATGCAGGCGATAAACACAGGCGGGTACGTCTGTGTGGCAGAGACCTAAGGGTGTCTGGTCTCAACGGTGCTCGTCTCGTACGTTTGGATCAGAGCTCTTTACTTTGTTGTAACTCTCTCAGTATCAATACTGTTTCTTCTGTACGTGTGCCCAGTACCTGCTATACGTTTCAACAGTACCAAGGTTTCTCTTCTTTGGCCATCTAAGAGGTTTAGGGTATTCCTCTATACTGGTTGCACTGTCCTAATCTGTACAAACCTACCACTCCCCACTAATTCTTTTGACTGCTAGAGCACCAGAGTCCTGCTTTCTTCCAAACCCTAAGCATTGTTAAGTCTCCACCTTCGGGTGGGGTTATCGTTGTGCCGTCCCGTTAATTGTAGTGAGATGCATGAGTGATCTAAGATTGTTCTGGCCACTATCTCCGCATGTTCGATTAGGTGTGTGTGTGTGATCCAGAGATTAGGATGTAATCAATTCTATTGTAGGAGTAAAAGGTGTAGTCTCTGGTGTCGGGTGTTGTAGTCGCCACGGATCCTTCAAGTTAAATCTAGTGCATATGTTTTTTAGAATGCTGTGTGAGGCCGGTGGGCGTGTGTGGGTCTGTGATTGTCTGTCTAGGGTGTAGTTTAATGCAAGGTTAAAGTCCCCAGCTAACACTATCATGTCATTTTGGTTGTTTGCTTCCAGTCTCTTAGATACATCTTCCCAGTATGCGGTGTCATCTGTGTTTGGGGCGTATGTGTTCACAACCAGGAAGGATTCGTCCCCTCTTTTTATACGTGTTATTAGTAGCCTCCCTGCTTCTTCATGGTGTTGATCTACAATGGTGATCTTTGAGTTTATATTTATCAGCGTGACCACTCCTCGCTTCTTCTCCAACGCTGGTGAGCAGGCTGTCTCTCCCCTATCCATCTTGTCCTGACTCTAGCTGCGTCCTGCAGAAATAGCTTGGTTTCTGGTAAGAGTATGACATCACCCTTGGTCTTGGCTAGGTAGTCTAGGATCTTTTTCCTCTTGACCGGGTGGTTGAGACCCCTGACATTGAGTGATACGAAATTCAGGTTTGCTAGGAGGGCCTGGTTGATATTCTGTGTCATGGCTTATAGTGTGTGGGCTTAACATTTCTTCTCCCGCTCCCTCCTGTGGGGGTTTTCGTGGGTGCTCTTTTGTTTCCGGATTTCTCCCCTCTACCCCTACCCCTATGCCTGTGCTCATGTTTTTCGGTCTGCAAGTAACGCACTTGGAGTGGAAAGTTCTTAAGGTATATGGATGTGTCAGAATAGGTATGGGAACTAGATAGCACAAACAAGACGGACTAGACAAGTCCCTGATATTGTAGTTAAAGCATAACCTATGTTTCTACAAGTTTTTTCCCTTCGGTCCTCTTTTCCCGCCCCCTCGGGTGATCTCCCCTTGTGTCACCAGAAAGGATATCTGCAGTTCCTTGATATCTTTGGTCCACCTCAGAGGCCTTTGTCTTTATTCATAGTTCCTTTTTTGCGGTCTCTCTGCTCCTGGTGATTTGTGATGCGCGGCTTTTTCGCACTTCTACTTCTGTGTTGATGATGAGGTAGGTATTGCAATGGTCTTGGAGGTAGGTGTTGGTCGTTGGATCAGTTCTATTTGTTGCTGCCTGAGGTATGTCTCTTTTCTGTTCTTGCAAGTGTGGTTACTATCCCTGTTTTTGATTTCTCCTGGTTATTCAACCCTTAGTTCTGGTGATGCACTTCTCTTGCTCGTGCCACCTTTTGCGGTTTCCATTTCTTGCTGTGGAGGACCTTGTAGGAACCTTGACAGCTCAGCCGGGTCCTCAAAGCCTCTGTGCCAGGAATCCTTTCCTTATGTCCACCGTGGATTTTGAGTAGTCCTGCGTGAGGATTATCTTTTGGCCGTGCCAAAGCACATTTTGGTTTTTCGTGGCAACTCCAAAGATCGCTTCCGTGTGGTGTGAACGGAGCGGTTTACATATTATCGGCCTTGGACCCGCTCTGTTAGTGGTACTCAGGGCCGGCACTCTACATGCCTCATCCAATTCAAAGGGTTTATCGAATTTGATGTTTGTGATTTTTGGAATTAGCTCTTGAGTCAGTGTCACGCAGGAGCCTGTTTTGTCGTCTTCACCTTCTGGGACTCCTAGGATCCTGATGTTCCCCCTTCTGTTGCGATCATCTAGCTCCGCTGTGTGTCTCAGGAGGGCAGCTGTTGTCTTGGTTAGCGCTAAGATAGTTTTATTGGCCATCCTCTATATCGCTCACCCTCTGTTCAACCTTCGTCAGTCTGTTGTTGGCCATGTGTGTATCTTCTCGAACGGCTGCTAGTTCCAGTTGTATTGCATCTATCATCTGCTTTGTTGATTTAGCCTGGTCGTGGACCTCTGCTATTTTTTTCAGTATTGTGTCTAATGTGCTGTTGATGTCTGGTTTGTGCTTGATTGGCGATTCCGTTAGGGAGTGCGCTCTGTTTTTCTTTGATTGTTGTGTGATTTTTCCTTTGTTTCAGGCCATGTCTGTTAGGCCCCGCTTCACTGGTGCTTCACTGGTTGTATTTTGAATCTTCCCTCACGGTTTCGATTTACACGCTGCTGGCTGGGCTCCGGCGTCGGCTCGCTTTGAGGATCCTCTGTTGCTTTCTGTGGCCTTCTTGTGGGTCTTTCCTGCAATGGTGTGGTCCCCCACCTCGAGGCCCCCCTCGTGATTGGGGCCGCTATTGTGCTTGCCCCCTTTGCACAGACTTTGGTCTTGTCGCTAGAGCTATGCTTATATTCTGCTGTTTTCTGGTATTCCTTGGCTTGTGAGTGTGATGTCCCAGGCGTAGCGAGGAGCCCGTCACACGAGCCTGACAAGAGTGGACCTGTGACCCTCACCGTCCTTCACCGTTCTGTGGGTTCCTGGCTCCTGTTTTGGGCACACCTGCTTGTCTAGTCTGTCTCCTTTATTTACTCTGGCGCCGGCTGCTTCGGGGGTTTTAGTCCGGCTAAGGCGTTTTGTTTTTTCTGGCTCTTGTGTGCTGTCGCCCCCACTTAGGTTTGCTTCAGATATATTTTGTTGTCCCCTCACTGTCCCTTTCCGGGGCTTGTTTTCTCAGTGCCCGCCGATGTAGCCGCTTTGCACATGTGGCCACAGTGCCTGCTTCTGCCTGACTTGCTCCTTTCACAGCTTCTCTGTTTGTTTTGGCAGCACTGCCAAGATGGCCTTGGCCTTGGTTTTGCTTTCGGTCTTTGCTTTCAATTAGGGAAGTGCTTCCGATTGAGGTGGAGGTCTCTGTATGTTTTTATAGTGGCAGGCGCTCGAGCGTTAGCTAAAACTTCCTTACAATCTGCAGGAATGTTTAAAAGAGCGAATTCAAGGTGTTCAGGTGCCAGGCTGCTAATCTCAGAGATGCAGGGTCCGGGTGGCAGATCAGTCAGTTCTGGATGGGCAGAAGGTTCGGTATTGGCTGAAACTGAATGGGATCACAATCTGATAGAAGTAGCAGTTGGCGAGGCCATCTGGGAACAATGAGAATCAGGCGACAAGGTTCTCTCTTCCTTTTCCGGAGATCTCTGGGAACCAACGATATCTGAGGAAAGGCGTAAGCATATATTCGTGACCAATTCATGGAAAACACGTTCCCCAGAGATTTCTGTGGGGAAGCCAACTTGCAAAGAATAGGCATTTGCAGTTCTGATTGGTCGCAAATAGGTCTAGATTGGGATGACCCCACTCCTGAAAGTCTTGATCTACCATTGGTTGATGTAGTTCCCACTCGTTAGTGGATACTGTGGAACTGCTGAGGGAATCCGCGAAGGCATTGGAAACTCCTGGTACATGTATCGGTTATAGGCTGATTCTGCGTTGTATCGCCCAGTCCCAGATTTCTTGGCCTTGTTGAGAGAGTCAGGCAGATCTTGTTCGTCCTTGTTTGTTCAAGTCGTGCATACTTGTTGTATTCTCCGTCCGAATTAGCACTGAAGCTCCTAGAATGAAGTTTCGAAAGGATTTCAGGGCCAAGAAGATGGCTCGCAATTCCAGAAGGTTGATATGCCACGTCCGCTGTTGGATGTTCCATTTGCCGCTGACTGTCAGCCCTTGAAGATGTGCCCCCATCACTCAAAGGCCGCATCTGTGGTGATGGTAAAATTTGGCGCTTCTTCTAGGAATGCGCATCCTTCCTCCACATTCTTTTTTTGAGTCCACCAGAGGAAGGCTTCTCGCATCCGAGGAGTGATATGAATGAGATCGAACGATCCTGAAACCTGCAACCATTGGTGGTTGAGTTCTTCTTGTAGGACCTCATCCTAAGACGGCAGTTGGGTATCAAGGGGATGCACGAAGAGATCATCCCTAAAAAGGACTTGAACTCCCGGACTGAAACGCACCCTTTTGATCTTAATAGGTGGGTCAGTTTGCAGATCTATTGCGGTCTTTAGTTTGAGACAAATGGCTGAGTCACCTGTGTGTCCAACGTTGCTCCTAAGAACGTTTGTTTTTGTGAAGGAACAAGATGAGACTTGCCGAGATTGATAGACAGACCCAGAGATTGAAAAAGGGACAAACATCTCTGGATGTGGGTGGCTGTGTCTGAAAAAGAATTCGCCTTGATAAGGCAGTCGTCTAAATAAGGAAAGATCTGAATCCCTTTTAGACGAAGGTGTGCCGCTACCGGTGCTAGAACCTTGGTAAACACAAGGGGTGCTGACCGTAGTCTGAAAGGAAGGACTTTGAACTGTAAGTCCCTGCCAGCCACTCTGAACCGCAAGAGTTTACTGTGTCTGGGAAAAATTGGCACATGGAAGTACGCGTCTTGCAGGACGAGGGTGGCCATGTGATCCCCCGCCGACAGGAGCTGAAGGATTTCTTGAAGCTTTAACATCCGGAAGGACAACTTCTTTAAGTATTTGTTGAGGGAGCGAAGATCGAGAATGGGACGCCACTCTCCCGATTTTTTTATTCTTAGGAAAAATCTTGAATAAAATCCTGTTCCCTTCTGTAACTTAGGGACCCTTTCGATCGCTCCTTTTGTTTATCATCAAATTTATTTGGACAAACAGCTCCTTGAGATGAGCTGGAGGTGAATCTCTTGGAGGAAAATTTGGGGGAATCTTTACGAACTCTAAAGCATGGCCTCTGGCCACAGTGTCCAGGATCCACTTGTACGATGTTATTGTGGAACAATTTGAGTAAAATTGGGAGATCCTTCCTCCAACTTTTAAATGAGAATGCGGCAGAATCGGTGGCGGTTCTCATGGTTTCTTATTTGAATCCCGTCCGTGGTAGGAGGGCTTCTTTTTATTCTGAGATTAGGAAGTGTTGCGTTGTCTGTATAACTGCTGTCTTTGAGGCTGGTATTGCTGATTCCCTTGATACGATTGGTATGATCTTTGTTGGTTGTAGCCCCCTTGATTAGAGAATAATCCACGTCCTTTAGCACTCCGAAAAGGCGGCTTACGGATTTGCCGAGTACCGAGAGATCTTGCTGTCTCTCTGTCTTTTTTGATGGTCTGTAGGGCCTCTTCCACGTACTGGCCAATTAACCACCCTCCATCAAACGGCATGTCGATAATCTTTGCCTGAACGTCCTGGCGAAAAGTTGTTGACTTAAACCAGCCATGCCGACGTAGAACTGCGGCACCCGCTAGCTGCCTAAATCCTGTGGATGCAACATCCACGGCAGAATCTAGGATTTCCGCAGAGATACGCTCCCCTTCTTGTAAGATCTTTAAAGCTTCAGCTTTTGAAGGTTCCGGCAACATGTTGATATATGGCGAAATATCCGACCACATTTGCCTGTCGTACCGACCTAAGATGGCTAGTGAATTAGTAGCACGAACTGTCGTTGCTGCCATGGTGGAGACCTTTTTGCCGATTAAGTCTAACCGTCTGCCATCCCGGTCAGGAGGAGCTGTGATGGAGATGAAGGATTTCTAGCCCATCTTTGTGCAGCTTGCACAATTACAGAGTCAGCTTTTGGTTGACCTATGAGGCATGCCAGCGAGCTGTCTGGCGCTTTATATTTTTTGTCGAGCCTGGGCAAAACTGGAGGGATAGAATCCTTACTTCCAGATAAAATCAATAATGGGGATAGTCCGTGTCTGTTTTCTTGCTTGATCCTTGAAATCGCGAAGGAAGCATTCATCCTTCTTCGTTTCCATGGGTAGAAGGAACCTTTGTGTTGCCCTTTCCATGAGGAAGTGGAAGCCACCGATGTCCAGTGGAGGAGAATCAATGGGAGCTGGAGTTGTAGGGGATGGAGTTTGAATTAGGTATTCGTCCCACTCCGACATAAGAGATCTATCATCCACGTCTCCTTCCTCTATGTCGTCATCAGATGAATTTGCATCAGGAGAATGATGAAACGGCACTGGAGAGGGTGGTCTAGGAGACCTGAGTGCAGAGATGGAAGCTTGAGGTACAGGTGTCGGTGGAACGGACTGCCGATTCAGATGGAAGAAACCGGCGATAATTGTCTTCTAAGATATATTGACGATTGTTCAGCAGAGCTAGAGGCATCTGGGCTGTAGGTAAGGTATCAGGAGGTGGGGCCACAGGCTCTGGGGAAGGCTGTTCATCCTGGTCATCCTCCTGATATTTAATGAACAATTCTGAAGGGCTTCTGGCAGTGCGAAATCAGTCATCCACTTCAGAGTCCTCCTCACTCTCTTCCGAATCCAGTAACTGTTCAGGAACCTGAAAAGGTACCTTGGTTGGAGAAATATGCAGTGGAGAAAGGGCCTCCATTGAAGAACCGCGTCTCTGTAACAAAGAAGATGCCGTTGTAGATGGTGCAGATGTCGCTGTAGCCGTAGACGCTGACCAGACCTGCAATTCTGTGCAAGATGATAAATGCAGCGTCAACGCGGGGACCGTCGACGGAGTCGTTGTCGGTTGCACTACAGTCAAAGGTGAGACCGTCGACGAGGAAATTTGGCGACGAGGTAATCTTCGACAACAAGGAATTCTTTGTCAACGGGGCAGTCTTAGTCTACGAGGTGGTCGTCAACGACGAGGGAGTCTTCGACGACAAGGAAGCAGTCGACGAGGCAGTCTTCGACGCCGAGGTGGTCGTCGACGAGGCAGCAGTCGACGGGATCCTTCTAACCTTCGTCGTCGACAGTAGGAACTATCTCCCTCGTCGACGAGATGGGCTTCACAGAGACAGAGACTAGCGTCGACGGGGATGACGCCGATGACAATCATTTGCGGCCTCGGCGACGAGAAGGTAACCGTCGACGTAGAAGTTGCGCGACGGTGATTTTCGTTGACGAAGAAGTCGTTGTCGATGTCGTCGCAACAGGGTCTTTTTCTGAGGGAAAGCCTTCACAGAAGGCCTTTCTGAAGCCGGAGACTTCACAACTTTTCACGGGGATGTGGAAGGCAGAGGCTTGTTCTTAGGAGGTGGAGGAGCCTTTTTTGAGGTAGAAGGCAATTCAGACCCCTTAGAGGGTTGCTGTTTTCTCAACACCTTAGCCCCAGGGGAAGACAAGTCCTCATCAGCAACCCTCTTCCTAGAGGATACAGTTAAACCATAGGCAATACTTCCAACCTCAGATAAGGGGTTATCTTGGTCCTGAATCTTCTGTAGCCACAGAAGTAGGCACCCTTCTCTGTCCCTGAGGGTTTTCTGAGGGAAGGTCCAGCATATCTTGCAGTCTCTCACCTGGTGATCCGGGTAAAGGCTGTAAATACATTTCTTGTGGGGATCTTCAGAGAAAAGCCGGAGCTTCCCACAAGATTCACAAGGTCTAAAGAGAGATTTCTTGGTAGAAGACATCAGTGAAGAAATTCCTGAGGAATTAGGAAACTAATGAGCAGAGCTCAGGTAGACTCCTTTCACACAACATGCAGTAGAAAATCTGAGAGCCTGAGCCTCTGAGGAGAACATTCTGGTGGGTGCCGTCGCCTGATTGGCTGCAGTTTGGACTATGTATAATGACTTACAAAAAGAACCGTCCGATGCACCCTCCCTGGCGGGCATCCGGATCCCTACTCTGCTTTTTGCAGATGATACTCTCCTCATTTCGAAGACCCCCCAAGGCCTGCAAAAGCTTCTCGACCGCTTCCAGGAGTTCTGTTCCCTGAGGGGACTGGTGATCAATATTGATAAGACCAAATATTTGGTCATGAATCCCCCCCAGGAAACTAGGGCGTCCACCAGTCCTGAATGAATGTCCACTGGAGAAGGTAGCAGAGTTTGATTACCTGGGAATCCGGCTTAGTGACTCCATGAGTTGGACTCCGCATATTAATAAAATGCTTCTCAGCCATAAAAGGGTGGGCGGTGCGTTACTCAGGGAACACTGCTCTTCCCCCAAACATTGCATGGCCCCTGTTATTGATATCTATAAAGCTAGAGGGGTCTCCGCTGCACTATATGGGGCAGAGCTGTGGGGCACTTGTAATTTGGAGGTATTAGCCAAAGTGGAGAGCAAATTTTTGAAAGATCTGAAGGCTCTCCCCTTGAGCACACCCACAGTTCCCGTACTACTGGACCTGGGATGTAGATCGATTGTGGATCAGGCCCGACTCGGCCCCTGTTGTTGTGGGCTTGTTTGTGGAGGGTCCCCGAACTTGCCTCATACGCTGAGAGCCTGTCCGAGGTGATGGCCATGGGGGGTTGGCACAGGGTAAAGTGGTTGAGGGATGTCAAAAGCCTCTTGGGGGAGCTGGGATTGGGCGAAGCATGGGTTACTCGCTCTGCCCCACCCAAAGCCACCCTGAAGAAACTGTACTGGGACTGGGTCTCTTTCAAACTCATTAGCAACCCACGACACTGCAATTCCACTGCAGCTTTCCTACGAATCAAAGATGTGGTGGCCTACGAACCCAATCTTGATCTGGTTTCCATCGCATTTGATAGGGCATTGTACTTTAGGTTTAGGGTGGGCACCCTACCAGTAGGCAATTTGCTATCGAGATGGAAATCGACCTCCCAGCATTCCCCCAATTGTGCCCTATGTTCCACGCGGGTGGAGACGGTTGCTCACATCCTGTTTGAATGTCCAGACTATTGTAACCCAAGGAAGCGTTGGCTCAAACCAGTGTGCAGATCATTAGGCACCCACCAATATTCAGTGGCCCTACACATTCTATTAACAGACACTTCCGCCCTTGTAGTTTGTGGCATCTAAAAAATTTTTAAATGGTCTTGGTTGATTCGTTCAAATAGGCTTTCTGTATCAATTTAATTCTTTTTTAATTGTATTATCCCAATGTTTTTATCAACTTTTTTATCCCTTTGGATGTATTGTTATGTACACTTGGTGAATGCCCTTTTTTAAATATTTGTTGTACGTACTGCTTTTAAGATATTTTTATGTATCGAAATAAAGCATATCAACCGACCAGTATAATGACTAGGATAGTCATAGATGTGGAACTTTTTTCCTTGTAGCTTTGGGCTACTTTAATTCCTGGTTTTATGTTACCAAGGATTTTGGTTATTATGTGCATAATTATTGCTTTTTTATGTATCGTGGGACTCCCACTCCGACAACGGGGAATGATTCAGGCATGTGAATCTATGAAAGACACCCCAATACTGGAGAACCTCACCTCTTCTAGAGAAAGAGAAGGGATAAAAGGAGAGAAAATTTCACAAGCAAAAGGAAATCTCGAGTATGCACGGGACAACCTGTGTTCTGCCAACAATTCCTTTGACATCAAAGCACAAGTTACTACTTGTGTAACGATATATCTGTAAGAGACATTAGTTAGTGATAGATTCCTTACCTTAGAATATCCCCAGGCGTCAGACTGGATCCGGAAATTTTTTGCGTAGCAATACCCCTGCGCGCTGGTAGGCGTCGTCTGCGGCTCCGCGTCCGTCGTCGGCGTCGTGAGCGCCGGGATGACGTCGTCGGAGTATATAGATGGCGCCCATGCGCGCTGACGTCAGTTCTGATAACACAGCTTTTCCGCGCCAGATACGCAGAGCCATGATAGAACTAACACTGGTGCCATGAAACTAGGGCCCTGAAAGGGGATGACCTTAACCCTAAATATCGGTTCGCAGAACGGGGAGGATGGGAGGGCGGTAAGGAATCTATCACTAACTAATGTCTCTTACAGATATATCGTTACACAAGTAGTAACTTGTGCATCTGAAAGAGACACGTTAGTGATAGATTCCTTACCTTAGAATAGATACCCCAGCAATACCAACCCCGGTGGTGGGTCTGCGAACCAATATCACACCAGAAAGTCCTGGAGGACGGAACGGCCAAAGAAGCCATCCCTCCGGACTTGACTGTCCAGGCAGTAGTGTCTTGCGAACGTGTGCAGCGAGGCCCACGTGGCTGCCTGACAGATGTCCTGCAGGGGGACACCGCGGCCCAGGGCAGTTGTCGTTGCCGTGGCCCGAGTGGAGTGAGCCCGCAATCCAGCCGGGGGCTCCTTCCTCGCCATGGAGTAGCATGCTTGGATGCACAAGATGATCCACCTGGAGATGGTCCTCTTGTGTACAGCCTTTCCCTTCTTCGCGCCCACGTAACCAACGAAGAGTTGGTCATCCACCCGGAATTGGCGAGTGCGGTCTAGGTAGTAGGAGAGCGCACGTTTTGGATCCAGACGGCGGAGCCTCTCCTCCTCTTTCGAGGGATGCGGAGGCGGAAAGAAGGTGGGCAAGGTGATGGACTGCCCGATGTGGAAGGCCGTGACAACCTTGGGCAGAAAGGAAGGTCGTGTACGCAACACCACCTTATCAGGATGAACAGACAGGAAAGGTGGAGAAGAAGAAAGAGCCTGGAGCTCACTCACCCTCCTGGCAGAGGTGATGGCAACCAGGAAGGCCGTCTTTAGAGTAAGGAGACGAAGAGGGCAGTTATGAAGTGGCTCAAAGGGAGCACACATCAGATAGGTGAGAACCAGATTCAAGTCCCACTGGGGCATCACGAAGGGAACAGGAGGAAACATGTGCGTGATGCCCTTCAGAAATCTACTCACAATAGGGGACTTGAATAAAGAAGGCTGATCTGGTAGCCTCAAGAAGGCTGAAAGAGCAGAAAGGTACCCCTTAAGAGTGCCCAGAGCAGAGCCCTGCTGGGCAAGGGAAAGAAGAAAGAGCAGCACTTCCGAAAGGGGTGCAGAGAGGGGATCCACAGCCTTTGCTGCGCACCATGCCACAAATTTGTTCCACCGGCAGGCGTATACCGACTTCGTGGAGGGACGCCTGGCTGCCAGAATGATGTCACAGACTTCGGGAGGCAAGTCAAATGGCCTCAACTGCCGCCGCTCAATCTCCAAGCTTGTAGGTGGAGACTGGACAGGTTCGGGTGCAGGACCGTCCCCTGCTGCTGCGACAGAAGGTCCTCCCGAAGAGGCAGACGAATCGGGGGATCGACTGACATGCTGAGTAGCTCGGGATACCAGTATCTTCGTGCCCAGTCCGGAGCCACAAGGACGACCTGGGCCCGGTCGCGCCTGATCTTCTTCAGCACTCTGGGCAGAAGTGGTATAGGCGGAAAGGCGGACAACAGACCGCAGCTCCACTCGCGACGAAAAGCGTCTCCGAGCGAGTGCCGCCTTGGAAACTCCAACGCGCAGAACTGCTGACATTGCGCGGTCTCTTCTGTGGCGAATAGATCTAACCAAGGCTCTCCCCACTGTCGAAAGAGACCTTGCGCCACGTCCGAGTTCAGACGCCATTCGTGATCCATCATGCACCGGCGGCTGAGTTCGTCCGCCCTGGCATTCAGAGAGCCCGCCAGGTGTTGAACCACCAGGGTCACGCCCTGATGTTCCAGCCACTGCCAGAGGCGCAGAGCCTCCTGGCAAAGGGTCCACGACCCCACACCGCCCTGTTTGTTGCAATACCACATGGCGGTGGTGTTGTCGGTGAACACTTGCACCACGCTCCCCCTGACAGAGGGGAGGAATGCCTTCAGTGCAAGACGAATCGCCCGCAGCTCCAGAAGGTTGATGTGGAGCCGGGACTCCGCCGGAGACCAGAGGCCTCTGATCTCCGCCTCTCCCATGTGGCCTCCCCAGCCCTGGAGGGACGCGTCTGTCACAACTACGTGCTCCGGCTGGGGTAGAGAGAGGGGTCTGCCACTGACCCAGTCGCGGTCCGTGAGCCACCACTGCAGTTGTCTCGCAGTGCCCTCCGAGATCAGGACATGATCGGACAGGTTGCCCTGATGCTGGGCCCACTGAAACTTCAGGTCCCACTGCAGAGCCCGCATCCGCCACCTGGCGTGACGCACCAGAAGGATGCAGGAGGCCATCAGCCCCAGAAGCCGCAGCGTCAACCTGACCGAGACCCGGGATAACGGTCTGAAGACAGGAATCAGAGCCTGAATATCCCGAACCCGCTGCTCGGGTGGGTAAACCCGAAACTGCGCCGAGTCGAGAACCGCTCCGATGAAAAGGAGCTTCTGAGAGGGACACAGGTGTGACTTCGGCACATTGATGGAGAACCCCAGCAAGTGCAGGAGGTCGGCCGTAGTCTGGAGGTGGCTGACGACTGTCTGGGGCGAGCCCGCCTTCAACAACCAGTCGTCGAGGTAGGGGAAGACTGACACCCCTTGCCTGCGCAGATGGGCTGCGACCACCGCCATCACCTTCGTGAACACCCGTGGGGCGCTGGTAAGGCCGAAGGGGAGCACGGTAAACTGAAAGTGCTCTAGGCCTACCGTGAACCGCAGGTAACGCCGGTGGGCCGGCAGGACGGGGATGTGGAAATAGGCGTCCTGCAAGTCCAACGCTACCATCCAGTCTCCTGGGTCCAGGGCATCCAGGACCTGAGCCAAAGTGAGCATCTTGAACTTCTCCGTCCGGAGGAAGCCGTTGACGTTCCGCAGATCCAAGATAGGGCGTAGGCCCCCTTTGCCCTTCTTGGGTACCAGAAAGTAGTGGGAGTAACAGCCACGTCCTACTTCTGGCCCAGGAACGCGCTCGATGGCCCTCTTGGCCAAGAGGGCCGAAACTTCCTCTCGCAGAAGTTGCAAGTGATCCCCCGACACACAGTGGTATTGAGGTGGCATGGATGGAGGGGAAGACTCGAAGGGGAGGGAGAAACCCCTTCGGACAATTTGCAGCACCCACCTGTCCGAAGTGACTGTATGCCAGTGGGAGAGGTGATGGCGAACCCTGCCTCCCACAGGCGTCACATGGGCCTGAAAACTCGGACTAGGAAGGTTTTGAGGCAGGGGCTGCTGAGGGAGGTGTGGACTGGCCTCGCCGCTGACCCCGACCACCGCCGCGGCGGTTCCCACGTCCGCCACCGCGCTGCTGGATATTCTGCGGCGTGTGGCTGGCGGTCCGTGGTGGGGCGCCCCTTCCGTGGCCACGAAAGGAGCGAAAGGCACCCGATTGCTGGCGTGGGGCCGTAAGGCCCAAGGACTTGGCCGTGGCCCTGGAGTCCTTGAAACGTTCCAGCGCATGGTCTGCCTTGTCGCCGAAGAGGCGACGGCCATCAAACGGCATATCCAGGAGGGTGGCCTGGACATCGGCCGAGAAGTTGGCGGACCTCAACCAGGCGTGGCGTCGAACCGCCACCGTCGTTGCCATCGCCCTGCCCAGTGAGTCCGTGGTATCCAGCCCACACCGAATAGAAAAACGTGCCGCATCTCGGCCGTCCGCAAGGGTTTGGCTGAGTTTAGCCCTGACCTCCTCAGGGCATTGTGGCAGCACCTCCGCAACCGTGTCCCACAGAGTGTGGGTGTAGCGGCCCAAGAGACAGTTGGTGTTCACTGACCGTAGCCCTAGGCTCACAGACGAGAAGACCTTCTTCCCGAACTGCTCATATCTCTTGGATTCCCTGTCGGGCGGGGCCGACGGGAATGCGGTCTGGGAGTTGGAGGCCTGGATGACCAGACTCTCGGGGGTGGGGTGGGTGGACAAAAAGCAAGGGTCGCCCGGTGCCGGGCGGTAGCGTCTGGCCACGTTCCTGTCCACAGGGGGGCCTGTGGCGGGCTTGGACCAAGTGCCCAGAAGAACGTCACACAAGGCCTCGTTGAACGGCAGGAGGGGCTCCGCGGAGCCGGACTGCTGTTTGAGGACCTCAGTGAGGAGATTAGTCCTCACGGCCGCGACGGGGAGCTGAAGGTTTAAGGCCTTAGCTGCCTTCGTCAACACTACACTGTAAGCAGAACCCGCCTCCGAAGCCACAGTCGGGGGCGACGTAAATCCAGTGTCTGGCGAGGTGTCAATACCACTGGCCTCCCCAAGCTCATATGTCCAGTCCTGATTCGACTGGCAATCACGTGCCAGAGGGTCCTCGGACCCCTCCCATTGCTCCTCGTCACCTGGCTCCTGGAGACCAGGATTAACAGCCAGGGCCTCCTCGTGGAGATAGAACTCTCCGAAGGCCGACGGAATCGGCGCCCAGCGGCGCCCCTCCGACTCCTGAGGAGGACCGTAGGAAGCATTGGGGGCGGCAACCACATCGGCCGCCGGGGACGACACCTGAAGGGACGGCGCCGGCGAGGTCGTAAGGTCGACCGGCGAGGTCCCGGATCCGGAGCCGGATCCAGCGAGGTCGTGCGGCGCCGGGACCGAAGTCGCCAGCGGCGCCGGGCCCGAAGTACCCGACGTCGTCGGGGCCGAAGCGCCCGACCCGGAAGGACCTCCAGACGGAGCCGATCGGCCCGAAGGCGCCACGGGAACCGACTGAGGAGGGAGGGCCCTCATGGCCATGAGGTACCTCTCGACCTCCTCCTGCGACGCGCCGTGCCCAGGGACCGAAGGTGTGGGGCAGGCGGCGACGCTTGCGACTCCCGCGGAGCCGCGTGGGCGGTGTCGCCCGAGTCCCCGGTCGCATCGTGCGAGTGACGGGGCGGGTCGGAGGATCGATGGTGTCGCTCCGACCTCTCATGCCTCTTACCTGAGGACTTGGAACCAGACGATCGGTGTCCACTCCCGGAACGTCGATGACTCCGACCTCGCGACCTGTCCCTCGACCTCCCGTGGGACCGGGACCGGGACCTGGAGTGGCGCGGGGCCGACTGCCTCAGCTCGAGACGCTTGCGGGACCGCTCCCGCCTAGCCTTCGACGTCAGGGCCCGGCAGTCGGAGCAGGTTCGATCGTCGTGGTCGAGGCCTAAGCACTTCAGGCACCGGCGATGGGGGTCCGTGACCGACATAAGTCGGCCGCACTTCGAGCAAGGCTTGAACCCGGGCATCCCTGGCACCGATAGTCGAGAATCGACTAAATAGAGGATCAAAAAGATCAAAAAAGTTTTCAGTCAAAAAGTGACTGGGGGTAGAGCTTCTTCCGGATCTGCGCTAGCTGGCGCGGAAAAAAGAAGAACTGACGTCAGCGCGCATGGGCGCCGTCTATATACTCCGACGACGTCATCCCGGTGCTCACGACGCCGACGACGGACGCGGAGCCGCAGACGACGCCTACCAGCGCGCAGGGGTATTGCTACGCAAAAAATTTCCGGATCCAGTCTGACGCCTGGGGATATTCTAAGGTAAGGAATCTATCACTAACGTGTCTCTTTCAGATAGTGAGGATCTCGGGGGAGTGGCCAAGATGGCGACTCAGTGAGATGTACTTTCTCGTTTCTCCGCTCTTGCCCAGCTAGGCCTCAATATGTAGCTGGGAAGCAGGGGACATCGGGGACAGCATTCCCCAGCTAACCACTCCCGAGTGCTGGAGAAGTAGGGGGAGCGGTTCGACCTACCCAAGTGATCAGACCAGAGAGAATGGTCCGGCGAGCTGCTGGAGGAGGCCATGTGGACGTGTGACTGCAGACGGGCGGAAGGCAGCCTGCCAAAGCTCATGCGGAGCAGGCGAGAGGAGGCATGCCGAGCGGTCCCCGGGTTGCCTCGAGATTACAGTGCGAAGCCGATCCAGGGAGGAGCTGCAGCCGACACCAACAGTGGGGGTGCGTCCATTAGGGCGCTGGGGCGTTGCCTCACTACACACAATCGGCGGTGCTGTCACTAAATTAACTTAAACAATTTAAGCTAATTTAACTTACTCCTCCAGTCCACTCGTGACTCGAATAATTAAACCGTCCGGCGGGTCACCGGGCCACGCCCGAGGCAGTCAGGTGTGCAATGGCACTGAAGGGGGTGGGGCATGCACTGGCAGCACATTTGACTACTGAACATGCAGCAAAGGACAGAGGTGGTGGTCTAGCACAGCAGCAGTGGCATGGTCGCTTTTGGGCTGATAATTTTTCTGACCAGCCTGAACATGCGCACTAAGCTGCACATTAGAGATCGAGGGTTGTATAATGGCGCAGCCCCCGGTCTCCTAATGAGCGGGGAGTATCCCTGCTCAAGCAAATCCTGGCGCTGCTGGAGCAGCGTCTGGATTGCCTGAGACTGGGGCTGGGCAGAGGCACGTGTTGTTTAGTTTGCCAATGTAGGCCACGCGTAGTCCTGAGCGTGGGAGGCACTGTAACCAAGCATGAGCAATCACGGTCATGGCTTCTGAAGCCATACAGACAGTGATTGGCCATTTCTATGCAGAAGCAAGCGTGATTGTGACCGTGAGGTCAGAGCAGACCGTGCCACAGACACCTAGTGCTCAGTGCTGCTGCTACTGCCAGTCTAGACAGTGCCTACTGCTCGCGAGTCGTTCCTGCTTGGGTCACCTCACCACCTCAGCCGCTTGATTTATTCAATCATCACTGAGGGAGTAAGGTAAGAGACAGCCCTGCAGCACGTCCAGCCGTGGAGTGGAGCTGTGCTCCTCGGCCTCGCCACATAGGCTGTACATAGGGTAGCTGCCCGTTTCCCCATTAGCGACGGCCTTCCTGTAATGAGGCGGCGGTATGGATAACGCTGATCAATATAATCATAAGAGTTGGTGTTGTGTGTCCCCGGGTGCTAGGAGATCTCCAGCAGCATATGCGCCGTCCTCTGGGGCTCCAGGGTGTCAGGGCGCAGATGTCTGCTAGTCTGTCTGTCTGTCACCTGTTGTCAATCAAAGCATCTGAAATGAAAGCACCAGAGACCCAGACAAGGGCAGGTAAGTGAATCTGGAGACGCCCGGGAGTGGAAACAAACAAGACCGGATACTGGGAAAGCGGCTCACTCCCAACCAGACTGAAAGGGTCACAGGTATAATTATCGTTGTTTACAATTACCACGCATATGTAGCACACTATACGGACTCATTAGTCTCTTGGCGCTGCTGACAACAGGTGTTCGTTTCTCCACCCGATGCTTCCTTCCCCTGTCCCCACGTGCCCTCAAACATTTAGACAGCTACAAATGAGTGTTGTCAAGTACCCTCGTTTCCACAAAACTTTCTGTTAACACAGTCATACTCAAAGCAAGAAATTGGAGAATTTTTTTCTGTCACATTTATCAACTACCCATTTGCTCTTCCCATCCCCCTCTTTTGGCACCAATATTCCAATCACTGTTTAAGATCATTAGCATGCCCATCACGTGCCACCCTTCTTGCACGTGATAAGTTGTGCCTGGGTAATTGTAAACAGGGAGTCAATCAGAAATGAAGGCTGGCTGGCTGGGGTGGGTGGGTGGTGCAGATTCAGCATGAAAAGTTGGGGATGCCCAGGTGAGTAAGAGGTGGTCATGGATAGGTGGACAGAAACAAAACAGTTAAAAAACGTAAACTGGTAACCCTGGCATGTTCGCGGTGCCCTGTGTCTGCCTCCTGCGCCCGATTTTGGCCTCCCGGTTCCATTCGGCACTTGTGCTACCCTGGTAAAGATTAGAATTCGTTGCCGCCTCTGTGCCTCTCCCGGCTGAGTCCACCCCCAGCAGCCCAGCCCTCCTGGGCCCGTTCTGGAACTTTATCAACCGATCCACAGAAAATAAACAAATAATACAGACTGATGAGGGTTGTCTCACAGGAATAGGGAGGTTGTCAAGGTCCCTAATGCAAGCGAGGAAAATCCCACCCCTCCATTTAAGTAGGAAAATTCAGTCATAATAGGGGTGAAGACGTCCTTTACGCACCAGGACAACAGTGCCACTACACCTGCTGCACTGTTGCAATGCAAATTAAGCCCCTGACTAGTATTTAAAGAGGTGATGTGAACTGTGTGCTCGATTGCTCAGTTACTTTTTTCCCACTTTTATTTATGATATGCACTTGAGACAAGGGTTGGAGTCCCCCGTGTAAAGGTATCAGGTCGTGGCTCGTGAGCTGTTCATGTGCTGATTTTCACGTACTTCGAGCCTCCAGAACTGCCCAGAGAGGTGGAGGGATGTGGCATTTTAACTTCTGTTTTCTGTTTACATCGTATTCGCTACAATCCTCCACCCCACACTGAATACCCAACGAACAGCGAGTGCCCTCCAACATTCCATTCATCATCCCATTATATCAGCATCCACTCTCCACATTTTACCTCATGTCCATTCAGCCCTTGCATACACACACATTAGTTACCACTACAGAAGATCCCCAAGAAGGCTGCCGGAAACTGAAACATCATCCAGCTATGTATATTGTTGAAAGAAGGCCTTATAGAGTATTCTGCAGATATTAGGAATTAAGGCCAGATGGGAGGGAAACTTGGGAGAACGGATACTGGAATTTACCTCACAAAACGTTTACCTACAGCTAACAGAGTGAGTAATAGTAGATTCACCATACAAAGTCCACAGGCCTGAAGAGTTTTGACAAGCTCTACACAGGGCGCATGGGGGACTGCACTGGGTGCTCTGCAAAGAAGGTAGAATTTATTAATATGATGTGGCAATATCTAGTGATCGGTAACTGTTGGTACAGAATTGCTTCTCACCTGTGTGATGCCTTAGGTAGAGTCAAGGACCTAAAACTGCAACAGTGCTTATTGGGCTTGCACCCCAAATCTAATCAAGGGAAGGTGAAGAAGAAAATAAGAGCATTGTCTGTCCTTTCAGCGGAAACACTTATAATTATTAATTGGCTTTTAAATGTGAGTGTGTCAGCTGTCTTAATGAATAGCTGTTAGCAGAGGAACTTTGCATGCTGATAATCAAATTATTTATTTATTTATTTAATAGAACTTGTTAAGCGCACGAATACCCGAAGGTGTATCGGCACATAGATAGAGTAATCACTGAGTAGGATTTTATTGATTGAACATCCATGTTTTTACTTGTTTACGAAAGGGTATTAAAGTTACAGTGTCTTTTATTTGGTTTGGCAGTGAATTCCACAATTTGGCAGTGGCAATTGCAAGGGATCCGTCGCCCCATGTTGGTTTCCTGGTTTTTGTAATCTCGAGGAGATTAGCCGAAGAGGATCGTAATGTACGTAATGGTCTGTAGGGGCAGAGGGAGTGTTTTAAGAACGTTGGTCCTTTTGCATGGATGGATTTAAAAGCTATGTATAAAGCCTTGAATTTGATTCTGTCTTTCACTGGTAACCAATGAAGTTGTCGAATAGTTTTTGATATAGGCTTGAATTTGGGTATTCTAGTAATGAGTCTGGCAGCGGCATTTTGTATTAGCTGGAGTTTATTTAAAACCTTTTCTTGAGCATTGATCAAAAGGGCGTTACAATAGTCAACTCGGGACATTACCAGGGTACTGACCAAGGTATTTATTGTGTTTGTGGGGAGATATGGCATAAGTTTCTTAGTCATTCTTATTGTAAAGAATGATGCAGAAACTGTTGTATTTGCGTGCTGTTGGAATGATAGTTTATTGTCAAAGATTACCCCTAGGTTTCTGACTTTGTTAGTTGGAATGGGTGGAGGTCCAAGATCTTGTGGCCACCAAATAGGGGACCATGTAGGGGTAAGAATACCGAAAACCATGACCTCGGTTTTGTCCGAGTTTAGCTTTAAGCAATTTTCGTTCACCCATTTGCTGATGGCAAGCATTCCCTGTTGGAAGTTTGTGGCTACTTCTAGTCCATTGTTGTTAATCGCCAGGACGAGCTGAGTGTGGTCAGCGTAAGATGTTACTGCTAGACAATGGGTTTTAATGATCCTCGCCAAGTCTGCTACATAGATGTTAAAAAGCGTTGGACTTAGCGAGGATCCTTGTGGGACATCACAGGGAAGAGCAAATGGGGAAGACGAATAACTGCCCAAGGCCACAGATTGTTCCCGGTTGGCAAGAAAGGAAGAGCGAAGGGAGATGGAATTTTTAGATATTCCAGTTTCTCTGACACGGTCGATCAAAATAGTATGATCGACCGTGTCAAAGGCTGCGGAGAGATCGAGTAATACAAGCACCGCGGCACCTCCTCGGTCCAAGATCATTCTAATTTCGTCAGATGCCTTAATCAAGGCGGTCTCTGTGCCGCCCGTGACCCTTCCTGAATCCGTACTGTGAATCATCAAGACAGTTGTTAAGATCTATGAAATCAGAAATGTAGGTATTCATGCTCTTTTCCACTATTTTTGCAGGAAAGGGGAGACATGCTATAGGTCTATAGCTGGTAACATTGGAAGGATCGAGCGTGGCTTTTTTAAGGAGAGGTTTAATTACCGTCTTTTTCCATATCGATGGGAAGACACCTGATTTGAACATGGCGTTAAAAATGTCTAAGTGTGTGACTGATGATGTCGGGAACTAATTTGAAAATTGAAGGGGGACAAGGATCGTCTGGGGATCCAGAATTAATGGTCAACATAAGTTTGCAAACTAGTTACGGCGTTACCTGGTCAAAGGATTGGAAAATAGATCTATTTTTGTTGTCACTAGTAGGGCTGATGTGATTCAGGACTATTTTAGAACTGGTGACGGAAGGGGAATATTTGTTACATTTTGAATAAATATTACACACTTTATCTTGAAAATAAATTGCTAGATCGTCACACATAGATTGAGAAGCCTCTCTTGTAGTGGATTTATCTTGCCCCATTAGATGTGTGACAACCTGATATAGTTGTTTGACTGAATCCTGAGCTGTCTCAATTTGGTTATTGTAATAAATACTTTTATGAAAAATTATCATTTGTTTGTATTTACTTAATTTTTCTGTGTAGCAGGTTTTTTCATCAGGGTCATCATTTTTGCGCCACTTACGTTCTTGCCGTCTACAGCTTTGTTTCTCTAGTATAAGACTCGTGTTAAACCAGGGGGCTGAGTTGGATGTTCTATTTGTAGATCTTTTATTGGTAGGAACCGTATCGTCCAATATGTTCCGGAGCCGGTTAATGTAAATAGTGGCTGCCATTTCACGATTCGATGTATTGATTTCCTGCATACTGTGCAATTTATGGCTGAATTCAGGGAGCTGAATACTTTTCCATGCCTTAAATGTGTTACTTTTAGAGGGGATAGGAGGGAGAGAAATGGAAGGGGAAATGTTAAAAGATACAGCTGCATGATCAGTCCAGGTTAAAGGGAGTGGTTTCTCTGTAGAATTGAGGTTTGAGAATATTCCATCCAAAGTATGTCCGGCGGAGTGTGTGGCGGAATGAACTGATTGTGTTAGACCTACTGCTTCCATCTCTGTAAGGAGAGAAGTCGTGTCTGAGTCATTACGAGCTTCTAAATGGAAGTTAAAGTCTCCCAGGATGGTAAAATTATTTTCCCCTGCTGTGGGCTCTAAGAGATGGCTCAAAGATGATAAAAATGCTGTGCGTGGACCTGGGGGTCGGTATAAGGACTCTTAATAGAATAAACTCCCTCAGTCAGTTACGTATGCTTAGGGCCAGTGGGATTACGCTTTTCGATGGCCCTGGCTTTCTTTCACTGCTTGTTAGACCTGGCACCTTGGCGGAGTCTCCCTTCCACTTTTTGCTGATGTGCCTCATGTGTTTTGCTGGTGTTAGCTGCTCAGGGCACTGTGCCACTTCCAATCAGTGCCACAGTGCAAGTGCTCCCTATGAAAAGTGTATACATTGATTGGTTTACCTGATTGGCTTATTCGGTTTACTGTCATTCCCCAGTAAAGTGCACCAGGAGTGCCAGGGCTTGTAAAGACAAATGCTGCTGGTAGGCTTGCAGCACTGGTTGTGCCACCCACAGAAGCGGCCTGGTAAAATGTGTCTGAGGCTGCCATTGCAGAACCTGCGTGCAGTCTGGTACTGTCATGCTGACTGCGCAAGTGCACCTACTTGCCAGTCCCTAAACCTTCCCTTAACTTCATATTAGTCACCCCTATGGTAGCCCCAAGGGCAGGGTGTATTGTAAGCATAAGGTAGGACAAGCCCTGATGTGTGTGGCATGTCCTAATAGTGAATTACAACCATTTTCGTTTTTCACTATTGTAAGGCTACAAGTTCTCCATAGGCCAGAATGGGCTGCTGGAATTATTACACTCTATAATCCCCAAAAACTCAGAGAACATGGTAGCGAGTCAAGTTTAGTATGCCTGAACTCAGAATAATATAATACATCTTTTAGTAAAGTTTATTTTAATATCCTGTGTTTGCAAATACTACTTTTAGAAAGTTAGTATTTGCTTGCCTAACCATTTCAGCCCGCCTCTGCTCTGATGTGTATCTGCTGTCTAGTTTCTGTGTGTGACAGGGCTGGGGAATTCCAGGAGACAGGCTGGGGCTGACAGGTGGTGAATAGAGATTACACCAGGATGGGTGGGGGGAGTGCCCCTTGACTCTGAATAGGGCTGTGCTCTGCCACCTCAATGCTGGCTCCGCCCCCTGGGGAGCGGCTGATGACTCTGCCCTACACCTTGAGAAGAGAGAGGGGAAGACTGTCAACAGAGTACTCCTGGAGTGTACTTGTCACCACAATGTTGACTCCACCTCCTGCGGAGCGTCTGATGTCCCTGCTCTGCTCACTGAAAGGAGAAGCCAAAGTCTGCAAAACAAAGTGCTCAGGGGCTGGACTGGGGTAGGCAATGGCCCCCCTGGCCTGCCAGAACAAAGGATTTGGTGTATAAAAGTAGGAGCCCTGCTCCTAAGAAATCAGATCCTGTTTGACCACAAAGAACCTCTGCCCGACTAGAAGGACCTGGAGAAGCTGAAGGAGGAACACTGTCCCTGACCTGGGGGACTGGCCGGCAGTGGGTACCTTGCTGAGAAAGGAGAGGAAAAGACTGAGAAAGACTTTGCAGAACTTGTGCTTTAAACAATCTCCAAGGACTTGGAACTGAGCTTGCCCCCTGAACTGAGCCCCAGGACCATTGGGCTCTGATCCTGCCTTCGCTGTCTGCTGCTGACTTTGGCCTTCCTCATCGCTGGAAAGCCGTGATCCCCAGTGCGCCTCGCGCCCTCCCTCATTGCAGTGCCGCTGGTGCCTAGCCTCCCCCACCTCGGGTGAGCCACTCTGAGCTTTGAGCCGCTCTGTGCACGACCCGCTGGGCCACCCGCACTCTGCCATACTATCCCTCAATGAGCCGCACTGGTCGGATTGCCGCTACCCCCACCGCTGGAAGCAACCCCAAGTGTCTCCCCGAGCTCGGGACGAACTGTACGCTTAAAGCGTACACCCCCGCTCGCACCGCACTTGGAATCTCTGGGGACGCGCCGCACACAGAGCTGGCCGGTAGGGACGGTACTGGCTGCCTAGTGCCGCCCGCCTTCCCCCATCAGCCACGACCTAAAGGCACAGCTCGTACGCCGCCCGCGCACACGTGCTCCGGATTGCCTGCCCGCTCCTCAAGGCCCCTCGCTCTACGTCTCGCTCGGAGACACCCCAGAGCCATGGCCCGCCTCGGAGAGGAGCCGCCTGCACCATCGCCCCAAGTCACGGATGCCGCCTACGGACCGGACTCCACAGCACGAGAGAGGTACTGTTTTCCCCAGCGCACCCTACGGTGCGTACGCCCAGGCTTGAGAGCCCGTAACACTTCTTGTGAATTACCTCTCTAAACCTGTGTGAGTCGGACAAGGTGCGCAAAGCACCCCCACGAAGAAGAGACGCTGAATTTAAGAACGCTTTGTCTGAACAACCTTGTGGCTCAGTTTTAAACGTTATCATGGTCTTGTATTAAGCCTGCATTTGACATATATATATATATAAAAAGAATACTTTTTTTATACAACTCTTAGACTGGTGTCCATTTGTGGTGCATTGCTATATTGCTGTGTATGATCATAAATGCTTAACTGACTATTCGCCCTGAAGTTTAGCCTAGTTTGCTCGTGCCACACTACCTAAAGGGTGAGCAGGGGTTATTCCTAGGGGTGAGTCCCTTGCCCTGACTAGAGGAGAGGGTCCCTGCTCGTCACAAGTGCATACCTGTGCCAACCGGAGACCCCCAATTCTAACACTGCTTGGTTATGAAAAGCTGCATTTGACACTTAATCCTTCATCTGCTGCATAAACTACAAACACATCCCAAAACAAAACATGGGAACATCTCTTAGGGAAAAAATCCCGCAACAGAGCTCAAGAAACAAAAGAAACTCACGTAAGCACTACAGATGGCTTGCCAATCAGCCAAAATTACACAGACGACCCAATCGGAGGACCCATATGGCTCTACCAACAGCCAAAGAACACACCACTAAATCAAAACGGGCTGTACCAGCAGAGGGGTCAACTGAAGGACCCTGAAGGTATCCACACAACTCGCAGGCGGGTCAACCGAAACACTAGGCCAAAACAGAAAAGTGGGATAACTGCCTCCCAAAAGGCACCCGAGTACCAACAAGTCAAAGCCTACGGAGGAGGAGGACGGAGCCCCGCAAGGAGTCTTTGAATGGCGGAATAAGCGTGGGTGTTAAATAAAAGAACACCATGAAAAGGTAGGTCAACAAGACGCTCCCTAATATTCTCTGGAAAAATACCATCCTGCAACCAAGCATGGCTGCGGAGAGCCACAGAACTTGCCATAGTGTGGCTGAGAGAATCAGAAACGTCCAAGGCCGAACGAAGAATAAACGCAATCAATCAATCAATCATGTCATTTATAAAGTGCACTACATACCCGTGAGGGTCTCAAGGCGCTTGGGCGGAAAGGGGGTGCTGCTAGTGATCGAAGAATGCAAAAATAACAGTTGATGGACAGAATGCAGAACAATGTCATTCATTCACCCCAGTACAGAGATCTGGGCCTAAATCCATCGTTTTTTTGCACTCCACACCACCCCAGTTCAGACATGGCCATATGCAAATCAGCCTTGACCCTGTGCCTCATGGGAACAGTCCAGCCCGAACTGCCAAGCCATGTCTTTCCTGGACCGGAATCAAGCATCCTAGGACCGGTTTCTGGCTATCAGCCGTCTTCAGCCAGGATAGCTTGACTCCAGTGGTGTGGAGAGCATGGTGATGGATTAAACCCAGATCAGTTGACTGGGGGTGAGTGTTTGATTTGCTCAAACGTTCTATCATCCCCTTTTGTATCGCTTTGTTCGCCCTAAGTTAGCAGGGTATGCTCAGACGTGAGTCCCTTGCTCACTTGGCCACTGGATTCAAGATAGTCTGGATGATGAGGATTATGAATCCAAAACCGGTCCCAGGATGCTTGTTTCCGGTCCAGGAAAGACATGGCTTGGCAATTCGGGCTGGACTGTTCCCATGAGGCACAGGGTCAGACTGATTTGCATATGGCCATGTCTGAACTGGGGTGGCTGAGTGAGCTAAAGAATGGTGATGGATTAAACCTAGATCAGTTGACTGGGGGTGAGTGTTTGATTTGCTCAAACGCTCTGTCCATCATCCCCTTTTGTATCGCTAGTGATCGAAGAGCCAGGTCTTGAGGAGTCTTCTGAAGGCCGGTAGGTCTTGGGTCTGCCGTAGGTTGGTGGGGAGGGTGTTCCAGGTCTTGGCGGGAGGTGGGAGAAGGATCTGCCGCTGGCGGTCATTCTTCGGATGCGGGGAACTGTGGCGAGGGCGAGGCTGGCAGAACGGAGTAGAAGTTGAGTCGTCTGTTGAGGTATGCTGGGCTGGTCTTGTGGAGAGCTTTGTGTGCATGGATGAGGAGTTTGAAGGTTATCCTCTAGTTGACAGGGAGCCAGTGCAGGTCTCCTAGGTGGGGTGTGATGTGGTTGCGGAGGGGATGTCGAGGATCCGACGAGCCGAGGCATTCTGGATGCGTTGCAATCATCTCAGGAGCTTGGCAGATGTTCTTGCGTAGAGGGCGTTTCCGTAGTCCAGCCTGCTGGAGATGAGGGCCTGGGTGACTGTTGTTCTCGTCAGGGATCCACTTGAAGATCCTGCGGCCAACTCTCGACCATCTAGCACATGGTGCTGCAGTCCACGGCGAAAGCTTCCTGGGAGGAGCGAGACAGGATGGACTCCACTGAATGCCATAGGTTGGCATGTGGTTCTACTGAATAAGCAGCTACCTATGTTATATGACGTCTCTATACTAATGTAATTGCATTTTCACAATTTCTTTTTTAACCTTCCTGCTTTCTCGAATTTGCCCACTCTTTTTTCCCTGGCCAGCTCACAAAGTGTGTTGAGCGCTCGCAAAGCAGCATTAGTAGAAGCGAAGATGTTAGGCCCCCAGGAGTCCAACCATCGGGCTCCTGTGACAGAGGGAGTAACGCTGAAGGCAAAGAAGGAAAGGCATTCTGCAGAAGAGGGCCCTGGGTCGAGGCGTGGAAGGAAAGGCAGACTGGATCGTGCGGAGCAGGGCGGTGGAGAAGTGGCTCAGGCACCGGATCTCCCAGGCCATCAGAAGAGAGTTGTGGAGCGAAAAAACTCAAAAGGAAGAAACAGCTGCCCTCCACCAGAGCCCTGGTGGAGGACTTCCAACAAAGGGTCCGTAGGAAATGGAGTGACTGGGTTGCCAGACTGTAAAATGCCAGCAGCCGTGCAAATGGCTTGGACGACACAGGGGAGAGAGCAATTCCTCCGTAGTCAAAGGCTGCAAAGTCCGCCTCCCATCCCTGAGTCCAGCTGGAGGAAGGAACGGCGAGCCCCTGTAGGATGGGTGATCCATGGACGAGTGGAGGACCTGAGGGGTCTCCGGAGAAGCCTGCGGGGCAACCAACCGCGAGTTGCGGAAGAGAGGGTCCGAGGGTGGAGGTTCGGAGACAGCGAAGAGCCCTCCCTAGAAGACGCTGGAGAAAAAGCAACGACTCTGCGTCCAGTCTCCGGTGAAGAGGAGACGAGGAGATGACAAACCTCCGGAGAAGAAGGAACATCCGGAGAAGAGTCGACGGCTTGACGCCGGGACGGCGTCATGGAGTCCGCCACAGGCATCGGTGTGTCCTCGATGGGCGCCGAAGCAGCCCCAGGGGCGCTGAGTCGACCACTGCCACGTGCTCCCTAGTAGAATGGGGCATGGTCGGAACCGGGTCGGCTAAGGAATGGTGCCGAAAAGGCGCTGGCTCGACCTCACACGAGGCAGCTGCCTGCGTAGAGGACCGAGAGGGACTCGGGAAGGCGCACCAGGCCCCGGCTTCCATCCGCGGCACCTGAAAGGCGTCGGCCCGGCCTCTGTTAAGGCAGCCGCCTGCCCAGAGGACCTAGGGGGACTCTGGGACGAACCCCGAGTCCCGGCGATCTCCTACGACGCCACACGGAATCCTGCAGGGATTCGCAGCGAGGCAGGGATGCCGTGGGTCGAAGAGGGGAACCCCGCAGGGTCTCAACTCCACAACATCAAACTCCCACAATCTGAAGCCGAACTCGTCGGCGCCGGGGTCTAAGCCGCCGGCGACTCAGCGGAACGCCCCGCGCAAGGCAAGGGATCTGCGGACGTCTCAGGGAGAGGAGGGGGGCCAAAGAAGCCTGCAGAGCTGTAGCGTAGGCTTTCATTTGGGCCCTAGTCGCCCCGATGCCAGGAAACGGCGGATAGGGTTGCGACGGTGCACGTCCAGAGGGGAACCCGTGCTCTCTGCCGAATGAGGACAAGGCCTCGGAGACAAGCTGCAGGACCTACCAGCGGACGAGCTACGGCCTTGGGGTCACGGTGAAGGGCGTTGCTGCAGTCGGAATCGGCAGCTCCTGGCTTCTGAGGTAGGGACGGACGCTGTGACGAGACCGACCTGGACTAGAGGGCCGACAGCTATTTCATCCGGCGCTCCCGCCGGGACTTTGGTTTGAGGTGCTGACAAGCGTCGCAGTCCGCAGAATAATGGTGCTCGCCCAAACACCACATACAAATAGGGTGAGGGTCTGTCGCCGGCATCTGACGCGCACAAAAAGTACACATCTTTAAGTCGGAAGACATTCGCACACTTCCTCCAACGCAAAGCGTAAAAGAAAGCCTGAAAACAGGCAGGAGCAAAACCCGAACCGCATTGCATGCGGAAAAGAACGAAACTGATGTCGGCGCGCGGGGTGGGGCTCATTTGACCTCGCTGACGTCACGTACTTGGAGAACGTGAGGGCGGAGTCGATTTATGCCGCCTCCGGCGCGCAGGGATGCTGTGGCAAAACATTTTCCGGATCCAGTTCCACGCCTGGGGGTAATTCTATGTTAAGGAATTTGCAGGTAGTAGAATCTATCAGATGCAAGACATTTCACAAAAGTTATTTGGGTGCAGATGGATGGGTTGTCGGGCGGACTGGTTCCTGCATGTGTGGGTATTCAGAAGTGCATTGTATCTCGAAGTCTGTTATGAAGCTCTGTGGTTCTACTGAATAAGTAGCTACCTATGTTATATGACGTCTCTATACTAATGTAATTGCATTTTCACAATTTCTTTATTAACCTTCCTGCTTTCTCAAATTTGCCCACTCTTTTTTCAAAATATTCTCAGGGTGAGTACCCCCCGAACCCCACTTAGGTTGTTCGGGCTCACTCGCTGCGGTGCAGTATGACAATCAGTTTACGCTCACCATTTTTAAATGTCCCCATCCGCCACTGGCCGAGGGAGGTGAGCGGAGGGAGTGCAGCATTCTGAGGGCCTGAGCGGTGCGAAGAGCAGAGTCGGCTGGCCTGCTTGAAGAGGCCACGCGGACGTGCGTCCTGCAGCTGGGCGGGGCGGCCTGCTTAACTCCTGCGGTGAGGGCGAGAGGAGAGAGACAGCACTTCGAGCGGTTCTAAGAGGTGGCCTAGAGTCCAGAGTAAATGGTGGAGTTGGTGAGAATCTGAGGCCAACGCAGGAGAGACAGCGAGAGTACAGTGATCCGAGGGCCTTCAGGCACACCTGTAGGAGCAGCGCGTGGACGAGGCCGCAGCTGATTGACAGCGGAGCCAGAGCTGGTGGCCCAGAAATTACAGGGAGCGTTAGTGGAGGAGCACAACTGCACTGCAACGGACAGAGGGCAACGAGGAGGTCCCGAGCTGAGGACTGGTCAGAAGAGAACTGCGGGCCTCTGGGGACCCTGCTTCGGCACTGGGATTCCTTGTGGAGGCCTCCCACTCTGCCCTTGATGTGCGGTGAAGAGCCACAGAGGAGAGGAGCAGTAGCGACAGGGGCCGAAGCTTGGTCCAGTGTATACTGGGGGACCTGAATCCGTCTGCGGGGGCCTCCTTCCACCTCCTGAAGATGTCCCACTCCAGTCTTCAGCTAATAACGAGGGGCCAAAGAAGCGAGGAGGGATTGGGGTGTGGGTGAAGGCGGTTCACAGAGCCGGACAGTGCCAGCGGAGAGGCCCAGGGGAGCTACGGCCCGGCTGTGAAAACCAAATGGGGGCAACTACCTGAGTAAATAATTGAGGGCGAGGCCGGTCCCCCAGCTTCCCCCTCCCCCAGGTCTTCCTCTCTACGGTCTTCAGCTCTACAGTGATTGTGGGTGCCAGAGGCAGAGATCAACGCTGACTGTGCGGGGTTGGTAGCGCCAGCGGTAACCCCTTGCCTGAGGCGACTGGGGCCACATCGGGGTGACTTTGTCTGGAGCTTTGGAGGCCGGCCTGGAGGACCGGAGTCGGGAACAGGCCATGGCACCGAGGTGAAAAACAGGCTGTCATAGTGAACCTGGCACCAGAGGCCCAGGCCCCCCACATCCCGTAAGGGGAGAGCAAAATACCGTCCTAGATGCTGGCGGCCGCCCAGAAACCCACTAACCAGGAGCCGGACAGGAGTGACCCAACCACTGCTGGAGATCTAGGGAGCGTCAGGGGTAAATTGGGTCTCAGAAGATTACATTGCCCCCTGGCCCTGCCTTTGTTTGGCCGATGTGATCTGCCGGGAGCAAAATCCCAGAAATGGCAACCGGTAAGGGGAGGAAAGACAGATCGGTGAAAGACATGCTCCTCTAGATGCCTAACCCACCGGCCGAGGGCCCCACACCTCAGAAGACCACAAAAAATATAGAGGGAGCGAATGGAGTGGATGCCCCAATCAGTCTCACCTTCCTTGCACCACTCTTCTCCTCCCTATGAGAGGATCTTCTTTCATCCATGAAGCGTGAGCTCTCGGCCAATCTAAGGGAGGTTATTCGGGACTTGGGACTCCCTAGGAGAGAGGAGTAATACCTTGGAGGACCATGAGTCCAGCATGGTCGAGGAGATAGAAGACCTTCTACAAGAATATCATCCGGGTACGTGAACAGAACCTGGACCTCCAAGCTCACACAGAAGATTTGGAAAACAGGTACTGTTGTTATAACATACGAATCTGAGGTATTGCGACCGCGACAGAGGACACAAACATAGGGGCCTTGGTGACCGATCTCTTCCGTGCAATCTTAGGTGAGCCATCAAACTTCTACATCAAAGAAGATCACACACACACAGAGTGGGGTCCCGGCAGGCCCCACTGGGCCCGCCGGCTGATATATTAACATGCATGCATGATTTCCAGCTTAAAGAACGCATACTCCGTGCTGCCATGGACAACCCCGAATTCTAGTTCAAGGACCAAAAACAGACCCTATATCAAGATTTATCTGCATCTACGTTACAAAAACGCAAAGCTTTTCGGCCGATTACCTCACACTAGCATCTCATTCATGGGGTCCGATTGATTTTCCGCTTCAATGGAGAGCTCGGACAACTGCGCTCAGTGACTGAGGCCTGCAAGCTGCTAGGTATTGAGTTCACCTCGTTGGAGTAGTTATAACAAGGCAAGACAAGCAGGAACCTTCAGAATGGCCACGAGTGGATAACAATAAAGTCTCCAACTCATCAACTGCACCGCGATCCGGACACCATGGCCAAAGAAAGTCAATTGGTCCTGGTGACTTTGGCCGGAGACCCCACTGGAACATTGACATATATGAAGGGGAAGATGGCGGACAATCTGATGGTCCCTCTTCTTGATCCACTTTGACAAATACATGGGGCTGGGCCTGGGCGGGAGCGGGAAGATGCTGGCCAATGGTACCCCTCTACTAATTTTCTAGGAGCACGTTGCTCCGGACTTCAGTTAACTCTACGATGATGGTTCATTTGTTCATAGTATTACAATTTTTTTTTTTGCTTACTCCTCTGGGCTTCCGTATGCTTGGCTGTAGGCTCAGGTATTGGCTTACCGCCGGGTACGCACACCCGGCACGATGGGGGCATCTTAGGGAGGAGGTCTTCTGGTACGCAATGGCTCCTTGCTTAGCTCCCAGTCTTGGTCTCGACTCATATGGTAGTGACAACAAAATTCTTACCTTAAATGTGAAGCCACTAAATAATCTGATTAAAAGGAGGGCTATTTTATCCTACTTAGAGCAGTTGGCAGTTCACATATGCTTTCTACAGGAAACCCACCTCCTTGCAAGGGACATGCACAGACTTGGCTTAAGGGCTTCCCCCAATACTTTTCCTCACACACAACCAAAACAGTTGGAGTTGCAATCCACATCTCTCGCACCTTTGGAGGGAAGGCGGGCCCAAAACTAGCTGAAATTAAAGGCGACTTTTAGCTATCTCAGTAACTATAAACGCTTGCACTTTTACTCTTGGTTCTATATATGCACCCAATGAAGGGCAGGAGTCTTTCCTCCGACGAACAGTGATGGAATTAAACTCTCCAGATAAGCAAATTCTACTGGGGGGGGGGGGGGGGGGGAAGACAAACATGGTCTTTAACAATCAGTTGGACTGTTCGGCCCAACGGCAGGGACAGACAGGGGCCCACTCACGGAGTGGGCGGGAGTGGCTACACAACCTGGGACTGATGGACATCTGGCATTCCCTGCACCCCCGCACTACAGATTACACGGTCTATTCTCATGCGCACAAAGCGTACGCAGGAATTGACTACTTCATTGTGTCTCAATACCTGCTTTCTTTAGCGTTCGCCTTGGATATTGAACCCCGCTCGCTCTCAGATCATGCACCACTGACTCTTACATTAGCAATCCCCCAGTCGGACAGGCCACCATATTCATGGCAGCTGCGTGACACACTCTTACATCGCCCAGAAGTGGTACAGCACCTAACTAAGACACAAGGGGAGTTCCTGGCCTTTAATGACACCCCTGACACTTCAATTACCACACTACGGGAAACACTCAAGCTAGTGGCGAGAGGGGAACTTATTGCCACTTCCTCTGCGTATACCCAGCTTTGTAGGGACAAGAGAGAGGGTTTTACCAAACCAATGCAAGAGTTAGAGCGTATTCATAAGCAGACGGGGGCACCAGAGTATGCCGGCAATTTGAGGAAGTGCATTCGCAGCTCACCGGTCTTAACTTGGACAGAGCAGAATACGCCGCACTACGACTGCAACACTCCTTTTACGTGGGGAGGGGGTGGGAGGGCACATATGCGGACGCCTACTGGCCCATAAACTACGTGCTCATCCACAATCCTAGATGCGTCCGCCTCTGAACCCTCGAACGACGTAGACATCACCTGCAACTTCTATGGGAAACTTTTCACAGCCCAACACCCCCTGGAGCAGGCTTCACTAAACTATTTACAAGGGACAACCCACTCTATATTGACCCCGGAGCAGGCATCCAGCCTTGACATCCCAATCTGCATTGAGGAAATGATATCTGCCATAGTTCGACTTAAACATCTTAAATCCCCCGGCCCAGACGGGTTTTCCGCTGCTTTTTATAAAACCTTTTGCACCATCCCAGCGCCCATCTTAACTAGACTTTATAATGCGATAGGCGACACCCCCGATATTCCTCCCACAATGCTCCTGGCTTTGGTTTTCCTACTCCCAAAGCCCAGCAAAGATAGCTGACACTGCGCTTCCTTCTTACCGTCCGATTTCCCTCATAAATATTGACTTCAAGCTTTTTACTGGGATTTTGGCGGCCAGATTTGGGCCGATGATGCTGGGACTGGTGGACCCAGACCAGTCTGGATTTGTGGCCACTAGGCAATGCAGTGACAACATGCGGAGACTACTCCATCTCATTGATAAGACACAGCATCAGGGGTAGAGCGAGTGGTGCTGTAAATCGATGCAGAAAAAGCATTCAACCGGGTGCATTGGACATATCTGGAAGCCACACTCGCGCAGTTAAGAATAGGGGATTGCTTTCGTAAATGGATATATCGCAGTTACAGTCACCCCTCAGCTACAGTACAGGTGAATGGCCACTCTTCTGACCGTCGTTCTGCGAAGTGGGTTGTGCTTTCCTTTCCCAGATACCTTCTGGCATTCTCATGCCTTTAAATTTTACACACAAAATAACAACCAAATGAACAAGTTAATTACCTTCGGTAACGTTTTTTCTGGTGGATACAGTATCTGCCTGTGGATTCCTCACCTTGTGAATATCCCCCTGCATCAGCAACATTCGAAAAATCTTTTGTAGCTCTTCACGCCGACGACGACGTCACAGAAGCACGGCATCGCGCGCGGCTCCGCTGACGTCACCGACTCCATAATAGTCCTATGTCGGCGTGATAACATGAGCTCCGCCTTTTTTTCCGTGCCTTCGAGGCACACGGACGGACCAACAACAGTAGATATATACACAATGTACACAGTACCAAATAATCAAGGTAACACACTTCCTTTGACAATAAATATATACATTAAAACAATGTCACTAATACAGGTATAGAAGAATGGACAACGGGGAGGTGGGTGGGGCAGTGAGGAACCACAGGCAGATACTGTATCCACCAGAAAAAGTGTTACCGAAGGTAAGTAACTTGTTCTTCTGATGGATACATCTGCCAGTGGATTCCTCACGTTGCGAATAGATTCCCACAGTAGTCCCACTCTCGGAGGACGGTGTCCAGTCTTCTATAAACAGCAGAAGGTACAAAGTTCCCCGAAGAATAGATAAGAAAGTGTGTATGTTGTATAGGAGGAGAGCAAAGACAGGGAACAAGAAGTTCCCTTTTTGGAACTAGAATGCCTCACACACCCAGCGAGCTAGATGTCATGCTTCATCATTGGCCTCCTGCTCCTCGTCAGACTGGTGCTGCAATCGCTGACGGGCGCCTAATAGGCGCTCTTTGTTGGAGTTCTTTTGTTCCAGCCAATGGTTGAGTGCGTGTGAGGGGTCAAGTGAAGGATTAGTCGTGAGGGGATTGTGATTAAAAAAGGTAAGTCAGTACACAAGGACATTTATTCGCGTGGCTAACTCCCTTGATTAAAAAGGTGGGAGGGGAGATAGAGACTGTAAGGGGCGCAGCGGACTACCTCGGACCCTCTGGTCAGGTCCACTCTTCTATAGCAGAAAATCTTGGGAGGACAGAACGTGCAAAATGACAGTCCTTCCTCACCTCGGAATCTAAGCAGTACTGCTTTGCGAAAGTGTGGAGGGAGGCCCAAGTCGCCGCTCTACAAATGTCCTCTACAGGCACACCTCTAGACAAAGCAGATGTAGCAGATCTTGCTCTAGTAGAATAAGCTCTCAAACCTTCAGGAAGTTCCTTACCCGCCAGAGAATAGCATATTTAGAAAAAGTGTTAAAACTTGGCTGTTTGACAAATAGTCGGCTGCTGACTGTCTCCTCTCCTGTTGTGTTTTGGGCTCTGTTATCTTGGCGCCGGGAAACCCTTTGTGGGTAGCTGCGCGCCTTATAAGTGCTATAAAATAAATAAATAAATAAAATATCTTGATACACAAGACAATCCATCTTGACAGTGTGCGCTTGTGCACAGCCTTTCCTCTTCTGGCACCAACAAAACGCACGAAGAGCTGATCATCAATCCTGAACTCACTAGTTCAGTCCAGGTAGAAGCTCCCGCACTCTTAGGGTCCAAGCGGTGAAGTCTCTCCTCCTCCTTGGAAGGGTGAGGGGGGAGGATAGAAGGTAGGGAGGCTAATGGATTGCCCTAGATGGAAGGGAGTCACCACCTTAGGCAGAAAAGCAGCCCTGGTCTTAAGTACCATTCTTTCAGCATTAATGGTCAAGAATGGGGGTTTTGAACTCAGAGCTTGAAGCTCACTTACCCTCCTTGCAGAGGTAATCGCAATCAGAAATACCGTTTTAAAAGTTAAAAGCCTCAATGGACACTTGTGCAAAGGCTCAAATGGTGAACCCATTAAGAAAGTAAGCACAAGATTCAAGTCTCACTGTGGCACAATAAACGGGGTAGGAGAAAATTTATTAGTAAGGCCCTTTAAAAACCTTAAAACAATAGGAGACTTAAACAAGGACGGCTGATCCGGCAGACAGAGGAATGCCGACAAGGCCGATAGATAACCTTTGACCGTAGCTACAGCAAACCCTTGCTGAGCCAAGGAAAGCGCAAACTGAAGAATGACAGACAATCGAGCCTTCAAAGGGTCAATGGACTTCTCCCCACACCATGAGACAAATTTAGACCACCTATAAGAGTAGATAGACTTGGTGGAATGACGCCTGGCTGATAAAATGACATCCACCACGTCATGCGGGAGAGAAAAAGAATTCAGGTTGCCCCGTTCAATCTCCAGGCATGAAGGTGTAAGGTCTGGAGGTGGGGGTGTAGAACCTGCCCCTCCATCTGAGAGAGGAGGTCTGCCCTGAGAGGGAGACGGAACGGCGGGCACGAGGAGAGGTGGAGAAGATCTGTGTACCACACCCTTCTTGGCCAATCCGGGGCGATCAATATAACTTGGGCCCGGTCTTGGCGTATCGTCCTCTGAACCCGAGGAATCAAGGGTATGGGAGGAAAAGCGTAAAAGAGTTTTGAGTCCCAACTCAACTGAAACGCTTCCCCCAAAGCTCCCTGCATAGGATACTGGAGATTCCAGATTGACGGGCAGTGAGCATTCTCGTGAGTGGCAAACAGGTCCACCTGAGGCGTTCCCCATGTCCGAAAGATGTGACGAACCACCTTGGGATGAAGCCTCCACTCGTGGTCAGCCGAGAGCTGCCGCCTAAGACTGTCTGCATGTACGTTCAGAACTCCGGCCAGGTGATTAGCCATCAGACAAATCTGGTGGTCCTGCACCCAGGACCAGAGAAGCAGAGCCTCTCTGCAAAGGCAATGCAATCCCACTCCTCCCTGCTTGTTGACATACCACATTGTGGTCGTGTTGTCCGTCAGGACTTGAACTGACCGACCATGAAGGGAAGAATGCCTTGAGCGCCAAACGTATCGCCCGCAACTCTAGAAGGTTGATGTGAAGCAACTTTCCTCTGGAGACCAAAGACCTTTGATCTCCAGGTCCCCAGATGAGCACCCCACCCTAGAGTGGTTGCATCCGTTATCACCGTGGCCACCGATGGAGGCAGATGGAAGGGCTTTCCTTGACACAGATTTCCTTCCACGCTCCACCAAGACCGATCCGCCGCAGCTTCTCTGGAGATCCTCACAGTCTCCCTGAGATCCCTCTTGTGCTGATACCACTGCCTGCGGAGACACCACTAGAGTGCCCTCATGTGCCAGCGTGCATGGTTGACCAACAGAATGCAGGAAGCCATCAGACCGAGCAGACGAAGGACCTTCAGGACTGGAACGACCGCTCCATTGTAAAATAAAGGAATCATTTCCTGTATGCCGCGAATCCTTTGAGGTGGAGGGAATGCCCGACAAACAGTAGTATCCAGTACAGCAACTACGAATAGGTTGCGCTGGGAGGGCACCAGGTGAGATTTGGGTACATTTATCGAAAGGCCAATCTATACAACAACTGAGTTGTGACTTGCAGATGATGGAGCACCTTCTCCAAAGATTCTGCTTTGATCAGCCAGTCGTACAGATAAGGGAATACTGGTATCCCTGACCTTCTGAGGTGTGCTACAACCACAGCCATCACCTTGGTGAAGACTCGAGGCGCAGTAGTAAGACCAAACGGAAGGACCACAAACTGGTAATGTTGCGAACCCACCGTGAAACAGAGATATTTCCTTTGCGACTTCAGGATGGGGATGTGGAAATATGCATTCTGCAAGTCGATCGACACCATCCAGTATTTTTACAGCAGCGCTTTAAGAACCTGTGCAAGGGTGAGCATCTTGAACTTCTCCTGTTTCAGAAAAAGATTCAAGACCCTAAGGCCCAGGATCAGACGAAGTCTGCCATCCTTCTTGGGGATCAGGAAATACCGGGAGTAGCATCCTTGGCCCCTTTCCTGCTCAGGAACCACCTCTATCGCACCTTTTCTTAGTAACGCTAGGACTTCCTCCTGCTAAAGTAGCAGGTGATCCTCTGTGCAGAACCCTTGGCAAAGAGGATAATTTGGGGGAAAATCCCGAAAGTGAAGAGCATACCCATTCTCCACGAGATTGAGAACCCAAAGGTCCGATGTGACCGATTTCCAATCCCGTAGAAAATAAGTAAGCCGACCCCCTACAAGACTAGCATGATCCGGAATGGCGGATCTTGGGCTGCTTTGCTGTGGTTGGTGGGGGGTGGGAAGAGGAAGAAGAGGAGGAGGAGGAGGAGGAGGAGGAGGAGGAGGAGGAGGAGGAGGAGGAGGAGGAGGAGGAGGAGGAGGAAGCTTGACGACCTCTTGGGCGGCCTCTGTTTCTACCCCTGTACGACTTGTACAGAGGATTCTGCTGCTGTTGTGGTTGCTTGTAGGCATGAAATGAAGATCTCCCAAATCCTCTGTATCTTTTGCCCGATGTACATCTGGTCTGAAGGCCCAAAGATCTAGCCGTTGCTCTACTGTCCTTGAACCTTTCCAAGGCAGCATCCGCCTTCTTCCCAAATAGGCCGGAGCCATCAAATGGGAGGTCTATTAATATGGCCTGTACATCAGGAGAAAATTCAGAGGACTTTAACCACGTAGCTCTTCTGGTAGCAACAGATGACCCCATGACCGTTGCCAAAGAGTCAGCTGTATCCAAGCCACTCTGGATAACCTGGCGAGGAGCAGCCTGAGTATCCGCAAGAACTTCATCGAAATTCTATCTATCCTCTTCCCGTATGTTTGGTGCCAACTGCTTAGCAGAGTCCATTTAAGCATGTATATGTCGTCCTAAAACGCATGTTGCACTTGTGGACTTGAGAGCCATGCTAGCTGATGAAAATACCTTTTTAGCTGATTGGTCCAGTTTTTTAGACTCCTTGTCAGCAGGTAACTACGGAAAAGCCCCAGTTGTAGTCTTGGAACAGGCTGCTTGAACAACCAAACTCTCTGGAGATGGATGAGTCGAGAGAAAGTCAGGATCTCCAGGAGCCACCCTATACCTTCTAGCAACAGCTCGCGAAACAGCAGGAGATGAAAAGGGCTTCTTCCACACCTCCAAAACAGACTCTGTAATAGCCTCATTAAAAGGCAACATAGGTTCCACCACTGAAGAGGGAGAATGTAATACCTCTGTCAAGATGTTCGACTTGAACTCAGCAGTGGGCAGATTTAGATCCAAAAGCTAAGCCGTCTTTCTGATTACTGTGTGATATGGCACTACATCCCTTGAAGGGACATCAGGAGCTGAGGAAATTTCCCACTCTGGAGATAATTCCAGACCACTGGCCTCTAAGTTCTTCAAAGAGATCGTCAGAATCCTGCAGCTCACCTTCTTCAATGTCCTGCGCTCTATACCGACGCTCCTCCAAAAGCCTCTGAGACTCCCGCCTAGACCTCATCTTCGGCTCGGCGTCGACGGAGCCACAACCGACTCCGACAAAGCAGGTGCCGGCGTCAAACTCGGAGCCGGTGGTGCAGTATGGAGGGCACGAGGTCGGACTGGAGCCGGCGAAGATGGAACATATGCCTGAGGCACACCGAGGTTAAAGGCCATCGGACCCATGGGACCAGCCGGTGCTCCAGAGGGGTACATGGCTCTTGAGAAGACTCCATACATGGCATTTAGGTAATGCGTACGGTGTTGACCCGGGCCTGGAAATGGAGTGTATTGACTCCCAGGCTGCTCCTGCTGAGGTACAGGAACTCCATCAGCCAAATTCTCTTGCTGATTCTCCGGAGTCGCAGACCCTTCCGGCAAAAGACCCACTTTGTCTTCTCGAGTTGGAGTTCAAGACCGAGCCAGAGACGGATTCGACGCCTGAGCCGGAGAATGCTCCGGAGACTCCACAGGGAAGCCACACCTTCCGGATCCGGAACAACAGGTGAAGGAGAAATATCATCCTTCCAACGCCTCCTACCTGGAGACTTCGACTTCGTGTCCGAATCCTTCTCAGAATGACGTAGAGAACCATGCTTCCTCTTCTTATGCTTCTTCATTGATCTAGAAGCATGACTCGAAGGCGACCTCGAGCGGGACCTCAAACGTGACCTCGACCGCCTCAAGCGTGACTTCGAGCTCTTTCTGTCTTTTTTACCTTTCATCTTACCAACCAGAAGCTTTGCTTCTCTTTCTCGAAGGGCCTTGGGGTTCATTTTCTTGCAGCATGGACACCCTTGGACATCATGGTCGGAAGAAAGGTACCATACGCAGTCCTCATGCGGATCCGTGATAGACATCATCTTTCCGCATTCTCCGCATAGCTTCAATCCGGTCCTCTTCAAGGACATCACAACAGGAGACAAAGAAACAAGAAAGCACTAAAAGTAACAATTAGTAACAGAGTTAACCAGTAGCTACTGAGGATCCCTAGAAAAACCGTTAGCGTCGACGACGCGGAAAAAAGGGAACTGATGTCATCACGCCGACGTACGCCTATTATGGAGTCGGTGACGTCAGCGGAGCCATGTGCGATGCCGTGCTTCTGTCACGTCATTCACATCAGCGAGAAGAGCTACGAAAGATTTTCCGAATGTTGCTGACGCAGGGGGATATTCACAAGGTGAGGAATCCACTGCCAGATGTATCCATCAGAAATAAAAAGTTTTACAAAAAGAAAATTCTTTTTGGGCACACTGTTTGCTAGTAGTTTCTATAAGTGGCTACACGTAGTGAGGAAAGTGGTCATGGATGTCAGCACATCATGGGAGGGCTTGCATGGACTCTTGATGTCAAATCCAGTGGATGATGTTGCTACGGAGTCGCTCGACACCCCCTAAGAACACGCAGAGGTACTGCTGTAGAATAAAATGTACAGATCATGAGGATAATTCAAAGGTAAGGAATCTGCAGATATATAATGTCTATACGAGATAAGGAGTTACCGAAGGTAAGTAACTTATTCTACATCACCTGCCCTTTACAGCAAAAAAATGTTTAAGGCCTTGATAACCTTCAGGTTGGATTACGTTAATGTCCTCTATTATGGCCTCAACATCTGTTGGACAGGCTTCAGTTGGTTAAAAATGCGGCAGCTCGCCTGCTTCTGAGATTGCCAGTCAGAACGCGGATGTCTCCTATCAGGAAAAGTATGTTGTTCAAGGCTCTAGTACTAATGAATGGATTATTTACCAGATAGGTGCCGTGCATCTTAGAACCAGGAACAGCTTCCACGCTCCATCAAGAAATTATTAGCAGTGACTTCCAGAATTCGACGTGTCAGAGTGGGAGGAAGCTCACTTACCTACCTATGTTCAGCAGCATGGAATCAGCTTCGCCCATTGAGCAATTTTGGTGTTTTAAAAAAGGCTGAAAATGTGGCTTTTTGTACAGGAATAAAAGTACACTGTTACACCTTTGTCTATCTGTGCTAAGGCGACTGGACACTCATAGGAGTAGCTGTGCTTTATGAAAGTCGCTTTCATCATAATTTTCTTTGGGACCAGAAAATAACTTGAGTACATACCTTTGTTTATCTGGTTTGAAGGAACCTTCTCTATTGCCCGCTTTTGCAGAAGTGAATACGTTTTGTGTTGTAGATTGGTTAGACAAGCCGCTGAAAAAGGCCTTGCCGGGACAGGCAGGGAAGTGTGTTGGAAGCGGATTGAATATTTGTTTTATATATTTTATTTAACACCCATCTGTCTGTGGTCATGTTCTTCCACTCTTCCAGGAAATAAGTCGAGGCTCCCCCCAACAGGAGTGGGAAACTGTGAAAGGGGTGTCGGATTTTCACAGTTTAGTGCTGGAGGGGTTCTCGCATTGGACTGAGACGATTTTGTTGGAGTGGATATTTTTTTTTTTATATCTCGGTCTTTATGATTGTTTCTGTTGGAGGGAAGACTGGTAGGGCCATCTAGGGGTTTGAACCCTATGATAGTAGTATTGTCTATCTCTGGGTTTGTATTGTATCTTGCAAAATGTTTTCTGCTTTTCGAGACCCACAGCTGTAATTGTTTCAGCATTGTTCTTCATGCTGAGCATTTCATCCTGAGCGGGTTGACCAAATAGTGACGTACCTGAAAAGGGAACAGCTTTAGGGACGATAAGCAAAGCCAAGATGATCTTCTCAGGGAAATTTCAAGGCAGAATTAACTAGCACAGCCTTCGACTGAATCAACTGCGGCACTAATATACCGAATTCGAAATTAATGAGCCTTCCTTCATTATTTCCAAAAACTCTTGTTGACTGTGAGTTGGAAGATCAGACACAAAAGATTTCATACCATCCCAAATTTGTTTGCGATATCTACCCAGAAGAGCTGCTGTATTGGCATTCTTTAAGTGGATGGAGGCTGTGCCTTAGATTTTTTTTACCTGTAGTGTCAATTCTTTTGCTCGTTTTGTCAAGTTTTGAGCCATGTATTCAGGGGCAGAACCATGGTTACTTATACCACAGTAACAATGATTGAGTCAGGTTTAAGATCCATCTTGAGATTATCAGAATCCTATTGCAGTGGCTTATATTTCTCAAGCCCTCTTGGTGTAGCAGTTTTAACAGTAGCCGGATTGAGGATTTTTCTACAACAATGTCTAGAAGACCTGGTACAAATGAGCTGATCTTGGCTGTAAAGTTTCGAGAATGACCAAAACTGTTGAGTGTCTATGTTGATGTTTAGTTTGATAGCATCTCTTACCAAAGCATCTTGGAAAGTTAGGATATCAACTACAGAAGATACCCTAGATGGTGACTGAGGTGGATAAGTTTGTGTAGGAAGCTGGCTCTGTATATACTATACCAAAGTGAGTTATAGTGTGCACAGAGTCGAGTGGAAACCCAGAGGTAGGCAGAGGTAAATGTAGATAGCATCTTACTCTCTATTTGTGGTAGTGTGGGCAAGGCATAAGACTTTATCAGAGGGTAGTGTTAAGCATGTGTAAAATCCAGTACTTGTATAGCGCACAAATCACCTCCGAAAGGTTAACTCAGCGCTGGGGGTCGTTGGGAAGATTAAGCGAGCTATTGCCCAGTGTTGCATGGTGCTGGGCAGACCCCTTCCACCGGAGACGGGGATCGAACGTGATCCCCAGCGTCTAGCGTCAGTCGCCCTGGCCGCGGTGCCACACCTCTCACACACTCAATCAGCAAATGATATCACACACTCAAAGACTGAACTTCAAACCAAGCAAGCCTGGAACAGGTAAGTGATGAGTACTTTGTAGTAATAATACAGTTTGTAAACAGTTATATTGCAGTTGTATATATACTTTTGGTTTGATTACAATAGAACTACTAATAATGCAATGCTTTGAAATATTGTATATATACTTTGTATTGGCTTTTCTGTAGAATGTCAAGTAGATTACTTTACAGATGACTTTTCTTACACAGTGGAGCATACTTGGATACTGCACTGGGACATACCCTGTTAACAGGTAAATAAAAGCGTTTTGGTTATTTTGTTACAGTTTTAGAAGTTTTTATTGATTTTCCAACTCCAAACTTTTCATAGAAAAACAGTCAATGTTACCCTATGGAGGAAAATAGGGTTATTGGTGCAAAGGTTAGTATTTGGTTGTGGGAGTTGGTATTCTAGGGGTAGACACAGGGGTCCCCCAGGGTCAATGATGCACTCTTGTTACACCCTCAGCGGCACTAGGGTAGCCAGGTGCAGGGTGCTGAGGCCCAATGTTATGCAATGGGGGATTGAGAGCCTCACTGCAGGCTCTGGGACGAAGGTCTTCTGGGTGCGACCACCACTTGGAGAGGTAAGTTGGGAGGCTGGGGGTTGGTTAGACACCGTTGGTTGGGGCTCCCAATGCCGTGGGGCGTTGGGTGCAGGGGTGTCTTTTAGGGTCGGTTCTTCTCACCAGCTCCTGGTCGCGGCTGGGGGGACCTTCCAGTTTGAGGCGGCAGGCGTCGGTTGGAGGCTTGAGGCAGGTCACTGGATCGTGGGTATGGATCGCCGGGGAGACCTCCTCGTGGTGTTGGGCCACTCTAACTCGCTCCATAGGCGTCAGGTGCAGACTTTGTCGGAGTTGGAGTCAGTGGGTGAACAAATCCGGTGTTCACAGAAAACAGTCTTTCTTTTGAAAGCAGGGCAGGTCCTCTGGGTTCTTGAGGTTGCTGGGTGCAGGACCCACTGGAGTGTCGCTTCAGCAGGTCGAGGTGGGGACAGGCGGTAGGACTGGGGCCAAGTCAGTGGGCGTCCTCCTCTTTTTGGTTTTGGCACAGCTGTTTGCTCCTTCTTCTTTTAGTTTCTTGTCTGCAGAAGCAAGGTTCAGGTGTGCACCTAAATACTAGATTTAGGGGCGTTACAGGTAGGTAAAAGATTGGGACCAATGGGTCTCTTCCCTGGGTGGGTACACCCTCTATTATGCCACCTTCCAGTGGGAGGGGGGCATAAGCCTTACCCTAGTTGGCTCGGTCCCCATCATCTGCAAGATGGCGGGGACTGAGAGTTGAGCTTCACCTCGCCTCCCCTACATGAGGGGTGGGGTTGGCAGAGGTGGGCACACCTCCCTTCCTCCCTTGGTTTCCCCGCCCAAAGTGGGGGTCAGAACCGGTGGTGACAAGTTGCTGGAAGCAGCAAAAGGCCTTTGAAGCTCACAAAGGCGGCAAGACTTTGAAGCTTCCCTTCGTGGACCCTGCCCATATTTGGGGAGGAGGCTTGGCACCTTGTCCCAGGATGCGCATTGTTTCAGACCCCTGAGAGCAGCAGGCTCTCGACACAGGGGTCCAGAAACATGTCTGGTGGTGGCAGCTGAAAACAGCCACTCAGCATGGACACTAGTCGTTTTTCAGGTGGCATCTCTAAGATGCTCTCTGTGTGCATTTTTCATAAAATCCCACACTGGCATCAGTGTGGGTTTAATGTGCTGAGAAGTTTTCAGTGCATGCATTATGGTACTGTGGAGTTCGTAATGACAAACTCCCAGCATAATATACTCTTAATGGCATCACTGCACTTACAATGTCTAAGAATAGACTAAGACGCTGTAGGGTTACTGGGTTAATGCACCTGAACCATCACCACTGGTATAGTGCACCCAGCTAGAGGGGTGACTGATCTATGTCAGGGCAGTGGGTTGTAGGCATGGCACACAGTGTGCCATGTCGACTCTTCACTTTGTTCTACACCAAAACACGCAGCCTGCAAATTCAGTGTGAGTGGATAGGTACAGGGCCTTTAAGGAGGGCACAGAAAGTGCTGCAGCCCTTAGATACCTTCCCTGGTCACAGGGCCCTGGGACCCTGCGGTATCATTTACCAGGGACTGACCTATATAGCCAGAGAGTAGCAATTGGGTTTGGTCTCCAATGCAAATTTAGGGAAAGAACACAGGCCCTGGGTACCTGATTGGCAGGAGCCAATGGCACATTCAGCCAAAGCACATCAGCAGTTAAGCAAAAAGTGGGGACAACCATGCAGAAAGAGGGCACTTTCTCACAGTTGGTATATAAAAGGAATGTGTGGAGTAAGAATATGGTGATCTCGATCGTGATCTAGAATGTAAAAAGGACATGGGCCTTCTGTTTGAGAGCGTTCTGAAGAGTGTTCAAATATGTGAAGGAGATTTCCATTTGCTAATAGGAGAAATGGAAGTAGCTTTGGAGGCCCTTCGTAATGGTGAATGAATTCACAGGGTAACAGTGTCTGTAAAGGGTCATCTGGAGGTATGGGCCTCAAGGGGCAAAGTGGGGTATCTGTCTGAGTCACAGGTGCTTGAGAAGCTGAAGAACGGGCGTAGGGAGAGCCAGACCACACTCTGTGGATGAAGAAAGTCTGACTTGAGAAATCCTCTACGTCGAAATATATGAGATAGATGTTGTACAAGCTTTTATTTTTTGCCAATAATGGTGTTCGCAGCGGCGACAGATGCCTTTTTTTGGGCATCGTATGATGTGATTTCGATGTCAATCGAGTGTGTGACAGCAGCAAAGTTGGTGCCATCGTGGTCTTAGGCTAGGGCGGCGGTGGTAACCGTCTTGACGCCGATTTAGAAGCCGAACAGTGACTATGATGTGTTGACTTTGACCCTTCTTTCAAAGGACAGCATGTTGACACTGAACCCCTTGAAGGAGACGGTGGTTTTGATGTCGACAATATGTACTGATGAGAGTGACATCGATGACGATTATGTCTAGAAGGAGATCTTCTAATTATAGCTCTTCTTCTGTGGGAGTCTTTACCAGATTTTTCGGTTTTCTCATAAGGGCCAGATGAAGCTCTTATCAATCTTTTTCTCTTTTGGCTTGCCTCAGACCTCGTACTCTTATGCCCTCCCTGTCCTTTTTGACATTTTCTTGCAAATGCCACATCTTTTTGTCTGAAGTGATGGTGAGAGGCAAACCACACATACTTTGTGTACATCTGAACTTGCCTTCTTTATGCCACATAAAGGGCAGTTGGGAAAGACATTCCGACTAGAATAAAGTGTCTGAATAAAGGAAAACTGATTTTACTCAAATGCAGCCATGTTAAAATGTTGAGTAAAATTGGTTAGAAAAAATGCTGTACATAAAACCAATTGTTTTAAAGATGTGAAGAAACACCTGAGGTGTTCACAGATCGTGCTTGAAGGTGCCGGAAAAAGTACTGACTGACAGGCAACCTGCCATTACAAGGCATGGTAGGTAGGGGTGCTTCTTAAGTTCTTAAAGAACAAGTTACTTACCTTCGGTAACGCTTTTTCTGGTAGATACTATATCTGCCTGTGGATTCCTCACCTTGTGAATATCCCCCTTGCGCCAGCAACATTCGGAAATTCTTTTTCGTAGCCTCGCGCCGACGTGTATAGGACGTCACAGAGACACGGCTCCGCTCGCGACTCCGCTGACGTCACCGACGCCTACAATAGGCCCACGCCGGCGTGATGACATCAGTTCCGCCTTTTTTCCGTGCCATCGAGGCACACGGACGGACCAATGACAGTAGATATATACAAAGTATACACAGCATACAATAGCCAAGGCAAAACACTCAGTGTAAAGCAAATGCAGGAAAGCAAATGAAACATTTCCTTGACAACAAAATAAATATACATTACAGTACAATAACTCTGGCATAGAAGAGTGGACAACGGGGAGGCGGGTGGGTCAGTGAGGAATCCACAGGCAGATATAGTATCTACCAGAAAAAGCGTTACCGAAGGTAAGTAACTTGTTCTTCTGATAGATACATCTGCCGTGTGGATTCCTCACCTTGTGAATAGAGTCCCACAGCAGTCCCCACTCCCGGAGGAGGGTGTCCACTCTTCTAAACCAGGAAATCCTGAAGGACAGAGCGCGCAAAGTGGCCGTCCCTCCTGACTTCGGTATCCAAGCAGTAATGCTTCGCGAAAGTGTGGAGGGAAGACCAAGTTGCCGCCCTACAAATGTCCTCCACAGGAACACCTCTAGCCAAAGCAGAGGTAGTTGACTTAGCTCTAGTGGAATGAGCCCTAATACCCTCTGGAGGTTCCTTACCGGCCAAAGAGTAGCAGATCTTTATACACAGAACGATCCATCTTGATAAAGTTCTTTTATGGACCGCTCTCCCCTTCTTGCAGCCAGCAAAGCCAATGAAGAGTTGATCGTCCAAGCGACAGTCTTTAGTTCTGTCCAAATAAAAAGACACCGCCCTCTTAGGGTCCAGACGGTGTAACCTCTCCTCCTCCTTGGAAGGGTGTGGGGGAGGATAAAAGGTAGGGAGGGTAATGGATTGACCAAGGTGGAAAGGAGTCACCACCTTAGGGAGAAAAGCAGCCCTCGTCCTAAGAACCATCCGATCAGCATGTATGGTCAGGAACGGGGGCTTGGAACTTAGAGCTTGAAGCTCACTCACCCTCCTTGCAGAGGTAATTGCAACCAGGAAAACTGCCTTAAAGGTTAAAAGCCTCATAGGACATTTATGAAGAGGCTCAAAGGGAGAGCCCATCAGAAAAGTCAGAACAAGATTCAAGTCCCACTGAGGTACAATAGAAGGAGTAGGAGGGAACTTGTTTACAAGACCCTTCAAAAACCTCAAGACTACAGGTGACTTAAAAAGAGAGGGCTGATCAGGCAAACAAATAAAAGCCGACAGCGCCGAAAGATAGCCCTTAACTGTGGCGACTGCCAGCCCCTGCTGCGCCAAAGAAAGAGCAAACCGGAGCACATCCGATAAATGGGCCCTCAACGGATCAATATCATTCTCACCACACCAAATAACAAACCTAGACCATCTATAAGAATAGACAGTCTTAGTGGAGTCACGTCTGGAGAACAAAATGAGATCCACCACATCAGGTGTGAGAGAATAGGAAATCAGGTTGCCCCGTTCAATCTCCAGGCATGAAGGTGCAATGTCTGGAGGTGGGGGTGTAGAACCTTCCCCTCCATCTGAGAGAAGAGGTCTGCCCTGAGAGGGAGATGGAGCGGCGGGTGAGAGGAGAGGTGGAGTAGATCTGTATACCCCACCCTTCTTGGCCAATCCGGGGCGACCAATATAACTTGGGCCCGGTCTTGGCGAATTTTCCTCAGAACCCGAGGAATCAAGGGTATGGGAGGAAACGCATAAAGGAGTTGACTTCCCCAACTCAACTGAAACGCGTCCCCCAAGGCTCCTTGCATCGGATACTGGAGACTGCAGAATAACGGGCAGTGAGCATTCTCGCGAGTGGCGAACAGGTCCACCCGAGGAGTCCCCCACGTCCGAAAGACGTGACGAACCACCTCCGGATGAAGCCTCTACTCGTGGTCGGCAGAGAACTGCCGGCTGAGACTGTCCGCACGCACGTTCAGAACCCCGGCCAGATGATTTGCCATCAGACAAATCTGATGGTCCTGAACCCAGGACCAGAGACGCAGAGCCTCTCTGCAGAGACACTGCGACCCCACTCCTCCCTGTTTGTTGATGTACCACATCGCAGTCGTGTTGTCCGTCAGGACTTGGATCGACTGACCGCGAAGGGAAGGGAGGAAGGCCTTGAGCGCCAAACGTATCGCCCGCAACTCTAGAAGGTTGATGTGAAGCAACCTTTCCTCTGGAGACCAAAGACCCTTGACCTCCAGATCCCCCAGATGAGCACCCCACCCTAGAGTGGATGCATCCGTTATCACCGTGGCCACCGATGGAGGTAGATGGAGAGGCTTTCCTTGTGACAGGTTGCCTTCCACGCTCCACCAAGACAGATCCGCTGCAGTTTCTCTGGAGATCTTCACCGACTCCCCGAGATCTCCGTTGTGCTGATACCACTGCCTGCGGAGACACCACTGGAGTGCCCTCATGTGCCAGCGTGCATGGTTGACCAGGAGAATGCAAGAAGCCATCAGACCGAGCAGGCGAAGGACCTTTAGGACTGGAACGACCGCTCCAGGGTAAAACAAAGGAATCATTTCCTGTATGTCGCGAATCCTTTGAGGTGGAGGGAATGCACGACAAACAGTAGTGTCCAGTACGGCACCTATGAACAGGTTGCGCTGGGAGGGCACCAGGTGAGACTTGGGTACATTTATCGAAAAACCCAACCTGTACAACAACTGAGTTGTCTCTTGCAGATGATGGAGCACCTTCTCTGACGACTCCGCTTTGATCAGCCAGTCGTCCAAATACGGGAACACAGGTATCCCCGATCTCCTGAGATGAGCTGCCACCACTGCCATCACCTTGGTGAAGACTCGAGGCGCAGTAGTAAGACCAAACGGAAGGGCCGCAAACTGGTAGTGCTGCGACCCAACCGTGAAACGGAGATACTTCCTGTGCGACTTCAGGATGGGAATATGAAAATACGCGTCCTGTAAGTCGAGCGACACCATCCAGTCTCCTTCCATCAACGCTTGAAGAACCTGAACAAGGGTGAGCATCTTGAATTTCTCCTGCTTCAGATAGAGATTCAAGATCCTGAGGTCCAGGATAGGACGAAGCCTGCCATCCTTTTTGGGGATCAGGAAATACCGGGAGTAGCATCCCTGACCCCTTTCCTGCTCTGGGACCACCTCTATCGCACCCTTTTGTAACAGAGTTAGAACCTCCTCCTGCAGAAGAGACAGATGTTCCTGAGTGCAAAAACCTTGACAAGGAGGGTAAACAGGGGGGAATTCCCGAAAGGGAAGGGCATACCCATTCTCTACAAGATTGAGAACCCAAAGATCTGTCGTAACCGATTCCCAATCCTGTAGAAAATGGGTAAGCCGACCCCCAACCGGACCCACATGATCCTGAATAGCGGATCTAGGGCTGCTTTTCTGCGGCAGGGGGGTTGGAAGAGGTGGAGGAAGAGGAGGGCTGACGTCCACGAGGACGCGCTCTTTGCTTTCCCCTGTACGATCTGTACACTGAATTTTGCTGCTGCTGCTGTTGCTGCTGCTGCTGTTGGCCTTGCCGGAAACTCCGAAAGGAGCGACCAAAACCCCTGAACCTTCTGCCGGAAGAAGCGCCCCTGATCTGGAGGCCCAAAGACTTCGCTGTTGCCCTGCAATCCTTGAATCGCTCAAGAGCCGCATCCGCCTTCTTCCCAAAGAGTCCTGAGCCATCAAAAGGAAGATCAAGCAGAGTCGCCTGAACATCAGCCGAAAAGTCCGATGACTTCAACCAGGCTGATCTCCTAGTGGCAACAGCGGTGCCCATAATACGAGCCACAGAGTCAGCAGTGTCCAGACCACTTTGGATTACCTGGCGGGCTGCCGCCTGAGTGTCAGAAATCACCTCCTCAAAATCCTTTCGGTTTGCGTCAGGAATTTTAGGAGCCAGGATACGCAAGGAGTCCATCAGGGCATGCACATACCTCCCCATTAGGCATGTGGCATTAGTTGACTTTAAGGCCATACTAGCCGATGAAAAGGTCTTTTTTGCCACCTGGTCCTGTTTCTTTGCTTCCTTCTCACAAGGAACCCGAGGAAAGGCACTAAGACCCTTCTTTGAACAGGCAGCCTGAATGACCAGGCTCTCTGGCGAAGGATGTGAAGACAGAAAAGCCGGGTCCTCAGGAGCGGCCCTGTACCTCCTTGCAACACTCTTTGATACCGCAGGAGCCGACAAAGGTTTCTTCCAAACTTCCATAATAGGATCAGTCAAGGCATCATTGAATGGAAGTAAAGGCTCAACCACAGAATTTGGTGAATGCAAGACTTCTGTGAGGAGATTAGACTTGAACTCCACTGTAGGCAGAGTCAATTGAAGAAGCTCAGCAGCTTTCCTCATAACCAGATGGTAAGGCTGGATATCCTTAGAGGGAGCACCTGAGGCTGAGGGCAACTCCCTCTCTGGAGAGAAATCAAGGGTCCCTGAATCCGCCAATTCCTCAAAACAGCTCTCCTCTAGTTCAGCTTCTTCAACATCAGACTGTGAGCCCAAGTAACTCTGCTCCTCCAAAAGGCGTTGTGCTTCTCTTCTTGACCTCTCCTTTACATGCCTCGCAGCCGGATCCACCAGCGGCTTCGACGGATTCGGGGCCGGCGCCGGTATCGAATCCGACGGCACAGAAGAATGCCCTCGAGGATGATCAGGAGCAGGCGACGCCGGAATCGGTGTCGACGACTTCGCCGGAGCCGGGAATTGCCAATGCGGCGTCGGAGCCGGCATGTAAGGCATGAACGGAGCCGGAGGATAGGAGTGAGGAACTCCCAGGCTGAAAGCCAAAGGACCCATGGCACCCGAAGGTGCACCAGAGGGGTACCACGCCCTTGAGAAGACACCATACATTGCGTTGAGAAACGCTGAAGGGTCCTGGCCTGGAGCAGGAAAGGGCGGCTGAAAACCATCAGGCCGGTCCTGAGGAGGGATCGAATTCGGCTCATCGATAGGCGCAGAATCCACATCCTCCCGGGCCTCTTCCTCTTCTCGGGCCGGGGACGGCGCCGGAGACGAATTCGGAACCGGTGAAGCATTCGGGGCCGGAGATGGAGACCGCCCACACGACTCAGAAGGCGAGGCCTCACCTTCATGCGCGGAGACTTCGAGGGTAACCACCTTCGAACGTACCTTCTTCGGTGACCTCGACCTCGAGCCCGACTCCTTACCAGAGCGACGTCGGGACTCATGTCTCCTCTTCTTGTGCTTCTTCCTCGACTTCGAAACATGATCCGAAGCCGACTTCGAAGACGACCTCTCTCGAGAAGCAGATCTCGACCTCGCCCTGGACTTCGACCTCGCCCTTCGAGAACGAGACCTCGACGACTTCTCCTTTCCAGCTTTCTCCTTAGCAACCAGAAGTTTGGCTTCTCTCTCCCTCAGGGCCTTCGGATTCATCTTCCGACACGAAGAACAATCCTCCACATCATGGTCGGAACTTAAACACCAGATGCAGTCTTCATGGGGGTCGGTAATGGACATCATTTTACCGCACTCCCTGCAGGGCTTGAAGCCAGTCTTCTTGGATGACATCTTCGAAGAAACAGGATTCAGAGAAGCAGAATAAAGTAACAAAACGGCAACAATGTACCAGAAGGCTACAGAGATTCCCGATAACCGCTAGCGTCGACGACGCGGAAAAAAGGGAACTGATGTCATCACGCCGGCGTGGGCCTATTGTAGGCGTCGGTGACGTCAGCGGAGTCACGAGCGGAGCCGTGTCTCTGTGACGTCCTATCCACGTCGGCGCGAGGCTACGAAAAAGAATTTCCGAATGTTGCTGGTGCAAGGGGGATATTCACAAGGTGAGGAATCCACACGGCAGATGTATCTATCAGAAGGAGCAGGTTCCTTTTTTCACCTCTGTCAGTGTCAGCCGATCAGGCTGCATTTTCTCCTCATGATTTTTATATGAATGGTAGTTTTTTTCCTATGACAAATGATGTACATTTAAAACCTACTCGGCGACTTCAACTACTTTCTCCAGAATTCTCGGACAGACTACACAGACTATATGGAAAATTAATCTGAATGATGAACACTCTTCCATGATCATTTCTTCCAAGTTTATATATGTTAAAGAAGGTGTTCCGGGGTTCTCTCTGGCAGCAGGGAATTATTCAACGTTTATGACTATCAATGAAGATCCTTTGATGCAGAAGCTGTTATGGCTGCGCCGAACACTAGAAGGCAGGACTATGCAAAGCATATGTATCTACAGCCAGCCATGCTACAAACAAACATAGGACAACAAATAACACTTCCAAATCTACCTGCAAAGTAAAGGCACTCCTGATGTAAAAAACATAATTTAAAGGTACGTACCTTCATATAATCACTCCCATTTAAAGAATGGTAAAGTAATAGTCTCAAATTTGTCGAGGGCTATACTACTGCAAATTGCTATAATTAGGCCTCTGAGTTCTCACTTTCAAAGCAGCAGAAAATCAAAAACTTAGCGGTGTGGTTCGCCTACAACTTTAAAAGTCAAAATAGTCCTTCACAGGCCTGAAGGACCCTGCGATTGTGCCTGTAGAACAAAAGGTGACCGCTAAGATCGCATGCTTAATTCATGAAGTGTTCTATGGTTTCGAGAAATTGTCTCTTAGTAATCTTTTCAGGCTTTACAGGCAAGCATGGACTCTGCACTTGAATATACTGCTGCTTTTTTCAACTCCTCTTTCATACTAGTTTTCGACTTTACTGGGCAATGTGCCGAGGTATGGCTTACGAACTACAATCGTCCGCGCAATGACGCGTTTCTGTAGTTTTCCTTGTCGCTCTCGCGAGAGAGCGTGCTCGGACGGAACCAGCAGTGCCCACTGTTTGGACCCGCGCGAGTTACAGCAGCGCTACCGAGGAGAGTCGCAAACTACGTGATTACTAACCAATAAGGTATCTTACCTATTAACACCCTGTTGTACGTGTTTAATAGGGTACACTTACTTCGAGGCAAGCTCCGCCACTTTTGACATCCTCATAAGTGGCCAGAATCCTGCCCTCATTGCCTCCCTCTGAGCTCAGTTGGAAGCTACGAGGCAACGACGGACAGGTGAGATAAGAGCTCTCCCCCTTCTTTCTTTGTCACTTCTATTAATACGAGAAACCAGATACTAGAAGTGATGGGATTACTACAAATTTATAGAGAGGGTCTCCTGGTTACCCTCTTATTTAAAACATCTCTGTCTAGAAGTGCATTAGGCATAGTACTTTCTTTAGTCCAGAACTAACAGTGAACAGCCGGAGATGGTTCTTCCTGACTGATTTGGTGATAGGGCTGGTTTATCTCACAGTTAGAGACTGGTTTTATGCTCGAAAAGGTTTATAGATTACAAGGGTACCAGTGCAGGCAGTTAGGAGGTAGACTACGTTATCTTAACCCTCAGCTTCTCCTTTATCCCTTTCTTTACCTTTTCTAGAGCGGGGCCTCATTATCCTGAGCAAGGTTCCAGGAGAGGTGAGGTTTGCTCCCTGTACAAAGCAGGTCAGTACTTAGTAGCTAATAAATTGCATTCACCCTAGTATGGGATGGTGACCAACAAGCAAACTTATTTTTGGGATTCATGTAAAATATTTCTGTTTGTTTTCGTTAACAGATTAAATTGACACTGCTTGATACAGAGGATTGAAAGAAACTCATCACCACACAGTTGTATCCTTTGATTGATTTAGTCGTTTTTCACATTTTTTGATACGCAGTAGCAAACGTTAAGGACTGTGGCCCTGAAGAAAGCCGCGGGATTTGGTTCCCCTCAGGCTGAAACATGTTGGCCGAATATATGCAGTTATATGCTTAGACTGCATCTTTGCACTGTTCTTGTTTTTACTAAGGGAGTGATCAAGTTATATTAAAGTTTTGTATTGATCTTCTATCCTTTTTTAATCGCACTACACTTTATTATTTTGCACTGCACCGGACTCCATCACGATCTTTTTGCTCACATGGTCTTCACTACATTTAGAGATGAGACCCAGACAAACCTAGGTTATGGATCAGTCTCAATGATCATGGGACACACCATTCCAATCTGGATGACCAAATGAGAATATATGATCTACATCTGACGTTGATGGACATCCAACTTTTCTCTGTATGGGTCTATTCTGTATTTGAAGTGAATCCCTGTATACGGTTTGCTTTGTTTGGCACTTTAAAAGTAAGCTGTTGGACAGGCCACATGAAGGGCCCGCTCCCCCTCTGCCCGACCAGGCCCGAGCCCGGTCCCTCAAGTGTTACACACCACCTCTCCACGTTTTCCGTCCCCTCCGGGACCCCTGCCTCTGAACATCTCGACCTCTTGGGCCCGATCCCCTACTGGCCCACGCACCCGACCTGGGCGCCATCTTGGACACTGCACCACGAGGCCGCGTGGCCTCCGATCGACCCTAACCCTGGGCCTGGCCAGGCCTCAGACATCCCGGCACCACCATCCACCCAGGAGGTGAGCGGACTACTTGGCAGGTCAATGGGAGAAAGAGGTGTCGATGGCTCTCCCCCGCCAGGTACCGCTCGCCCCCAGCCTCCCCGGGCGCTGGCTCCACCCCCCTGCTGGGTGTCTGGACTCCCTCATCCTGGACCCCCCCGACCTCCAAGTGCGAGGGTCCGGACATCAAAGGGCACCAGCCCTATAACTGAGGCAGCTCCAGAGCAGGAAGGCAGTTGTATCCTGGAGTCGAGAGACGCAGAGAAGAACTCATCCTTGACGGACTACTGGCGCTGCCGTAGCCCTACCTTGTGAACTATCGTCCTGCCTGCTGGCGCTGCCGCAACCTTCGTAAACCTTCATCGTCGTCGGGACCTGCTGGCGTGGCCGCGGACCGTTTGTACCACCATCTTCATCGGGACCTGCTGGCTCCGCCGCGGACCGTCGCTACCGTCAACCAACTCGGGACCTGCCTGGCTCCGCCGCGGCCCGATCATCTAGAACGCCGAGCTCGAGGATTGAGAGCTATCCATCCACCCAATTGGTAACAAGACTGTCCCGCTACCCCTTTTCCCAACCAGAGACCCGAACCGAGGGGACCCCTGAGTCCAGACCTCCTTGTATCATTTGACCGTACTCGAAGAATTGCTGATAAAGAATCGTTTAACCTTATCCTTGTGTGGTGTCCGTCTGTGGGGGGGAAGTTACTTGTCTGTACGATCGCTGGAGACGGCTCTCCCTGGAGACCTCTCCCCTTATACTCGGCCGACCCTCCCGGTCCGTCTAACATTGGTGGCCAGCGGCGCGATCCGAATCACCGCATAATCGTACAGAGAGTAGCTCACCCCACGACGAAATCACGATGACAACCAAAGAAAGCGGATCCACCGAGAAATTTCAGATGGAGAAATTGGAAGAATACAGCCATCGTGAATTAAAACAATTCTGCATCGAACTAGGTATCGCTACCACCGGTCTAAGTACCAAAGACGATTTCAAGCATGCCCTGGAGTCCTGGGCAGAAACCGGGGCCATCAGACCCCCGGACCAAAATATCGCAGCAGTAGAAAAAGACACCGCGGCTCCCGAGGAGCGAAGAACGGGCCTCTCGCAAGACGAGATCCAGGAACGAGAAAGAACAAGACTACATGAACTAGAAATGGCCCGGCTCAAAATGGATGGTGAACTCAAGTTGGCCGAACAGAAACTGAACTTAGAACATCTAAGGCTCTGAGAAGAAAGAGAGGAAAAACAGAGACAAAGAGAGCTCGAGGAAAAAAGACTGGCATACGAGCATGAGCGCAAATTAGCCGAGATAGACTTACGCAAGCAAAACAAGGAATCAGGGGCGACCGAGCAACCCCGCACCCCGGGAGCAACAGATAAGAAGGTACACATCCCCAAGGATGTCGTCCGAGAATACTTCCGAGAGGACGACATCCAACAATGGTTCAAGGCCTACGAAATAGCTATGACCTCCCACCGGATCGATCGAAGCGACTGGGGAGCCGGTCTATGGGGGAGATTCCTCAATGAGGGCCGCGATGCCCTGCTACAGCTCCCGGACCATCTGATGACCTCCTATGACCACATGAAAGCGGCCCTCCTCACCCGCTATGGGCTCACAGCCGAGATGTACCGCCAGAGGTTCCGAGACTGCACCCGGATCCCGGGTACAACTTGGGTGGAGTACGTGAACTATTTCAGCAGAGCCTTCGAGGGTTGGATCAAAGGAAGCAATGTCACAACTTACGAACAGCTCTTCAACCTCATGGTGTGGGAGCATCTGTCAAACAATTGCTTCATCGAGCTCCGGCAGCACCTCCTCGACAGCAAATTGACTGATCCACGGCAGCTCGCAGCCGAAGCTGACCGGTGGGAAATCACCAGAGTGGGCCGAAATGGGTCCTATGAACAGAACCGAAACCACCACGGTCAGCACCGTCCCCGAGGAGGAGGAGGAGGAGGGGGCCAAGGACGAGGAAGAGACAGCGCTCCGGCCGCCCCCGCTGCCAGCACCACCCCCCCGGCCAACCGGGGCAGCCCCCCGGCACGACCGGGATATAGGGCCAATGTCACGTGTCACCGATGCCAGCGAGTCGGCCACTACGCAAACGACCCAAATTGCCCACAGAACCAGAGCCCGAGACCCCGCCAGGTGGCTGCTGCTGCCCTGGGGGAAGAACAGATCTCCGAGGAACAAGAAGAATATGAGCAAGAACATCAAGAATGGGAGCCAGCCGCCATGGCTCTAGCCTGCTTAGGGGGGAAAGACATGGTCCCGCGGGTCCCCCTACCCGCTAACACCCGGAAGTACAGTCAATGGGTGAGCATCAATGGACGCCGGGCCGAAGCCCTCCGTGACACCGGGGCCAGTGTAACAGCCGTCCGCTGTCACCTGGTGACCCCAGAACAGTTCCTACCAAATATTCTCTGCCCTGTCCGTTCAGCCGATAACTCGGAGAGTCTGTGTCGGATGGCCTGCGTCCCTTTCGAATGGGGAGGAGTCTCCGGCATGTTGAAGGTGACGGTCCGAGATGATGCTCCCGTAGACTGCCTCCTGGGGAATGACCTTGAAAGCTCTCCGTGGGCAGCCGTAGAACGAAGAGAACACCTGGGGATGTTAGGCATCCCGGACTGGGCGTGCGTCACCACCCGGTCCATGGCCGCCCGTGCCAATCCCCAACCCGAGGAACCTGAATGGCCGGCGCCTCCTCCCCCGGTCGCTCCAGTAGACGACGCCGACCGTGCCGTCCCCCCAGAACCAGCTCAACCCCCGGACCTCTCTGGCCTCGACCAGTGGCATCAAGAGGGGGGGCCCACACAGGAGCAGTTTCGCCAAGAGCAGAAGACCTGTCCCTCCCTCGAGGGACTCCGCCAACAAGCCCTCGCCCAGAGCGCAGGGGATACCTCCGGAACACATTGGGTCTATTGGGACAATGATCTGCTATACAGTGAACAAAGGATCGCGGAGTTGGGGGCCAGTCGAGTGCTAGTGGTGCCCCTCCGTTTTAGAGACTTCTTGCTAAATCTGGCCCACGATGTCCCCCTGGCTGGGCACCTGGGTCAGGATAAAACTTACAGCCGCCTAGTGACCCACTTCTTCTGGCCTAAAATGAGGAATGATGTACTCCAGCATTGCCGATCTTGTCCCACGTGCCAAGCCAGTGGGAAGAGCGGCCGCAAACTAAAAGCCCCCCTGCAACCATTTCCCATGGTCACCACCCCGTTCGAAAGGGTCGGGATAGACATTGTGGGGCCCCTGGACCCCCGTACAGCACAAGGACATCGGTTCATCCTGGTACTGGTGGACCACGCCACCCGCTACCCCGAGGCTGTTCCCCTGCGAACTGTGACAGCCCCGGTAGTCGGCCGGGCCCTGATGGGGATCTTCTCCCGTGTGGGCTTCCCCCGAGAAGTCGTCAGCGACAGAGGCACGAACTTTATCTCAAAATATATGAAGTCCCTCTGGCAACAGTGCGGGGTCACCTACCGATTCACGACCCCCTATCACCCTCAAGGAAACGGACTCGTTGAGCGGTTCAACCGCACGCTCAAAGGGATGATTGGGGGGTTGGAAGAGCCCCTCCGTCGCCAGTGGGATGTGCTACTGCCGTGCCTCCTCTTCGCATATCGAGAAGTCCCCCAGAAGTCCCTCGGCTTCAGCCCGTTTGAACTGTTGTATGGACACCCCGTACGGGGGCCGCTCAGCCTAGTCAAGGAAGGCTGGGAAATGCCCCCTCTAAAGAACCCTCCAGATGTCTTCAAATACCTCCTAACCCTCCGCAACCAGACCCGACGATTCAGGGAGATAGCGAAAGCAAATTTGGAGGCCAGTCAAGAGGACATGAAAAAGTGGTATGACCAAAATGCCTCCTCCATCGAATTTGAACCCGGCCAACAAGTATGGGTAATGTCCCCCACCGAACCATGCGCCCTGCAAGACAAGTGGACGGGGCCCTTCAAAGTAGTCGAGCGCAAGGGCCCTGTCACCTATCTCATCGACATGGAATCTTCACGGAACCCCCTCCGGGTCCTCCACGCGAATAGACTGAAACCCCATTTCAGAACTCAGCCTCCTGATGGCCACAGACAATGGAGCCGAAGAAGACTCCGAACCCCTCCCTGACCTCCTACGGACTCGGGAGAAAGACAGCTCCGTGGATGGGGTCCGACTCTCGGAGGCCCTCACCCTGGAACAACGCCAAGAATGTCGAGACCTTCTGCTGCAGTTCGCCAGCCTGTTCTCCCTCACCCCAGGTGTCACCTCCTGGTGTGTGCACGACGTGGACACGGGGGACAGCCCCCCTATCCGCCACCCGGCCTACCGCGTACCGGATCGGGTACGGGCCTGCATCCAAGAAGAAGTAACCAAGATGCTCACGCTCGGGGTCATTGAGCCCTCAGACAGCCCCTGGGCCAGCCCAGTAGTACTGGTCCCCAAAGCAGCCACCCCCGGCACCACACCGGAACTCCGGTTCTGCGTCGACTACCGGGGCTTGAATGCGGTCACCAGAACAGACGCACATCCCATCCCCCGGGCAGATGAACTAATCGACCGCATGGGAGCTGCCCGCTACCTCAGCATTTTCGACCTGACGGCGGGCTACTGGCAGATCGGCCTCACACCCCGGGCCCAAGAACGATCTGCGTTTTCCACTCCTGACGGCCATTATCATTTCAAGGTCATGCCCTTCGGCATGAAGAATGCCCCAGCAACATTTCAGCGACTCGTTAATCAGGTCTTGGCCGGACTCGAAGGATTCAGTGCCGCCTACCTAGACGACATCGCTGTATACAGCCACCACTGGTCCGACCACCTCCGCCACCTCCGAGAGGTGCTACAGGCCCTGCAGCGAGCTGGCCTCACGATCAAGGCCAGCAAGTGCCAGATTGGTCAGGGGTCCGTGACCTACCTCGGACACCAGGTGGGAAGCGGCCTGGTGGCCCCTCTGCAGCTCAAGATCGCCGCCATCCAGTCCTGGCAGCCCCCCATCACCCAGGCCGAGGTACGCGCCTTTCTGGGACTCACGGGCTATTACCGACGGTTCGTGAAGGACTATGGTAGCATAGTGGGGCCCCTCACAGAACTCACATCCAAAAATCAACCAAAGAAGGTCAACTGGACCCCAGATTGTCAAACAGCCTTCGAACAACTAAAGGCCGCCATGTGCTCCGCCCCTGTGCTCCAGGCCCCCGACTACAGCCGGGAATTCGTCGTCCAGACGGATGCCTCCGACCACGCCATTGGGGCGGTCCTGTCTCAATTGAACCCCGAAGGCCTTGATCAACCAGTGGCCTTCATCAGCAGGCGACTCCTGCCTCGAGAGCAACGCTGGAGCACCATCGAGAGGGAGGCCTTCGCCGTGGTATGGGCCCTCAAAAAGCTCCGGCCCTATCTCTTTGGCACACACTTTTGGGTACAGACCGATCATCGACCCCTGCAGTGGCTGATGCAGATGCGGGGGGAGAACCCAAAGCTACTACGTTGGTCCATCTCCCTACAGGGGATGGACTTCACTGTGGAACATCGACCTGGACAAGACCACGCCAACGCGGATGGCCTGTCACGCTTTTTCCGCCTCGACGAGGAGAGTCCCCAAGAGGATGGGTGACTCTCCCCGCCTTCAGCTGGGGGGGACGCATGTTGGACAGGCCACATGAAGGGCCCGCTCCCCCTCTGCCCGACCAGGCCCGAGCCCGGTCCCTCAAGTGTTACACACCACCTCTCCACGTTTTCCGTCCCCTCCGGGACCCCTGCCTCTGAACATCTCGACCTCTTGGGCCCGATCCCCTACTGGCCCACGCACCCGACCTGGGCGCCATCTTGGACACTGCACCACGAGGCCGCGTGGCCTCCGATCGACCCTAACCCTGGGCCTGGCCAGGCCTCAGACATCCCGGCACCACCATCCACCCAGGAGGTGAGCGGACTACTTGGCAGGTCAATGGGAGAAAGAGGTGTCGATGGCTCTCCCCCGCCAGGTACCGCTCGCCCCCAGCCTCCCCGGGCGCTGGCTCCACCCCCCTGCTGGGTGTCTGGACTCCCTCATCCTGGACCCCCCGACCTCCAAGTGCGAGGGTCCGGACATCAAAGGGCACCAGCCCTATAACTGAGGCAGCTCCAGAGCAGGAAGGCAGTTGTATCCTGGAGTCGAGAGACGCAGAGAAGAACTCATCCTTGACGGACTACTGGCGCTGCCGTAGCCCTACCTTGTGAACTATCGTCCTGCCTGCTGGCGCTGCCGCAACCTTCGTAAACCTTCATCGTCGTCGGGACCTGCTGGCGTGGCCGCGGACCGTTTGTACCACCATCTTCATCGGGACCTGCTGGCTCCGCCGCGGACCGTCGCTACCGTCAACCACCTCGGGACCTGCCTGGCTCCGCCGCGGCCCGATCATCTAGAACGCCGAGCTCGAGGATTGAGAGCTATCCATCCACCCAATTGGTAACAAGACTGTCCCGCTACCCCTTTTCCCAACCAGAGACCCGAACCGAGGGGACCCCTGAGTCCAGACCTCCTTGTATCATTTGACCGTACTCGAAGAATTGCTGATAAAGTATCGTTTAACCTTATCCTTGTGTGGTGTCCGTCTGTGGGGGGGAAGTTACTTGTCTGTACGATCGCTGGAGACGGCTCTCCCTGGAGACCTCTCCCCTTATACTCGGCCGACCCTCCCGGTCCGTCTAACATAAGCTAATGTTTCATAGTCTCAGCGAGGCACACTGACTTGGTTAGCAGTGTGCGCCTGTCGTCTGGAGCACACTAGGCCCAGCTTTAGACCCCCAGTGTGTGTTTTTTGTTTCTTACACCCAAAAACCCTAACATGTTCCTGCCATCACAAAGTCTGTCAGACAACATTACTCTGAAGTAAACTAGACAACATCATTAATTTATTATCAGTTCTATTTTTTTTTTTAAACATAAGCCTGACGTGTCCCAAACTCCCACTGCTTCAGGCAAGCAACTTATCGTACCACTAAGGAATTCTCAATGAGGTGCTTGTTCAGCTCCTTCTCTGTGGACTTTCAACTGTCTTCGGATCCATAACTAGTTGGTGGGCAATTATCCCATTATAATGCTGCCTAACACGTTTGTTAATGATTTCTAGAGAAGATTTGTTTCTCGTGTACCAGCTCTGAGCTTGGGAGTGCTCGAAACATCTGACAACACTGTCTCCCTTACAGTCCCTGTCTTGGCTGAAAATGTCTGCAGAATATTCAGCTCTGGGAGAAACTATCAAAACTCTCTTGCCTTTCAGCTCGTCCTAGTCATGCGAGGTTGGGTTCTCAGCACTTGCGGTATTAAAGACTAAGTACCGTTCAAGACTAGATGTGGAGCACAACCTGAGGATGGCAGTAGCAAAAATCCATCCACAGATTGACAGTCTGTGAAAAACAGGCACACCGGTCACATTTATGTTTGTGGTGTTATCAATCCATGTCATGTGTAAAATAAAGCTTCCTAGTAAAAACAATTTGCACGCATTTTATCTTGAAAACTGGTGTTTTGAACTGTGTAATAAGCCTATGTTATTTCACCACACCCACTCACAAACCTGCATTTTATTAAACATTCTTATTGTATTGAAAGTTATTCGCTGAATATGCCCGGAATGAGCGCGTGGCGGTCGAGTCCAGAAAGTCTGTCAGGTGGTGGGGTGGCCGAACATCTAAAAAAATTCAGCTGGGGGGCGGCTCAACCTACAAAAGTTTGAAGACCTCTGCCGTAGCCAATCAGCATCGACCACCCTCTAGCACACCAGAGAGAAGCTCAGAACCTCACATTTTCGAGCACTAATGCTATCGTTCATATAGAGAAATAGAGGAAGGTGAGCTGTCCCCGCGGGTGGAGGGTGGGTCGCATGTGAATCTATGAAAGCTTCCAATACTGGATAACTACAATTTTCAGGTAAGTAACTTATTTCTGACTCCATTGTTGGAGCTTTCATAGATTCACATGCTTGAATCTGAGTAGCTAGCAGGTAAGTAGCACATCTATAATGGCCTTGAATAACTTAACAATACAACAGCAAATCTTTAAGTAAACATTAAGCCATATGTTAATCATAAGAAATAACAATTAATATATAAATTCCTATGAACACTAAAAGAGTGCAAATACTCTATCATACAAAAATGTGCCACAGCCACGAAAGGGAGGAGGGTATACCGGGATGCCTCACCTTAATGAAACAGATTGCGAAGCACTGCTCGTCTCACTACAGTGTCATTTAGGACTATTGAATCCAAACAGTAGTGTCTTGTAAATGTGTGTCTATTCTTCCCTGTTGCTGCACAGCAAATTTCAGAATGAGACACTATAGCAAACAATGTAGACGTAGACAGTCCACGTCGAGTGGGCCCTGACTCTTGAGGATAGTGGTCTGCCTGCTTTGTGATGGCAAAATAGTATGGCACTAGATCGCAGTCTCGATCTACTCTGCTTAGAAAGCAGGAAAACGTTCCTTGGAGTGCTGTATGCGACAAATAATCGAGAAGATTTGCGAAAGGGTTTTGTTTTTTGCAGATAGAACTTAAGGCAACGCCTGACGTCTAGCAAATGAAGGGTCCTCTCCACAGTAGTTGTTGGATTCGGAAAGAAAGTATTTAGTACCACCGGCTCATTCAAATGGAAGTCTGAAGGAACCTTTGGTATAAAATTTGGATTTGTGCGGAGGAGGAGGACTCTGACTTGAACTGTAAAAATGTTTCCTCCATAACAAATGCTTGCATTTCACTTACTCTTATGGCAGACCTCAGTGCAAGAAGCAAAGCTAACTTCCACAATAGGAGCTTTGTCTCTGCCCTGTGAATCGGCTCGAATGGAGGTTTCATCATTTGTGAAAGAACCGTATTTAACTACCATGCTGGAGGCCTTACAGGATGATAGGCATGAAACAACCTTTGAGGAATTCCTTGATTATCCTGGAAGACCACAACCGTGGAGAGGAAAGTGCCCTTCTGTGGCAAGAAATGGCTGCTAGATGGACCTTTAAGAACTATGTGCCAAACCTGATTGCGGCAATTGTTGGAAGTATGGCAAGAGTTGTTCTGGAGAGGAGGAAGACGGATGTTTTTCTGCTTGGCACCACCAGATACAGAAATGCTTCCACTGGAAGCGATACATTTTGTTGGTGCCATCCGCTGTGGCCAAGATAGCTCTACAGTCCTCAGAAATGTTCAGATGCTGGAACTCATTGAACTCAGGAGCCCTGCAAATAAGTGAAGGTGTTGGGGATCCGGATGTAGGATCTCCCCCTGGTTCATCGTGGGGAAGTTGGAGAATACCGGTAGTCGGATGGGATCTCCCCCTGGTTCATCGTGGGGAAGTTGGAGAATACTGGTAGGCGGATGGGTGGAATCTGAAAGAGGAGAAGCAGTTCTGTGTACCAGTGTTGACGTGACCATGCTGGAGCAATGAGAATCAACTTGAAGGGCTCGTCCTTCTTCCTGATGACTCTTGGTAGAAGAGGAGTGGGAGGAAAAGAGTAGGCCAAGATGCTTGACCATGCAATCGAAAGGGCATTCCCCCATGACCCCCACTGGGGTTGCCAGCTTGCATAGTACCGGCATTTGCAGTTGCGGAGAGTTGCGATTAGATCTAACTCTGGGCCCCAGTGGCTGAAAATGTTGTGCAGGGTCTGTTGGAGTAGTTCCCTCTGGTGGCACAATGTTGTGAGCTTATTGAGTGTATCCACAATTGTGTTTTGTATTCCTGGAACATGCTCTGCTTGGAGGCAGATTTTGTTAGTTATAGCCCATTCCCATAACATCTGTGCCATTACGGAAAGTAGTCGAGATCATGTGCCGTCCTGTTTGTTTATGTAATGCAACGTTGTAGTATTGTCTGTTCGGACAAGCACCGACGAACCTTGTATTCTGGGAAGAAAGGCTTGAAGGGCTAAATGAACTGCTTTTAATTCCAGCATGTTCATGTGTGATTGACTGAGTCCAATGTCACTTGCTGCTCACTTGCAGTTTTTGGAGGAAAGCTACCCAGCCCTGCAGGGATGTATCCATGGTGATTACGAGGGGTGTCAGTATGTGCTTGAGAGACAGCCCTACTGACAGATGGTCCTGGTCTACCCACCACTCCGAGGCCCTTAGCATTCGTGTGGTTTATTTTGAACCTCAGGGGGGAATAAGGTGGCTTTAAGCTAGCCCTGTCTCCTGAGAACCAACGCTCCTCCCAACAGTTGAAACCTATGATGGCAAAATCCATGGCAGAATCTATCATTTCGTTGGATGCTCTCATCCCCTCGTGTAATATCTTTTCGCCTCTTCTTTAGCGTCCTCCGGGAGTTGATACATGCAGGGAGTAATGTCGGCCCACATCTGGCGATCATAGCCCACTAAGATCACCAGAGAATTTTCTGCTTTCCCTGTCAATATGGACATTGATGAAAACCTCTTTCCAATTTAATCTAGACGCCTGTCATCTATATCAGGAGAACCTGAAAGTGGTGCTGCCGGATATTTTTGAACGGTGTTGAGCTGCCTGCATAACTACTGAATCTGGTTTCAGATGTCACGCTGGTGCACTGTCTGTGGCTTTGTATTTTTTGTCAAGGCGCAGAAGCAGCGCTGGTATAGATGCTGGGGTCTTCATAATCCACATACCATCTTCCCAAATGTAATCGATTTACGGTATGGTACCTTAAAATCATGAAGGAAACAGTTGGATTGCTTTGAAGGGAGTGGTACAGCAAATCTTTTTGCTGCACGCCCATATAAGATTATGAAAACCTCCTATATCCTCTGATGGAGATTCTACTGGAGGAGGTGTTGGTGAAACAGGCAGAGAGATTGAGAAATTATACCATTCTTCACCCAAGTCACAAAGTTCTCCTTCCTCACGTTCTTCATCCAAAGAAACTGTCTCTTGAAAAGAAACAGGCTGCGGAGTGTTTGGGAGCGACAGTCTGGTAGGTGTGGATTTTTACACTGGTGACCCCACTAGAGACGGAGAGACAGCAACAGGAACTGCAGGTGGGAAATGTTGGCGGTAGTCTTCAAGCATTGACCGAGGATCTGAAATGAAAGCAGAATGCACTGTCACCGTCTCCTGGTGATAGGACTGGCGGCCTGGCTCTTGACCATAGCAGTCTTTCTCCTGCTCATCATCGTCCTCTGGCTGATACTTGACATGCAAATCTAATGGTCTATATGAAGGTTCAAAGGGGCCTCCCTCTTCCTCCAAAAGATGAGTGGGTAAAAGAGGCGTAATTTTACTTGGTGAGGTAGGTTCTGGGGTAATATCTATTTCCCCCGGTTAGACGGTAGTCATTGGCAATGGTGATTTATCCCTTGGTCCTGATGTTGATGATCTAGGAGCCTTCATCGACGGGATATTCTCCATCGACAGCTGCATCAATGCTGACTGCGATGGGCTCAACAGTGTACCCTCTTCCTGCGGCATCTTCTTACTCGTCAACGAATCCGTTGGCGCCTGTATCTACGTCGAAGCGGGTACCTTCGATGGCGACCACGTCGACGACTGACTTCGTCGGTGGCAGTGTCTTCATCGACGGCAGTGTCATCGGCGGCAGTGTCTTCGTCGACGATCTCGTCGACGGGAACTTCTCCGTCGGCGGCTTTAATTTCAGGGGCAGTGAGGAGATTCTCGTCAATGATGCCAGAGGGATAGCTGATGAAATTGAGGCCTGAATAGATGACTACAGGAAATGATGTAAAAGCTGACAGTGCTGTGGAGAACAATGTTGACATCACTAAAGTGAATTCCTTCCTTGTTGACGGCAAATCCCTCTTGAGTGGCAGATAACTTGTTGATGACTCTGAAGAAGGATTTTTAAAAGTCAGTTTTAGGCCTGGAGGTGGAGTTTATGGCTCAGGTACAGACTTATGCCCTGAGGAGACATCCTGAGAGGACTTTTTGGCACATTTTGAGTGGGGTTCCTTGACAGAGTACATGAATCCCTTTCTCTTGTGAGGTAAATCTTTGATGAAAAAGACTGCTTGCTCTCGGATTCTGACACAGGATCAGACCTGGTCTTCATTTTTTGGAGCCAAGTAAGAAGCCTTCATTCATGGTCTTTGAGTCTTTTACGAGAAGGTGCGACATATCTTGCAGTCAGACGCCTTATGAAAAGGATATAAATAATAAATGCACTCTTTATGAGGGTTTTCCACATACAATCACTTCTTCAGACAAGTGGCACACTCTCTAAAGAGACTCTCTAAAGAGAGCCTTTTTTGCCTTCTCGGACATGACTCAGTGAGATATTTAGCAAACAACAGATATAAGGAGCAGAAATATATCGGATTTGAGATAATATATCAAATAAAGTCACTCCCCTGAAAGTTGAAGTCCAGAAAACTTCTTGAAGATAAGAAAAGCTGAGTAGTGCTCAGGAAAGACTCCTTAGCACAACGTGCAGTAGAAAGTCTGTGGTTCTGAGCTTCTCTCAGGGGTGTTCTAGAGGGTGGTCGATGCGGATTGGCTAAGGCAAAACGTTGGTCTCTTTTTTAATAATGACTATGATAGGTTAATAAACTGTGAGGCCTATGCCTGTTCTAGTCTATTCCCATCAGTCTACTTTCATCACTACTACTATTTAAAGTACTGGGGACTTCCATCATGACGAAGGGGAATGATTCAAGCAAGTGAATCTATGAAAGCTCCAATACTGGAGAAATGTAAAAGTCAAACGAGTAAACAAAATGTACCACTACATACACCCAGTGAAAGAGTCACAGTGGTAAGTGAGGATACTAAACAGCCAACTGTCAGGGGGAAAGTAAAATATCAAACGTGTAATTATCTGCTGTACAAAAGGGGGTGGTGATGGACGGAGCATCTGAACCAATCAAACACTCACACCCAGTCAAGGGATCTGGGTTTAATCCATCACTGTTCTTTAGCCCACTCTGCCACCCCAGTTCACAGTTCTGGATTAAACCCAGATCTGTTGTTGTAATTATCTGCAGCACAAGCGGTTTGAAATTATTTTTCTACGTGATCAGTACATTTTCTTCAAAAAGAAGAGCACTGGAGGATCCATTGATCTGTAAAGTGTCTGAGCTATAGAAGCCTTTAAGTAAAGTGGAGCCTCTCCACCTTTCAGACAAGTCGCACAATGAGGGGGATACTCCGAGAATACAAGTCATAGTGATTTTTGTAATTTCTTACTAAGGATTGTAGCTTGACAACAGGAAACACTTTAAGTTTGAGCATCTATGAAATCTACCAAGATTCAGGTGACAGTTTGCCAGGGACTGGTAAAAAAAAAAAAACTCAACTGCATGCGTCCTATAACTCTACAATGACGCAGTCATCACAGTGAACGGGGACTACTGCCAGCAAAATCTTGTCAGATGTCCCAGAAGAACTACAGAAACAAACCTCAAAACATGTAAAACATGTCTGCTGCGAATGCTTTCATAGACTCCACTGCAGAGACACTTCGACAAAAATTGAAGGAATATAGATATATACGCCATCAAGCCCAGTAGAAAGAAAACAATGACTTGGATTGACACATCTAAACAAAATAAGCCAATAGAGTGAAGAACACATAACACTGTCTCTCTGTTGGAGTGGGAGGAGATGTGAAGAATTCCTTACACCCAAGTAGTGTCTAACACCGAATCAATACTTTATCACACTGTGAAAGAAAAGCATCATGTGCATGAGGTTGCAAGTCACTCGAAGGTGAGCAGCAATACAAGAGTGCCTGTTCCCAGAGAAGCCAGTGGCCTAAAAAGATGATAGACTCCTGAACTGTGAAAATGAACAGATTCTACTTATATCACATATGTTAATATCCTAGATGCGGATCTTACACCTAACAGGCGAGTTGCAAACAAATAGTGTCAATTCCCACTTCACAACACCGATGACAGACTGATAGTAATAAGAATGTTGGAGTTCCAGAAACACCAGTCAGTCCTGAAATTTGAAGATTAGGAATCTCTGGACTAATATTATCTCGACATAGCCCGTCACAGGAACATGGTGACAAAATATCCAAGATAAGGCAGATGTCTATGCCTTTGGACTTTTTGATAAAAAAACAAGAGGATCATTCAATATCGTAAAAGTTTTGGAGAAAGGATAACAAGTGCACTGGACTTCAGCAGAAAGTGAAACAGAAAAAACCTTCAACGAGGCATCATTAAAAACAAAGCAATTTTTAAGGTTGGTTGAGAAAGAGAATGGCACCATTGCCACTTTGAACTTATCATCCTGTTCTGAATACCAAGTATAATAAGTGGGAGGGAGGATTTCTCATACCCGGGATTTGACACCCGATGACGACTGACAAAAAAAAGCCTGTCCTACTTTTTCCTGTAGATTGTTTCAGCATCTGCTGGAGAGGAGTTCCACTTGTGCATCTCCTCTTGACCACTATAAGAGCAATGGTCAGCCAAAAATCACAGTGCTGTCCAAAAAATATAATCTGTGACCTGTCACTTCTCGGGTGCTTTAACATGCTGGAGCTCAAAAACCAATGACCTAGGTGACATGTAACAATGAAAAAAGTGGCAATTATAAGTCAAGGACTGATATTGAAACAGCACTTGGTTCACTACATTAAGTATAATTTGGCTGAAGCCATGAAGACAACAAAATAGAAATATGACAAAATACAAAAACATAACCCAGGGACATGGGGCAATCAGCGGATCCTGCGTCTGTGTTGTGTGGGGAAAAACAGACAACATACACAAAACGAAACATCTTTATAGAGTAGCTACTCCACATCCCATGTACTTAGTGATGAATTACAATTCTGAAGAACTGATATATTTTATAAATCAATATGAAACCCACACTCCTCACGGGTGAGAAGCACAAGTTACTTACCTTTGGTAACAATATATCTGTAAGAAACAGTAGTTGGTGTTAGATTCCTAACCTTAGAATATCCCCAGGCGTCAGACTGGATACGTAAAATTTTTCTTCAGCAGTACCCTTGCACGTCAGTAGGCGTCGTCTGCGGCCCCGCGTCCGTCGTCGCCGTCATGATTGCCGGAATGACGTCAGAGTACTTAAGACGCCAACCTCAAGCGCTGACGTTGGTTCTGTACATAGCTTTCCGCTCCAGGAAAGCATGATAGAAACCGACACTGGTGCCATAAAACTAGGGCCCTGAAAGGGATGACCTTAACCCTTTATATCGGTTCGCAGAACGGGGAGGATGGGTGGGGAGGTAAGGAATCGAACACTAACTATTGTTTCTTACAGATATATCGTTACCATAGGTAAGTAACTTGTGCATCGGAAAGAAACAGGTTAGTGTTAGATTCCTTACCTTAGAATAGATACCCCAGCAATACCAACCATGGTGGTGGGTCTGCAAACCAAGATCACACCAGAAAATCCTGAAAAACAGAACGGCCGAAAAAAAATCTCCTCTCCGGACATGGCTGTCCAGGCAGTAGTGCTTAGCAAACGTGAGCAGCGAGGCCCACGTAGCTGCCTGACAGATGTCCTGCAAGGGGACTTCCCAAATGGAATGGACGCGTAGCTCCACAGGAGGCTCTTTTTTCGCCGAGTAGCAAACCTTGATGCACAAACGACCCACCAAGAGATGGTCTGCTTGTGCACTGCCCGTCCCTTCTTAGCGCCCACGTAAAACACCAAAGAGCTGGTCGTCCACCCGGAACTGGCGTGTGCGATCTAGATGGAAGGAGAGCGCACGTTTTGTGTCCAGATGGTGGAGCCTCTCTTCCTCTTTTGGAGATGCAGAGGCGGAAAGAAGGTGGGAGAGGTGATGGACTGCCTGATATGAAAGCCTGTAACCACCTTGGGCAAGAAAGAAGGACGAGTCCTCGGAACAACCTTGTCCGGATGGACAGAGAGGACAGGAGGCTTCGAAGACCGAGCCTGGAGCTCACTCACTCTCCTGACAGAGGTGATGGCAACCAGGAATGCAGTTTTAAGAGTCAGAAGACGAAGAGGACAGTTATGAAGTGGCTCAAAGGTAGCGCACATCAGATAAATCAGTACAAGATTCAAGTCCCACTGAGGCATCACGAAGGGAACAGGAGAAAACATGTGTGATGCCTTTTAAGAATCTATTTACAACAGGGGACTTGAAAAGAGAAGGCTGATCAAGAAGCCTTAAGAAGGCTGAAATGTCCGAGAGATAGCCTTTGATAGTGCCCAGAGCAGAGCCCTGCTGGGCAAGAGAAAGAAGAGCAGAACCTCTGAAAGGGTGGCAGAAAGTGGATCCACAGCCTTTGCTGTGAACCATGCCACAAATTTGTTCCACCTGCAGGCGTATACCGATTTTGTGAAGGGACGCCAACCTGCCAGAATCACATCACAGAATTCAGGAGGCAAGTCAAATGGCCTCAACTGTCGCCGCTCAATCCCCACGCATGTAGGTGAAGACTGGAAGGTCCTGCTGAAGAGGCAGATGAATCGGGGGATCGACTGACATGCAGAGTAGCTCGGGATACCAGTATCTTAGTGCCCAGTCCTGAGCCACAAGGATGACTTGGGCCCGGTCTCGCCTGATCATCTTCAGCACTCTGGGACGATGTGGTATAGGCGGAAAGGTGTACAACAGACCGCAGCTCCACTTGTGACGAAAAGCATCTCTGAGCAAGTCCCGACTTGAAAACTTCAACGCGCAGAACTGATGACATTGCGCATTCTCTTCGGTGGAGAATAGATCTAACCAAGGCTCTCCCAACTGCTGAGAGGCCTTGCGCCACATCCGACTTCAGACGCCATTCGTGATCCATCATGCAGCGGCGGCTGAATTCGTCCGCCCTGGCGTTCAGGGAACCTGCCAGGTGTTGGACCACCAGGGTAACACCCTGGTGTTCCAGCCATGTCCAGAGGTGCAGGGCCTCCTGACAAAGGGTCCACGACCCCACCCCGCCCTGTTTGTTGAAGTACCACATGGCGGTGGTGTTGTCCGTGAACACCTGCACTACACTTCCCCGGATAGAGGGAAGGAATGCCTTCAGTGCAAGACGGATCACCCGCAGCTCCAGAAGGTTGATATGGAGCTGGGACTCCGCTGGAGACCAGAGTCCTCTGATCTCCGCCTCTCCCATGTGGGAAGCATCCGTCACTACTACATGTTCCGGTTTGGGTAGGGAGTGGAATCTGCCGCTGTCCAATCGAGATCCGTGAACCACCTCTGCAACTGTCTCGCAGTGCCCTCTGAGATCAGGACGTGGTCGGACAGGTTGCCGTAATGCTGTGCCCAATGAAACTTCAGGTCTCACTGCAGAGCCCGCAACCGCCACCTGGCGTGATGCACCAGTAGGATGCAGGAGGCCATCAGCCCCAGGAGCCGCAGCGCCAACCTGACGAAACTCTGGAAGGCTGAAAGATCGGAATCGGAGCCTGAATATCCTGAACCCGCTGCTCGGGAGGATAAACCCGAAACTGTGCAGGAGATCGGCCGTAGTCTGGAGGTGGTTGACTACTTTCTGGCGCGAGCCCACCTTCAACAACCAGTCAGCGAGATAGGGGAAGGCTGGAACCCCTGATCTGCGCAGAAGAGCTGCGACCACCGCCATCACTTTCGTGAACACCCGAGGGTCGCTGCTAAGGCCGAAGGGGAGCACGGTAAACTGAAAGTGCTCGTGGCCTAACGTGAACCGCAGGTAGCGCCGGTGGGCCGGCAGGACGGGGATGTGGAAATATGCGTCCTGCAAGTCCAATGCCACCATCCAGTCTCCAGGGTCTAGGGCAGCTAGGACCAGAGCTAAAGTCAGCATCTTGAACTTCTCCTTCCGGAGGAAGCCATTGACGCTCCGGAGGTCCAAGATAGGGCGTTGGCCTCCTTTGCCCTTCTTGGGTACCAGAAAGTAGTGGGAGTAGCAACCACGTCCTACTTCTGGTCCAGGAACGCGCTCGATGGCCCCCTTGGCCAAGAGGGCCATACCTTCCTACTGCAGAAGTTGCAAGTGATCCCCCGACATGCGGTGGTACTGCGGTGGCATGGCTGGAGGTGTCGCCTTCAGACGATTTGCAGCACCCACCTGTTCGACGTGACAGAGTGCCAGTGGAGGAGGTGATGGCGGACCCTGCCCCCCACTGGCGTCGAATGGGCCTGAAAGCTTGGACTAGGAAGGCTTTGAGGCAGATGCTGAGGGAGCGGATGTGGACTCACCTTGCCGTTGTCCCCTGGCACCGCCACGGTGGTTACCACGCCCACGGCCCCGTTGAGGCTGGTTCTGCAGCCTGTGGCTGGCAGGACGTGAGGGGGTGCCCCTTCCTCGGCCCCGAAAGGGGCGAAAAGCAGAAGTTTGCTGGCGCTGGCCCGACAAGCCCAAGGACTAGGCCGTAGCCCTGGAGTCCTTGAAACGCTCAAGCGCACAGTCTGCTTTGTCGCCAAAGAGGGACGGCCATCGAAGGGCATGTCCATGAGCGTGGCCTGGACATCACTTGAGAAATTGGCGGACCTCATCCAGGCGTGGCGGAGAACCGCCACCGTCGTGGAAATCGCCCTTTACAGCGAGTCCGTGGTAGCCAGTCCACACCTGATGGAATAACGCGCCGCATCCCGCCCTTTTGCAAGGGCTTGGGCGAGCTGGGCCCGGGCATCCTCCAGGCACTGGGGCAGCACGTCCGCAACCGTGTCCCACAAAGAGTGGGTATAATGATAGTTACACACTTATATAGCACATGACTACACAGAGGCATCTCGCCGCTTTAACAAATACCACCGAGGAACCCTTCCTGGCCTTTCTCTGTGAGGAGCCCACTCCTGGGCACCCCCAAGGTGAAGTCAGGCATCCTCAGCATTGTTGGGGCGGTTGTAGAGATTTAACAAGCTATTGCCCAGAGGTGCAGAGTGGGGCTCATGATCAGAATAGGCACCGAGGCGAGAATTATCAGGTCCGAGGAAATTGAGCCCAAGACCCGGCGAGGCGGGAATTGAACCCTGGTCCCGGCCAGACTATTGCATCAGGGTCTGCCGCCCTAACCATTGAGCCACACTTCTCTACAATAATGTAATAATTAATAAATAATAATGGCCCAAAAGGCAAGCGGTGTTGATAGACCGCAACCCCAAACTCAATAAGGAGAACAGTTTCTTCCCAGACTGATCAAACCTTTTGGATTCCCCCGATCCGTGGGAGCAGTCGGGAATGCGGTCTGGGACGTAGATGCCTGGATCACCAGGCTCTCGGGGGTGGGGTGCACGGACAGAAAGCTATGGTCGCACGGAGCCGGGCGGTGGCGTCGGGCCATGTTCCGATCCACAGGGGGCACTGTGGAGGGCTTGGACCAGGTGCCCATCAGAACGTCCGTGAGGGCCTCATTGAAAGGCAGTAGAGGCTCCGAGGAGCTTACTGGTGGCTGAAGCACTCAGTGAGGAGGTTATTCCTCACGGCTGCAGCAAGGACCTCAAGAGCCAAGGCCTTGGCCGCTCTGCGCAACACCACAACATACGTAGCAGAGATGAATCCAGTGTCAGGCGAAGTGTCCAAATCACTGGCCTTCCCTAGCTCATCTGCCCAGTCCTGGCTCAACTGGCACTGCTGTGCCAGAGGGTCCTCAGACCCCTCCCAGTCACCCATCGACGTCAGAGACGGCGCCAAGTGGCGCAGTTCTGATGCCAGACCCGGACTGAAACTGGGGCCGACATCGTTCGAGGACGGCGCCCGGAGCGACACCATTGGGGTCGGTGCCAGTGGAGGAGTCGTAAGGTCAACTGTCATCGACCGGGATCCAGGCATGGATCCCAAAGGGGCCGGCGGCGTCGGGACTAAATTCGACAACGGCGTTGGGGCAGGAGCCACCGGCCCGTCAAGGCCCCAGGTTGGGTCTGTGGGGTCGGAAGGCGCGCTGGCAGGCCTCAACGGAAGGAAGCGAGTCCTCACGGCAATGAGAAAATCATGAATCTCCTCCGGCGTCGCTCGCAGGCCAGAGTCCGGAGGGTATGGACCTGGAGGCGGCGCCTGCGGCTCCGACGGAGCTGCGCAGGCAGTTTCGCCCGAACCCTCAGCCACGTCGCTCGAGCGTAGTTTTATTTATTTATTTTTTATTTATTATTTTGAGTATTTGTAAAGCGCGACTGATACCTTGCAGGCTTCCTGGCGCTGGAGAATACTCTGCTGACGGATAACCGGAATAACTGTCGGACGGGCATTTATTAGGGGAAAAGCCAGGTCTTGATGCGTTTCCTAAATGGAAGAAGTTGTGAGATCTGGCGTATATCAATGGGCAGGCTGTTCCATAACTTGGCCGCTGCAACCCTGAAGGATCTGCCCCCGGTTCTGGCTTTATTAAATCTGGGTACCTTTACCAGACAGGCCGAAGATGAGCGTAAGTCTCTGGTGGGAGTGTACCACAGAAACAAGGCTTGCAGAGGTTTGGGTCCGAGTCCATGCAGGGCCTTCAAGACAATGCAGAGGGACTTGAATGCCACACGTTGTTTTAAGGGTAGCCAATGTAGCTCAGCCAGAGCTGCTGTGGCCGAAGACCTCCTCGTCCAGCCAAGAGCCAGCTTGGCGGCGGCAGATTGAATTCGTTGTAGTCGGTCCATCAGCGTGACTGGAGACTCAAGGAGCAGGGCGTTACAATAGTCGAGGCGACTAAGTATCGTACACCTGACTATCGACGCCCGGGCTTGTGCAGGGAGAAGTGGCATGATTTTACGCAGGGAGCGTAGCAGGGCTGTGCAGATCCCCACTGTTTTTGTTACCTGGGTTTCCATACTCAGCTTGTTATCGAGCATGGCTCCCAGGTTGCGAACCGAGGAGACTGGCAGAGGTTTGTCTCTAGTCTCTGGAGGCCAGAATTCACTCGGAAACTGGCGGGGTATGTTGGTGCCAGAACAAAACAGGACCTCTGTTTTAGAGGAATTAAATTGGAGGGAGTTTCTGTGTAGCCACCCAGCCGTCTCTCTTAAGCAGTCGTGGAAGGTGGAAAAAGGAATGGAATCTTCTCCTTCCCAAGAGAGAGTGAGCTGCGTGTCATCAGCGTAATTTATTGTTTTTATCCCAAAGGACTTGATTAACTTGATTAGCGGGATGAGGTACACGTTAAAAAGAATGGGGCTGATGGAGGAGCCCTGGGGAACTCCCTGGGGCACTGGTGCAAAGGTGGATTGGAATGGGGGAAGGGAGACAGCCTGTCTTCTGTCCCGCAGGTAAGAGTGAAACCAGAGCAGCGCGGTGCCCTCCACTCCCACTTCACCGAGTCTCTGCAGCAGCGTACAATGGTTGACCGTGTCGAATGCGGCAGACAGGTCCAGCAGTATCAAAGCCACTGGCTGGCCCCTGTCTGCACGCATGCGAAGATCCTCCATGGCTGTCAAGACCGCTGTTTCGGTACCGTGGGCAGGACGGAACCCGAACTGATGATCGTCTAGAAGGTTGTTCTGTTCTAGGTGGCAGGAAAGGCAAGAACTGACCCATCGTTCGGCGACTTTCGCTGGAAATGGCAGTAGGGAGATGGGTCGGTAGTTTGATAGACAATCTGGGCTCAGGGAGGGTTTTTTCAGGAGTGGAGTGACAAGCGCCTGTTTCCACGGGGTTGGGACATAACCACTGTGCAAGGACTGGTTACATATTAGGCGCATGGTGCCAAAAAGTTCAGTTCCAAAATTTTTCCAAATTTTAGGAGGCAGGGGGTCGAGGGGAGAACCCGAGGTGATACCATGCGCCAGTCTTTCAAACTCGGAGGCCAGGATTGGGGGAAATTCCCGTAATCTGGCCATAAGGCCAGAGCCTAGAGACGTCAAGTTTTGCGAGCTGGTGTTTGGTCCCTGCATGTTGGGGGCTCCCAAGGCGGGAGGTGTTTTCAGGTTTTGAATAATGGTGTTTATTTTGTTAATGAAAAACGCTGCAAGATTATCACAGAGGGCTTGGGTGGGAGGCTGTGTGGAGATGACACAGTCTGGATGGGTTAAGTTTTTAAGTATCTGAAAAATACTTTTTGAACTATTGGTGGCATTGGTAATGATGGAACAATAATATTTGGCCTTATTTTGGGCGATGGCAGTTTTGTACTCCCGGAGGTTTTCTTTCCAAAGAGTTTTGTTAGTGTCAGAATAGCCTTGCCTCCATCTTCTCTCTGCTTGTCTGCAGGCTAGTTTGAGTGCTCTTAATGAGTCGTCGAACCATGGGGCAGGTACTCGTCTCTTTGGTTTGCACTTTTTCAGAGGGACGAGGCGTTCCGAGATATTGGAAATCCTTGTGCAAAGGGACAGATAATTAACCTCTACCGATTGAGTGATGGAAAAACTGTCTTCCACCTCAAATACTGGGCCAGTCAGTCTTAGTTTATCCAGAGCCTTCCAGTCTCTGTACGAGGAGTCAAGGCCGGGGCGGAGTGCCGGTCTGCAAGACCTGCTGCCGGCTATGTGAAATTTAATAAGCGCATGGTCGGTCCAGCACATCGGCAGAATATCACTCAGAAATACTAGCTGGGGAGAGGAGAAAATTAGATCGAGCTGGTGCCCTGCTGAGTGTGTGGGTTTATTAACCAGCTGGGAAAGTCCCATTCCTTCACAGGAAAGTAGAAGATTGTTAAGGGCGGAGTCTAGGCTGCCGTTAGGCCAAAGGTTGAAATCGCCCAAAACTATCAAATTGTTATGAGAGGTAGCCATATTGGTAAGAGTGGTGAGGAGCGACTGCTGCTGAGTGGAATTGAAGGCTCCCGGCGGGCGGTAACAAATCACAGCCGTGAAAGTTGTTCCGAAGTGGCAGTCGATTGAAAGGCCAAGTATTTCGGTACCAGCAACTGGGTCCATAGCAAGGGTTTTTATTGACCAGGAAGCTCTATAGATTATACCGACTCCACCACCCCGACCCTTAGGTCTTGGGAGATGCAGAATTTTAAAGTCTTGTGGACAAGCCCAATCCAGTTCTATATTGCAATCTGAGTGGGTCCAAGTCTCCGTCAGGAATAAAGCGTCAAGATGGTGATTATCTATGAGCTGGGCGATTTCGTGAGCGTGTTTGGGCAGGGACCTGACGTTCAGCAGGCCACCTAACAATAAACCTTTGCAAGCAAAATCGTGCAGAGGATAGGCGGTGTCCAGGAAGGACAGATGACCTTCATGGGCGAAGTCTCTAAGGTGGAGTAAAGCCTCACGCGCCAAGTGCGGAGGGCTAGTGGTGGACAGGGGGATCGGAGCCTCGGGTGGCGCTCCGGGCGCTGCCGAGGCGCGGACGAGCGCAGACGAGCTTGCCTTATGCGCGCCTTCGGCGCGCATTCGTCGCGCCCGCTGCGCTCGTCCGCTGCGCTTCCTGCCGAGACACATAATATATAGAGAGTTGGCTGCGTGGAAGGGGGGTGCGTGGCCAGCCGCGGTGGGCGTGTCTGGCGGGTCCCTCAACCAGGAAGTGGCGGCAAGACGCGGGACTACGGCAGCAACAACAGCTGTCTGCTGCTGAGCGCTATCGCGGTAATGCCAAGGGTTTCAAGTGCACACAGGTATTAAAAGACACAAAATACACTGTAAAAAGGACAAGTTTTAAAAAGATCTTTGCTCCCGGCTTTCCGCCTCAGGAGTTTCTCCGTGTTATAGATGGCGACGCTCGTGAACAGCGCGCTTTTATATGAGCCTGGGAGGGGGGGGGGGGGGGGGGGGGGGCATGTGGCCAGCCGCGGTGGGCGTGTCTGGCGGGTCCCTCAACCAGGAAGTGGCGGCAAGACGCGGGACTAGGGCAGCAACAACAGCTGTCTGCTGCTGAGCGCTATCGCGGTAATGCCAAGGGTTTCAAGTGCACACAGGTATTAAAAGACACAAAATACACTGTAAAAAGGACAAGTTTTAAAAAGATCGTTGCTCCCGGCTTTCCGCCTCAGGAGTTTCTCCGTGTTATAGATGGCGACGCTCGTGAACAGCGCGCTTTTATATGAGCCTGGGAGGGGGGGGGCGTGGCCAGCCGCGGTGGGCGTGTCTGGCGGGTCCCTCAACCAGGAAGTGGCGGCAAGACGCGGGATTAGGGCAGCAACAACAGCTGTCTGCTGCTGAGCGCTATCGCGGTAATGCCAAGGGTTTCAAGTGCACACAGGTATTAAAAGACACAAAATACACTGTAAAAAGGACAAGTTTTAAAAAGATCGTTGCTCCCGGCTTTCCGCCTCAGGAGTTTCTCCGTGTAGTCTGAAGATAGATGACGCCTCTTCGACTTTCTCTTTGAATGCCTCGACTTACAGGAGGACTTGGAGCCCGACGAGTGATGGTGATGACTCGACGAGTGGCGACTGTGGCTCTGTGACCGGTCCCCCGACGTCCTCCTCGAGCAGCGCGGAGCCGACTGGCGGATCTCGAGTAGCTTGCGGGACCGCTCCCACCTAAATTTCGAGGTCAAGGCCCGGCAGTCGGGGCACGACTTGTCATCGTGGTCGGTCCGAGGCAGCAGAGACACCGATGGTGGGGGTCAGTCACCGACATCAGGCGAAGCCAGGCATCCCTACGGCACCAGGAGTCGAAGTCGACTCGAAAAAAGAGATCCAAAATAGACCAAAAAGTTAGTCAAAAAATGACTAAGAGTACTGCTCTTCCCGGATCTGCGTTAGTTGGCGCGGAAAAAAGTACTGACGTCAGCGCGCGAGGGCGGCGTCTAAGCACTCCGACAACGTCATTCCGGTGATCACAACGCCGACTACGGACGCGGAGCCGCAGAAGACTCCAACTGACGCGCAAGGGTACTGCTGCGAAAACTTTCCGGATCCAGCCGGACGCCTGGGGATATTATAAGGTAAGGAATCTAACACTAACCTGTTACGATCAGATATATTTGTCATGGAGACACATTTACCTTCTTACAGAATCTAATGCCAATGTGAGGTGGGGTTTAAGGCCATCTACTTTTTTTTACAAATACACAAAGACCCCATCAAGGTGAGGTTATTTTGAACAGTTATCAAGGTCTGTTGTAGGGGATTTCCATGATTTAGAGAGTGTAGAAAGTGAGACAATACAAGAACGACATACTTCATCCTCAAGTCTGTAAATCTGCAGAAGCTATATTAATAAAGAAAAGGGTCAGCCATGGATGGATAATACTAAAGTAAATATGTAATTGGCATCCCATTAAAAGCACAAATATGCATTCTATGAAAGGCTACCTTGAGGCTTTTCGGCTGCTGTCGAACCTCCATAACATGCTTTCGTCTCAGCTCTCTCTCCCGGCGTTTGTTATACTCCATTTGGTTGGTGAGCTCTGTCTGGTGCTGAAGTTTTATTAACTCACAACGCATTCTCTGTATGGTGTTGAGGTGGCGAAACTCCAGCTCCTGCATGGACTCATGCTGTCTCAGCAACATAGCATGTTCCAAATCCTTTTGAGTCTGACGCTTATTCAGCTCCTGAAATAAACACAGACATGCAAAGCAAAAAAAACTTAAATGATGTGCACCGTGGAAAAACACAGATTAGAGCTGCCTCTGTAAACCATTTTTAAAGCTTTAGATATTCCTGAATAAACATGAAAGAAACGGATACATTGTTCAATTGGCATAATTTTTTTAATACTTTACTTCATAAATAATTTAACAAAGATATTACAGAGTATCACAATAACACTATATCATAAAATTATGTAACGATCATCACAAAAAGTTAAAAAAATATGTTGGTTCTGGCAGGACATTGATAGTTGGAACACTTTAGCAGCAACTATGAACTCACAAAGTCACAGTGTGTAACTTACATTATAGATAGATGTTTTGTATTGATCACTACCTTCCTTCAACTGAGAGGCAGAAGGTTACATGTTAAGCTAGAAACTTTTCAAGTAACAAAGCTATTGTTACGGGTAGGTAACTAACTAGTTTCTTTGGGGCATTAACCTATTCTAGATTCACATGCTGTGCGTAGATAGTGTGTCAGTAGTGTGCCCTTATGGAAGAGGGTAACAATATTTCTGGTGGATTCCTCAAGTTCTGAAAATTCACTCAAGCATGACGTGCGGTGGAGCAGCTGGGAGTGAGACGTGGGGAGGTACAGAGAGGGTCTTGTGTCCTCGCTGTTGGTTAGCCAGTGTAGGAAACCCACTTCTCCATATGATGCTCCACAATGGGGTACACTGTGCAGAGAGGTAGGAGAGACCAATATCGGTTTACCGAGGCAAAAGTAGATTATACTAATGCACCATTTTGTTCTAGTGTGGGTGAGCAGTTAGGCTTATCAGAGGGTAGTGCTAAGCATTTATTGTACTCACAGAGGTAATAAATGTAACACAGTCAAGAAGGAAATCTAGATCGATTTATAAAAATAATAGCAAGTCTTTTTTATACATATTTTGAACGAAGATCTTCAGTTACAGGTAAGAATGTAATAAGTTTCAGCAATAAGCAAGGTATGTACAGGTACTATACAGTTGTGCGTAATTATGCGCAATGTTATCCTAGGAAGAAAAACATAGAATGCAATAAATCACAGTGTAGTAGGACAAAATGCGTTACTTACCTGTAACTGCAGTTATCCAGTATTGGTGTCTTTCATAGATTCACATGCCTGAATCATTCCCCGTCTTCAAGACGGGAGTCTCCGGTATATAGAAAAGTAATGTCCTATAGACATATATAGAGAGAAGCAGGCCTAAAGGTCCCACCTTAGTAGCCTATCTATGTCCTTTTGTAAAAAGGACCAAACTCTAGAAGAGAGCCAATCAGATAACACCTCCCTCTAGAACCTTCCTGACAGGAGCCTCAGTCTCTCAGATTTTCGTACACACCAAGCTAGGTAGGCGTAGCACTAATAGAGAGATAGGTGAGTCCTTCCAGGGGAGGCGGGAGGGTTGCATGTGAATCTATGAAAGACACCAAAACTGGATAACTGCAGTTACAGGTAATTAACGCATTTCTTAACCAGTATTAGGGGTGTCTTTCATAGATTCACATGCCTGAATCAGAGTAGCAACCAATACATTGTGCACATTTCTGGTGGAATAACATATACAAGTCATCCAATAATACATATCATGCAAGTATGGATAAACTATACCCATTAACCAGAAACATCATAATAGAATGTGCAGGGGGCGTGGTCTGGCCACGCAGGAAGATGGCCGCCTGAGGGTAGAGCTCTGCCGTGGGACGGACCCCTGACGGGTTTTCCTCACCTACCTGGTGCAGCCGGATCCTCCTTTCGTGTTCCGCCGACACTGGAGACCATGTAGTCTGCTCCGGTAGTTTTTCCTGGCAAAACACGGCAGTGTACCCTGGTTTCCAGCATGACGGTGAGCTAACCGCCTCAGCCTGCTCCGCTCCTCGGAGCTTGCGTGTCGACGTAGCCGCGCCTCCTCACAGCGCAAGGCCGCGCCTTCCACTATACCAGGGCTGCGCCTCTCAACACCGTAGGCCGCGCCTCCTCACACAAAGAGGCCGCGCTTTCTCTACCACTGCGAGCATTATCGGCTGACAGCGCCTCCTCTTGTTTACATAGAGAGAGGCTTTCTTTTCACCGATATCGGCAGACTCTTTTTCAAGAATTAATGGTGGAATGACATTAACTGCCTTTATGACGCATGAAGGTCTTTACACAGGAGCCTCACATTCTTTATTTCTGCTCCTTGTTTCTTCGAACTGTGGCTTGCTATCATAATTATATTTGCCTTGCATGATGTTTGGAGCAGGAGGGACAATTTTATCATATCCATTATTTTTCCCTCGAATATGATACCTCAGATGGTCTCCTCACGGTGTCTACGCAGCACAACTAGTTTTGGAAGTGTGTTTATATTCTCTTCAGGACCAGTATCTCCTGTACTATTTACATATGCACATCTTTCACCATAATTGATTTTATTCTGCTGTTTTATTACATGATCCTATGTGGAATATGTTTGATCTCTTTATTGATTCCACGTGATGCCTCCTCATTTCTAAGAGCGCACTTCCTCAGCTTCTTTATGTCTCCATGCTTTTCATGCATTCTCTTCTGGTATTGTAACACCGTTTTTCATGTGCACACTGGAACTTTGCAGCTCTCCTCCTTTTGACACTAGCGCGCGCTGCTTTTTGTCTTAATTTACAGTTTGCTGTTCCTTTTGCCATGATGTGATGCTGTTCTTTTGGTGCGCAACTCTCTCTATTACTATATTGAGACTGTTTCTGTGACTAGGTCACTTATTCCTGCGATAGCAGTAAAGTCCTTTTTCATTTTGTCAAATTGCAAGGTTATATAGGACATTTATTTATTTCATATGTTGTGCTATTCTTAACCTGAAACTTGCTTTGTCATTTAGTGCGACATTGTTTTCACCATTGCTTCATATCGAAATATTCCATCAATTCGCTTTTGTAGAGCACCTGTGCAACTGTGTGTCACAATGTCTAATAACAGGAATGGTAGTAGACCACCTAAACAACCACTTTTTACTGAAGTGGTAAAGCAATCTACTAATTTGCCAGCGAAAGGTACCTTGTCTTCATCACCACCTCCGTCCCAAGCTTTGTCACCTCAAAGTGACAAGACATTATCCGAGACTATGCAATGAATTTTGCAGGAGCTTTCTGGGGTCAATCGCCAGTTGGAGGGGTTGGATGTCACCATCACATCCCTGGCTGCAGAAACTAAATCAATTAGAGCAGATCTCCCCACTTTTCATACAAGGATTGACAATCTTGATTCTAAAATATTGGACATGGAGAGCCGACTGGATTCAGTTCATAGTTCAGATCAAGACCTTCTTTTCCTGCATAGCAAACTCATTGACTTGGAAGATCGCAGCCGTAGAGACAATGTCCGTTTTTTTGGATTTCCAGAAAACATAGAAAAGCAAGACATGAAATTATTTCTTTGCGACAATCTTCCAATTCTGACTGGTATCTCCTTTGCTCCTCCTCTTGAGATACAACGCGCTCATAGACTTGGTCCTCCACGTACAGATGCCTCTGCGCGGCCAAGATCAATTATTGCTTGTTTTCTTCGACATGAACAAACCCGACAAATTTTGTCTATGGCCCGCTCACAAGACTCCTTTCTTTTTCAAGGACATACTATTCATGTAGCTGCAGACTTTTCGAAAGAGACCAATGAACGACGGAAGGCATTTCTCTCCATGCGGCCGCAATTGCGTCAACTGGACATCAAATATGGACTGTTTGAACCTGCACGTTTTCGTATTACCAGGAATGGAGAATCCAAGGAATTCTACGATCCTGCACTTCTGCAACAATCTTTGGATGACATCAAATTTAGCGACATGGAAACTCAATCTCCTCATTGTGATCAGCCTCAACCGTCTACATCTCCATCTCCAAATCTGCCAATGCCACCCACGAGCACCTTTAGTGAAACTAGGTAGAGATTCCAATCGTCTGACTCTTTCTCAAGATGATAGGGTTTCTGCTCTGCACTCCATTTCCACGCTTACTAATGCACCGCAAAGGGACAAATCTAGATCTCCTCTTAAAAAAACCTCAGATGCTGACTGAGTACTATTTTCTTGTTCATCTGTATACTTCTGTGATTTCTAGATGTACCTTTTAACTAGCACTGTAGATGCTGACTGATACAATCCGTACTGTTCAATTGTTCATCTTGATGCTTTGTTGTATTATATAATGTAGTTACCTCTGCTTCCTGTTTCATATTGCAGAATTTGTTCTCATGCTATTGTGTAATCTCGCATAAGTAATGTTTTCTGTTTTTGAAGCGCATATCTCTATACTATTGTACTGCTTATTCCATATTCAGGTTACTGTACTTACCATCTTCCATATCTTTTTCCTCATTGTTGCTCCCCTCCTTTTAAGGATCTTCGTATTATTTACTTTTGCACTGTATATCTATTCTTAGTTATTCAAGAGTTATAATTAGTTTTGCTATTTAATTGCTTTATGTGTTTCAAGGTAAGCTTTACTGTCTCCTTTATCTCTATGCTCCAAGGTCTCCTTCTATATGTTTTCCTTCCCCTTTTTACTCGCTCGCTTTCCTCTTGCTTTATATATTCTATTCTGCAATCTGTTCTCTCTTCTTGTATTTTGTCTTTTCTGCCTCTTTACCTTTTGTTTTCGTATTTTCTCTATTATGCCTTATTGCTTCCTTCCTTTTCAATAACTTTTGCCCTTACTTATTGCGACATTTTCTTATTCTTTTATCATCAGTTGTGTCATATTGAAGCTTTGAATATTTCTATTTCACGATTTATATTATACTGTTATAGTTCATTATGGGTCTGATAATGTTGTATTACTTTCTTTACATTTTGGCATTTCTCATATATCCCTCATTATCCTTCAGTTATTTGATCCATATTTTTCTCTCTCCAGATGGGGTCCTATCCCACGGACCTGCCCTAGTGCGCCCAGGCCTGTGGTTAACAGTCTCGGTTCCTTATCTACCCTTTTACTTTATTTCCTCTCCAGCTTTTCTATCTCCCCTATTCTATTTCTCTCTTCTATTTTTATTTTTACTTTTTCTACACAGAATATTTACTTTGCTTTTCTAAAACTCTGCTTTTCTAAATTTATCGCAACCTTTTATTCTTTCTTTTTCCTCCCCATTTTTCTTTTTTCTTCTATCAGTTTCTTAGACTTTTACACACTCTGTCCTTTTTTCTACCCAGAGTAACACCTTTTTTCCATTTTTTCTTGTGCTCTTTCTTTCTCTCTTCTCTATTTTATTCTTGATTTCTTCTATCATGTCTTCCGCTCATCCTTTATCTTTAGTTTCCTGGAATGTTCATGGTCTCACCCACTATATTAAAAGAAAGAAAGTTCTCTCATATTTACATTCTAAACATGTGGACATTGCTTAACTGCAGGAAGCGCATTTGGATGGTATTGAATCCAATAAACTCAGTAGAGACTGGGTTGGAAAGGTTATTCATAGTAGTGTCTCCAAGCCTGATCCCACCAACCCTAACCCTGTTCGTAAATGTGGTGTAGCCATCCTTATCCGGAAGTCACTTCCCGTCACGATTTCAAAGACATGGTCTGATCCAGAGGGTCGGTATGTTTTTGTTAAATTGAAAATTGGAAACTCTTTCATCTGTCTCGGATCCATTTATGCCCCAATTGGTGCTAAAAAACAATTTTTTCTAAGATTGAATCGTCTTCTTACAGAAATTAATACTTCTCAATTCTTCATTGGAGGGGACTGGAATTTGGTTCAAGATCCCATTCTCGACAAGACAGGTCGCTTGGATAATGTTAACGCTTCTGACAGAGCCATCTTGCAAGATATTCTCACCGACAATGGCCTAGTTGATCGTTGGAGGCTTAGTCACCCACAAGATAAAGAATACACATTCTTTTCTTCGTACATGGCACATTTTCTCCTTTCTCAACAGGCAGTTCAGTTGGTTACGGACTTGAGAATCTTAGAAGCAGCCATATCTGATCACTCTCCTATTCTTCTGTCTCTCGATTTAGGACTTTCTAGACCAGGTCGCAAACCATGGAGAATGAGTATACACAAATACAAGACACCTGCAGGCAAACTTCTTTTACAATCGCACCTTCAGGATTATCTCACTATTAACGAGACCTCAATTTCCTCTAAGCGAACTGTCTGGGCAGCAGCTAAAGCGACCATCAGAGGTCAACTAATGCGCGATGCTGCTCTTATCAACAAAACTAATTCTACCAAACAAATACAACTTGAGCAAGACATTCAACACTTTTCCCATTTGTAAATTTCAAATCCTACCCTACAGAATCGTAAGTTATTGGAACAGGCACGAATGTCTCTTAATAGTCTTTTTACATCTAAGGCCGAATATGCTTTACAAAAAATGAAAGTGAGACATTACGAACAGGGGGAAAAAGCTGGTCGACTACTGGCTGCCCAACTGCGTCAGAGAGAGGCTGCTATGGCGATTCCAGCTATCAAATCTAGTCATGACGATATACTTACTAGGCCCCAAGAAATAGTTAACGAATTTGCTTCTTTCTATAGATCTCTTTACTCCCCGAGTGATTACATAGATAAAACCAAAATGTCCAACTTTTTAGATCAAGTTACTTTGTCACGGCTTTCAGATGACGGTAGAGCTTTACTTGATGGTAATAGAACAAAAGATGAGATTTCGTTGGCTATAACTGCCTTACCGTATCATAAGGCCCCTGGAGAGGATGGTTTCCCTCCCGAATTTTATAGATGGACAGGTCAGAATATGATCGATACTTTGCATGCCGCGTTTCTAGAAGCCGATGAGAAAACCTCTCTAGGATCTCTTTTTACCAAAGCAATTATAGCTGTCTTACCAAAACCCGGCAAAGACCCCTTGCTGTGTGGCAATTATCGGCCTATATCTCTCTTGAACTCTGATATTAAAATACTAGCTAGTATTCTTGCATCTCGTCTACGTAAAGTCTTACCTTCCCTAATCCATAATTCTCAAGTGGGTTTCGTTCCGGGTCGTTCATCTCGGAACCATCTCCGCACTTTATCCCATGCCTTGTGGTCCGCTAAACACTTGTCAGACGATGCTTTGCTTCTTTCCCTCGATGCTGAAAAAGCATTTGATCGCATTGAATGGGAATATCTGTTTACAGTTATGCAACGATTTGGATTGGGTGATCAATTTATTGATAAAGTATGTTTGCTATATGATAGTCCATTAGCTCAAGTTAACTGTGATGGTTTTTTTATCTACCCCCTTTCCTAATTGACGAGGCACTCGTCAAGGTTGCCCGTTGTCCCCTCTTCTATTTCTTTTGGCAATGGAGCCTCTGGCTGCGACAATACGACAATCTAATGAAGTTGTAGGAGTTCCTCTTCCAATTGGCCATTCCAAAATTTACTTGTATGCCGATGATATTCTTCTCACTCTTACTGAACTCCCCCGTTCTCTTCCCGCCCTTCTTCAAATTATTAATGATTTCTTCTCTTTTTCAGGTTATAAAATAAACTGGGATAAGAGTGAAGCTTTACCCATGTCAATTGGTACTACGAAGACAGCAATCTCCGGATTTCCTTTTCATTGGCAGCAGTCTTGTCTTAAGTACTTAGGAATCTTAATCAATAGAGGCTTGGATAATATGGTCACCGATAATTTGACTCCTTTATTTACACAAATGCAAAGGGACTTCGATAAATGGAAAGCCTTAGGCCTTTCTCTTTGGGGAAGAGTTCAAGCGGTTAAGATGGTCACTTTACCATGATTTCTTTATGAAATAGGTATGCTCCCTCTTCATATTCCTCTGGCCACTCTTCGCTCCATTGACTCCAAAATAAAACTCTTTATTTGGGGTACGGCTAAACCGCGCCTTGCTATTGCTAAATTGAAAGCTCACCAATTATATGGGGGCCTGGGTCCCCTCCATTGAGCACTATTCACTTGCCCTTCATATTTCTCAACTCTCATCTTTTCTACCCAAACCTAAAGATATTCCTCAATGGGTACCAATTGAACGTCATCTTTTGGCTCAAGAATCAGGATTATTTCTTTTATACGGCACAGGGACTAGTTCTGTTGATCCTACCAACCCTATTTTGTCTGCAATGCATAAATCTTGGCAAAGAGGTCATCATATACTAAAATCTAACTCGCGTATTCACATTAAAGCTCCCATATGGCATAATTCAGCTATTCGTATTGGTGGCCGTAAGTTATCTTGGCCTTTATGGAAAGATGCTGGCATCTATTCCATAGATCAACTTTTGCACGATGGAGATTTCAAATACTTTTCCCAACTTTGTGAGGAATATCATCTTCCACCTTTACAGTCCTCTAAGTATCTTCAACTTCAGCAATATCTTACAAAACACTTAGGTTCTCCGCCTGGACTGCTTTGGGTATCCCCCATTTTGTCTTATATACAGTTGTGGGGGAATTTTAAGGGTATGACTTCTGGTCTTTATAAAACGTTTTTACATCCTCTCTTCTCACAACCCCTTTCATATACTCTTCAGATGAAGTGGCAATCCCGTTTATCACTCACATTCTCCAATACTCAATGGGATCTAATTTTAGAGGGGTTACATAAAGGAGTTCGGGAAGCTCGTCTTAAATTCTGTATCTTTAAAATTCCTCATGAATGGCATTGGTCCCCTGTTAAGCTACACCAAGCTAAGTTAATATCGCATGCTTCTTGCTGGAGATGTTCTGCTCCTGGTTGTGACATAACACACATCATTTGTGAATGTTCACGTACCAAGCCCTTTTGGCTCTTTGTGGGGAAGACATTAAATTCTACAATGTCATTAACATTACCTCTCACACCTGCTACCATTATTCTCCATGATATTCGAGGTTTCCCGAAACTCTCTAAGCCACAAACTCGCCTTCTCCATACTGCTTTGGCCACAGCTAAGATTTGTATTTTACGTCACTGGAAATCTCCCTCAGCCCCTTCTCAGGAGGAATGGTTGGTGGCCATGATGCAAACAGCTTTACACGAACTCACAATTTATAATCTTCAAGACCAGGCTTCCATTTTTCTTCAAATCTGGGCTCCATTTTTGGAAACTGCTGTAGATGATGACTCTTCATCTACTCCTTCCTCTTCTACTCATGTTTCATCTACTTAACTTTTACCTTCAGTGACTCTCTCCATATTACTCTACTCTAGTTATTCATTTCTTCCTCTCTTTCTCCGCTTCTGCTCCTTTTCCCATTGTTACTCTGGTACCCCCCCTTACTTTAGATATTACTTTCTCTTTTCCTCTATTTTTCTTGTTTTCTTATCTTCATATTTTTTGCTTTTCTCTTTTGTCTCATTTTTCTTTCCCTTTTTATTCGCTCTGCTTTTTATATACCACAATATATCCGCATTTATTCTATTGTTCTCCAATATTGGGTTATGGTCTATTTGTAATTAACTATTTCTTTATCATTTTCACATATTTGTTCTATTTTGCATTTGATTTATTATCATATGTATTTTCTTCTCTTGCTATGACATTTTACTGCTTTGCTTTTATCTTATCTTTGTATTTTATTCAATATTTTAATAAAAAATTTCAACACAAAAAAAAAATAAAAAAATAAAAAATAATAGAATGTGCATACCAGCAAAGGATGGAGGGATAGAGGAAGGCACACCTTACTAAAACAGTTGGCGTAACACTACTTGTCCCACAGCCGCATCTTTCATTAGCTCTGTATCCAGGCAGTAGTGCCTGGTGAAGGTATAAGGCGACTTCCAAGTTGCCGCTCTGCAGATATCCAGAACTGGCATCCCAGCAAAAAGTGCCGCAGAAGTGGACATGGCTCTTGTAGAGTGAGCTCTGACTTATGCTGGCAATGGCCGTCCAGCTCGGTCATGACAAAAGGCAATTGCCGAAGATATCCATCTTGAAATACTTTGTTTTGAGAGTGGCATACCCTTACATGGTATACTGAAGGCTATGAATAGCTGAGTTGATTTCCTGAAATTGTTCGTTTTGTCAATATAAAATTTCAGACACCTCCTAAGGTCCAATGAGTGCAAAGATCTTTCGGCTGCAGTGCTGTGATTTAGGAAAAAGACCTGAGGATCACTTGCTCATTTAAGTGGAAGTTCGACGGGACTTTAGGAATGAACCGAGGATTAGTTCGGAGAACCACTAGGTCACTCTTAAACTGCATGAAAGGGTCTTGTATGGAAAGAGCCTGCAATTCACTGACCCTCCTTGCCGATGTAAGTGCAAGTAGAAGGGCTGTCTTCCATGAAAGATATTTGATATCCGCCCTATGGATGGGTTCAAAAGAGTGTTTCATCAATTGGTTAAAAACCACATTAAGATGCCATGTTGGAGGAATTATTCGTGGATGAGGAAAGGATTTGTAAAGTCCCTTGAGGAACTGTTTTGTCAGTCTATTGGACCAGAGGGAGGGTCCTTTCGATGTTCTTTTAAATCTTGAAATTGCAGCCAGATGTACTCTAATGGATGCATGGGCCAAGCCCGACTGCGCCAGCTGTAGCAGATAGGGTAATATTTGTTCCGGAGAGGTGCGGAAGGGACGTAGACCGTTGTCCGCACACCATACACAAAAACGTTTCCACTTCAGGGAATAGGTCTTGTTAGTACTGTCCGCTCTTGCTTTGGCTAGAGCGTCTTTACACTCCTGCGGAATGCTCAGTTGACTGAACTCTCTGTACTCAGGAGCCAAGCCGATAACCTGAGAGATTCCAGATCCGGATGTTGAACCTGCTTGTTGCTCATCGTGAGCAGAGATGGATGTTGAAGCAGGCGGATTGGCGGTTGCATTGGGAGGCGATGAAGGTCCGTGAACCAATGCTGTCTCGGCCAGAATGGGGCAATCAGAGTCAGAGTGCAAGGCTCCGCCTTCATTTTCCTGAGGACTCTGGGGATCATTGGGAATGGCGGAAATGCGTACGCAAATACGTTGCGCCATGCGATGGAAAATGCATTTCCGAGGGACTTTGACTGGGGACGCCAACTTGCGTAGTTTTGGCACTTGGCGTTCCCCCTGGTCGCAAACAGGTCGATCTGCGGTGTCCCCCACACCGAAAAGATGTAAGCTACCATTTCCATGTTGAGTTCCCATTCGTGGGACAGAGACCTCTGCCTGCTCAGAGCATCTGCTATGACGTTGTCCTTGCCTGGGACGTACTCTGCTTGTAATGAGATGTTGTGGAGAACAAGCCAATTCCAGATCTTCTGCGATTCGCGAGATAGTGTGAGCGAACGCGTCCCTCCCTGTTTGTTCAAGTAGTGCATCGTCGTGGTGTTGTCTGTCCTGACGAGCACTGGGGAGTTCTTGATCCGAGGTATGAAAGCCTGCAGGGCTAGGAAAACTGCTCTCAGCTCCAGGAGGTTGATATGAAGCTGTTTTTCCTGGTTTGTCCACTTGCCACTGATCTGCAATTCCTGAAGGACTGCTCCCCAACCCTCCAGAGAAGCATCCGTTGTTATTACGTGTGGAGCTGCAGGGAGCAAAAACTGCAATCCTTGTGAAAGGTTCTTGGGCGACCTCCACCACTGTAGTGCCTTGGTTATTTGTTGTGTGATCACAATGCGGTCCTCGAAGGATTCCGAGCATTGAGTCCATTGTCTTGACAAAGCCTCTTGCAGCGGACGCATCCTGAGGCGGCAATGCGGTATGAGCAGGATGCACGAGGACATCATCCCTAAGAGTGACTTGAAAATATGGACTGGTAAAGTCTTCTTTGAGGCCACTGACGCAGCCAGAGAGGCGAGCTTGTGTTTCCTCTCCTGAGATGGGAATGCCGTCGCATTTACCGCATCCAACGTCGCCCTGAGAAAGGTAATGACCCGGGAGAGTTGCAGAGTGGATTTCTCGTGGTTGAGTGTCAAACCCAGATGCCTGAAGAGGTTCAGACAGGCGTTGGAGGATGCAGTTGCGTCTGCTAGAGATGGTGCCTTTGCCAGCCAGTCGTCCAAATATGGGAAGACTTGATGTCCATGCTGCCTGAGGAAAGCTGCAACCGGGGAGAGGCATTTGGTGAAAATCCTGGGCGCAGACTTGAGGCCAAACGGTAGGACACAGAATTGGTAGTGTTGACCAGCCACTGCAAATCTGAGGAATTTCCTTTGCCGTTTGTGGATAGGGACGTGAAAGTACCCGTCTTATAGATCTAACGACGTCATGAAATCCCCCTCCTCCAGGAGTCCCAAGATCTCCTGTATCGTTACAATGCGAAACGATTGACTCTTCAAGAATGCGTGGAGTGCTCTGAGATCCAAAATGGGCCTCCATTTCTTCTCCTTCTTTTGGATCAGGAAGAAGCGGGAGTAAAATCCCTTTCCTCTGTGAGCCGATGATACTCGCTCTATTGCTCCTTTTTTCAACATAGTGGAGATTTCCTGAAGGAGCAAACGCATGTTGCTGTGGTACATTATACGAGGAGGAGTTGTCGGGGGAATTGTTTTGAATTCTATGGAGTGTCCAAATTGTATCAATTGCAGCACCCATCGGTCGGTTGTAATTGCTTTCCAATTGTGGAGGTAGTTGGTTAGATTTCCTCCAATTTTGAAAGAATGAGATGGTGGAGGGACTGGCTGCTGGAAAAAGTCATTGGCGTCCCCCAGTGGTTTTCTTTTGATTCTTCCCTCTATAGTTGGATTTTCCATAAGAGGTCTGTCGCCCTTGCTGCTGCTGTCGTGTCTGGAATTGTGATCGTCCTTGATAATAAGAATAGGAGGACCTGTTCTGATAGTTTCCTCTGTAGGAGGATTGACCTCTGCCCCTGCTCCCTCGAAAGGACTGATTTCTGAATTGAAGTGTGCCCAGTGTCCTTGCCGTATCCTTTTTTATCGATTGCAGGGTCTCATCAATTTTCTCCCCAAACAAGTGTTGTCCGTCGTAAGGCATGTCGAGGACTTTAGCTTGCGCCTCCTGCCTAAAAGAGGTAGCCTTGAGCCACCCTTGCCTCCGCAATGCTGCTGCTCCAGCCAGCTATCTAAAACCCGTCATTGCTATATCCATAGCACAGTCAATCAGTTCAGAAGCAGATGTTTGGCCCTCCTTGAGTAGGGATTGAACCTCTTCTTTCATGTCGTCTGGCAGTTCGGAGAGATACGGAGCAATGTCAGCCCACAACTGCCTGTTATATCTCCCTAACAGTGCAATTGAGTTTGCCACTTTCACTGTCATGGCTGAGGTGGTAGAGAACCGTTTTCCAATGCTGTCCAGCTTCCTACCCTCCTTGTCTGGTGGAGCTGTTACCTGCGAGGACGGGTTCCTAGCATTTTTCTGTGTCGCCTGAGTGACTACCGAATCCGGCTTGGGTTGACCGGTAAGGCAAGCTGGTACCGTTGATGGGGCTTTGTACTTCTTATCCAGTCTCGGCACAACCACTGATACTGAGGCCGGTGTTTGCATTATTTGTAGACCCTGCTCCCATATGTGGTCAATCATGGGAATGGACCTGGGCTTCTTAATCGGGTCCTTAAAATCATAAAGAAAACAGTCAGTTTCATGAGATTCCATAGTCATATGGAACCTTTTAGCCGCTCTTTCAACTAGATTGTGGAACCCTCAAGTCAAGTCAAAATTTATATAGCGCGCTACTCACCCAGAGGGTCTCAAGGCGCTTGGTGGAGGGGGTGTTTGTTACTTATCAAATAACCATGTTTTGAGTTGTTTTCTGAAGGAGAGGTGGTTCTGTGTGAGGCGGAGGTGGGTGGGGAGAGAATTCCAGGTTTTGGCTGCTAAGTAGGAGAAAGATCTTCCTCCCATGGTGGATCTTTGGATGCGTGGAATTGCGGCGAGGGCTTGATTGGTCGATCGTAGTTGGCGTGTGGGAGTGTAAAAGGTCAGGCGCGTGTTGAGGTATTTAGGTCCTAGGTCGTAGAGGGCTTTGTGTGCGTGGGTGAGGAGACGGAACGTTATTCTCTTGTTGACAGGGAGCCAGTGGAGGTCTCTCAGGTGACTGGATATGTGATTGTGGCGGGGGATGTCTAGAATGAGTCTGGCGGAGGCGTTCTGAATTCGTTAGAGTTTTTTCTGTAATTTGGCTGTGGTTCCGGCGTAGAGGGTGTTTCCGTAGTCCAGTCGGCTAGTGACAAGTGCTTGGGTGACCGTCTTTCTTGTTTCGGTGGGGATCCAGCTGAAGATCTTTTTGAGCATACGTAGGATGTTAAAGCATGATGATGAGATGGCGTTGACTTGTCTGGTCATCGAGAGGGAGGAGTCCAGGATGAAGCCCAGGTTGCGTGCGTGGTCCGTTGGTTTGGGTGCGCTGCCCAAGGCCACCATGAGTCGTCCCAAGTGGAGGGGGATGATCCTAGGATGAGGACTTCCGTCTTGTTCAGTTTTAGATGACTGTTCTTCATCCACTCGGCTACGTCTTTCATTCCTTTGTGTAGGTTGGTTTTGGCGGTGTTTGGGTCTTTGGTGAGGGAGAGGATCAGCTGGGTGTCGTCTGCGTAGGAAATGATGTTGAGGTTGTGTTGGCGCGCGATGGATGCGAGGGGGCTCATGTAGACGTTGAAGAGGGTGGGGCTGAGCGATGATACTTGTGGTACGCCGCAGATGACTTCAGGTGGCCTCTGATCAGAAAGGGGGAGGCGGACCCTCTGGGTTCTTCCGGCGAGGAACGAGATGATCCAGTCCAATGCTTTTCCTTGTATCCCGACGTTGCTGAGGCGTTGTATAAGGGTGCTATGACAGACTGTGTCGAACGCTGCAGAGAGGTCCAGTAGGATGAGGGCAGCTGTTTCTCCGTTGTCTAGTAGTGTTCGAATAACGTCTGTGGCTCCGATGAGGGCGGTCTCGGTGCTCGGAAGCCAGACTGTGAAGGGTCGAGGGAGCCGTTGGACTCGAGGAAGGCGGAGAGCTGACTGTTGACGGTTTTCTCGATGACTTTGGCAGGGAATGGGAGGAGCGAAATGGGGCAGTAGTTCTTAAGTTCGGTGGGGTCTGCTGTGGGTTTCTTCAGGAGGGCGCTGAGTTCGGCATGTTTCCAGCTTTCCGGGAAGGTAGTGGTGTTGAGGGAGCAGTTGATGATATCCCGGAGATAGGGTGCGATGATGGAGTCGGCTTTGTTGAAGATGTGGTGAGGACATGGGTCAGTTGGTGATCCGGAGTGGATGGAGTTCATCAAGCGGATGGTGTCTTCAGTGCGCATTGGGTTCCAGGCGCAAAGGATGGTGGTGGGGAGCTTCGGTTCGCAGGTAAGGGGGGTGGACTGGTCACCGAAGCGGTTATGTACGTTAGCGATTTTGCAGTGGAAAAACGAGGCTAGAGAGTCGCAGAGGTCTTGAGAGGGAGTGAGGTCGTTGGTGCCGGCGCTGGGATTGGTAAACTCTTTGACTATGTTGAAGAGTTCCTTGCTGTTGTGGGCGTTGTTGTCGAGTCGATCCTTAAAAGTTGATTTCTTGGTGGATCTGATCAGCTGGTGGTGTTTGCGGGTGGCGTTCTTGAGGGCGGTCATGTCTGTGGTTGGGTTTTTTCACCAGGCCTTCTCGAGGGTGCGGCAGTTCTTTTTGGAGTTCTTAAGGTCGTCATTGAACCATGGGGCTTTTTTGCTACATGGCTTGTTTTTATGGTTTTTCAAGGGTGCCAATTCGTCAGCGCTGTGGGTGATCCATTGTGTGAGGTGGATGGCTGCTTGATTTGGGTCTGATGATTTGGTAGGAGGGTTTTGGTATAGCGAAGTGGTGAGCTGGTCGGTGGTAATTTTGTTCTAGTTTCTAAGGGGCATTTGTTGTGGCTGGTGGTGGGTCGTGGTCTTTCGGTAGTTGAAGTGGACGCAGCTGTGGTCCGTCCAATGGAGTCCTGTGGTGTGATTGAAGGATGACGGAAGAACTTGTACTGGTTCCCTTTCCTGATGGGACACCAAGGGTGGTGGTCTAGCACGTGGAGACGCGTCACCCTAGTTGTTGATGGCACCGGTCCCGTTGCCTGTGGGGTGGAAGATTCTGGGAACCTTTGTTTGTAGTCCTGGATCAAAAACCTTAAGTCTGATACTATGGACGTTGGTAGACATACCATTGGTGTGATTTGTTATGAGGATAATCGACGATACAGTCTTACCCGCCGACGACGATGGAGTAGTCTTAGTCGACAATGAAAACGCCGAGGACGCCGTCGTCGTTGACACTGTCGTCATCGAAGTGGAGACATGAACAGGAGACACAGACTTCTTATGCGCTGACGATAGCGTCGACGATGTCGTCGTCGACGGCGCTGGCTTCCTGGAGGCAGGAACTTCCTTGTCAGACGCTGAAGAGCAGTCTTTTTTAGGAGGAGCGTCTGAAGGGCTAGGGGAAGTAACCCATGGCCTCTTCAAGGATAATTTAGAGGAAACAGAAGCAATCTCACCGCCCTCTGAAGACTCCAAGTTGTCCCTGGTCTTAAGTTTGTTCAACCAGATTAAAAGTCGTCCCTCTCTGTCCTTAAGCGTTTTTGTAGAGAATGTTCTACAAATCTTGCATTCCTTTGGCGAATGGTCCGGATATAGACAGTAAAGACAAGTCTTGTGCCGGTCCTCAATATGTAATCTCTTTTTATTACAAGAAGCACAAGCTCTGAAGAGACCCCTCTTCTGTGAATCAGCCATAGTCAGATTTTGCTGAAAGTTGTTGCAAATAGTGAAGAAAGAAGCTTAAAACAAGCAAACCTGAGGAGAACTCAGGTGGAGACTCCCTAGCACAACGTGCGGTAGAAAATCTGAGAGACTGAGGCTCCTGTCAGGGAGGTTCTAGAGGGAGGTGTTATCTGATTGGCTCTCTTCTAGAGTTTTAGTCCTTTTTACAAAAGGACATAGATAGGCTTCTAAGGTGGGACCTTTAGGCCTACTTCTCTCTATGTATGTCTATAGGACATTACTTTTCTAAGTACCGGAGACACCCGTCTCGACGACGGGGAATGATTCAGGCATGTGAATCTATGAAAGACACCCCTAATACTGGATAATTCGGGGTTCACCTTCCAGAATTGGAATGTTAGGGAGCCAGGGTCCAAAGATCTACCAGCAGTTTCTCTGGAGTGTCCAGAATTTGGCTGGGAGAGTAAGTAGCTAGCACCCTACAATGAAGGGGGGCTGTGAGAAGTTGGCCTGATATTCAGTGTTCACTATGTATCAGTCCAAACAACCCTTATGGTGATTGGTTGTAAGTCAACCTTATAGACCAGCTATCCTAGTAGCATGGATACGAGCAGTCTTCGGGCTAAACTCTAGAGGGCGTGTTAAGCCAGCTGTTATACCATCACATATACCCCTTGAACACCAAGTGAAAGGACACCACACAAGTGTTATGAAAATAAACAGTGTATTTATTTAGATCACAACAGCCCTGTACTCTTTATGAGGACAGGGTACTAAGCACACAACAAAACTCTTACGAGTTTAAGTTGCACAATTTACAAGCTGCAAACGGCTCAGCTCATGCCAGAGCACCATCTCACACGATTCCAAGCACTCTGCCTTCAGGATTGTCAAGGCCTGCCATAGGAGTGACTGATGGGAATCTGTGTCCATTTTTAGGGTTAGGTATAGGTATACTATATCTAACGCAAAGGGTGATGACACCACCTTGCCCCAGCTGTCGTGAAGCCAGTTGTGTCAGTTTTAGATGGCCAGCCAGGGGGGGCATAATACATGCTGCAGCCCCTGGTAGGCCCTGGGTACACCTATGCCCTGAGTTACAGGGTCTGATAAGGTGGCCCAGTACCAATTGGAAATGTACCTAAGGTACATTGAATCCATTTTAGAGAGAGAGCAGTAGGCCTGGGGTCCTGATTGGCAGGGCCCCAGGTCAACTAAGTCGGAAAACCAGCAAAACACCAGGCAAAAAAGTTGGGGCAACCTTAGTCAGGTATCCACCTTCCTACAGGGGCCACCTAAAAACAGGTTGCAGAGGGGGGCTTGTATACAAGACCTAGGACACACAAGAGTGTAGAGGTTGCTAAGACCACAGGAGCATAGAGATTTTGGACATTTCCAGCCCTTGGGGCTAGGTGCAGGGCAAACGGGTGATCCAAACTCTAGTGCACAAAGGGCACCACGCGGTCAGGGGCAAACACCTCAGAGGGGCTGGTGCAGGATAGCTAGGCCACTCAATGAGTGCTTCTCAGGGTTACGGACATCCTCGATGGGTGCTTGGTCCTAAGACAGTTGGAGTCCGACTTGGAGTCTTGTAGTCAGTCATGGGTTGCAGGGAATCCAGTACCCCGGTGTTGGTACTGCTCGGCTCCGGAAGATCCTGGAGCCTCCAAACATGATGGAGAGGCAGAGCGGATCTTTTAGATCTTCTGTACATTCTCCTGGGCAGTTGCACCATTGGCAGGCCAAGGAGCGGCAAGTTGAGTGTTTGGACTCTGGAGTTTAGGTGCCTACGAGGCAGGGGAGTAGCTCCTCTACTCCAAGGGAGTTCTTAGGCAATTTGGCAAAGTGCTGACGGCCGCAGGGGTTTGCAGCGGTCTCTCAGTGGCAGGACGAGACAAGATTCTGTGGGTGTTGATTTTACAGGCAGGGTTTCGCACCAAAATCCAGTCCAGGCTCTCTGTTCTCTGGGTCAGCTGTTCTTCTTTGTCCTTGGACTTTTTGTGTCTGTCGAATCTTAAAATCAGAGCTCAGGAGTTAAACCTAAATACTACATTTCGGGGCATTAAAGAACAAGTTACTTACCTTCGGTAATGATATATCTGTAAGAGACGTATATTAGTTATGGATCCCTCACCTTAGAATCACCCCCAGGCGTCAGACTGGATCGAAAGAATATTTTCTTCAGCAGTACCCATGCCCGTCGGTAGGTGGCGTCGGCCGACTGGCGTTGGCGTCGTGGTCGCCGGATTAACGTTGAACATGGAGGTTGCCATCTGCTGCTAGCAGGAGAAGCGTGGTTCGGAGTTCAAATGCAGCACCGCCTTTAAAGCTTCCTGCGCTGGAAAGCTGTTCCTGCCTGGAGGAGGTGGAAAGCTGTTCCTGCCTGGAGGAGGTGTGAAGCACCTCAGCCCAGGGCAGGCTTTATTTCTGGCTCCTGTGAGTGAAGGCTCTCACCACAGGGGTCCAAAAACATGTCTAGTAGTGGCAGGCTGGTTGAGACCAGTCAGGAACACATTAGAAGCTGGAAGAGTTCAGAGGACCCTTCTAAAGGGACATGTGTGTGCAATTATTAATACATCAAAGCCATCATGGAGCTTGTGAACTCATAATGGTGAGTGCCCAGCCCATGCACTTTGTGCCCAGTCCGGAGCCACAAGCATAACTTGGGCCCGGTCGCGCTTGATCTTCTTCAGCACTCTGGGCAGAAGTGGTATAGGCCCTAACCTGGGCAGATGAGCTGCGACCACCGCCATCACCTTCGTGAACACCCGTGGGGCACTGGTAAGGCCAAAGGGGAGCACGGTAAACTGAAAGTGCTCGTGGCCTACCGCGAACCGCAGGTAGCGCCGGTGGGCCGGCAGAATGGGAATGTGGAAATACCTAGATGGCCGACGGAGCAGGAGCTTGCTAAGAGCTCCCGGTGCTTGGGATCCCACTTGTTGGATTTATCCCTGTCAGCACCCACCGCTCCGTGGAAACCGACTACATAAGAGTAATAGGATTACAACCAGCATATTTTTATTTTTATTTTTATTCTCTCCACCTTGTACGGCGGAGGGCTGAAACCCACTCGTCTCTCAATCCGGATCGCCTCCATCGCGCTGCTGGACTGTGCAGCTGAAGCCCCGGGAGCCTGCCGAGCCTCCTTTTCCCTGCGGACTAGTGCTGCGACCGGCAGAGGAGCCCCTGCGGCGCCAGAGGTCAGAGAGGCCCCCTCCCGCCGCTTCATGGATGAGGACACAGGCTGTGGTGCCGGGAACCATCGCGCTGCTGGACTGTGCAGCTGAAGCCGACCACCCCGCTGCACCGGAGCACCTGAGAGCTGATTCTGGGCTAAGCGGCCGAGGCTTCTCAGGGGCCAGCCTGCAGGTCGATGGTTGGGCCGAGACGAAGCTACGCGACGGAGGGTTGAGAGAGGCCCGCCCGCCCGAAGGCGCTGGTCGAGGCCACGAAGCCGGACCCCTCCCGCCCGCCCCACAGCACCGGAGGATCAAGAGAGGCCCCCCCCCCTCCCGCCCGCTTCGAGGCGCTGTCGCTGAGTGCTCTGCCTGGCCGTGACGAGGCCACGAAGACGGACCCCTCCCGCCCGCTCCACAGCACCGGAGGATCGAGAGAACCCCCCCCCCCCCCCCCCCCCTCCCGCCTGCTTCAAGGCGCTGGTCGTTGAATACTCTGCCTGGCCGGGACAAGGCCACGAAGACGGACCCCTCCCGTCCGCTCCACAGCACCGGAGGATCGAGAGAACCCCCCCTCCCCCCCTGCTTCAAGGCGCTGGTAGAGGCCACGAAGACGGACCCCTCCCGCCCGACCCACAGCACCGGAGGATCAAAGGAGGCCCCCTCCCGCCCGATTCAAGGCGCTGGTCGAGGCCACGAAAACGGAGACGGACCCCGCCCGCCCGCCCCACAACACCGGAGGGCTGAGTGAGGCCCCCCCCTCCCGCCCGCTTCAAGGCGCTAGGCGTTGGGTGCCTTGCCTGGCCGGAACCGCTGGGTGATCGATCGGAATGAGGCCATGACAGCGCCCCCGGAGGTGTGGCGCCACTGACCGGTGTAGCAGATGAAATGAGCCCTGGGAAACAAGATCTAGGGGGCCGACAGGAGCCTGCCCCCACCGGCACCGGGCATGGATTCTCGCTGAGGAGTCACCCCACCGCTCAGGAAACACAGGTTTGGAATTCTGGAGGTAGTCAGTTTGAGCTCACCCTGGAAGGTTTGGAGCCCTGCGGCAAAAAACGCACAGCTCACATATAACTGCCTTGAGACACTTGTCCAAATCACTGAATCTGCAAAACCCTGCAGGCAAGCCTAACACGCTTATGGAGGCATAAGGTATTTATTTCAGCCCACCCGACTGCTCACATTTTTAACTACCTCCTTGTTGCAATTTGGCTGGAGCCATTAAACTGCACACATTTTAAGCTACCTCCTTTGTGCAAAATGGCTGGGGCCATAAAACTGTAGACATAAATCCCCTTCGGTATCCAGATGGCCGCGAGGCTCCCCAGTTTGCCTCCCCCTCGCATGACCAACAGAAATAGAGATAAGACTCCCTTCCAGCAAGCTATGAGCAATGCACAATGTACACCACTTGGCGCTTCCACGTCGGACTATGATAGTGTCTGCCTTTCATAGTGGTACTATATTATATTACTATACCCCTTACTGTATCCAGCACTTTTCACTTTATCTGCACCTGTAATGCACCGATTACTACCTCATATATTTGTGCCGTTTATAGTGGTATTATATTTTTATATTCCTAACTGTATCCTGCACCGAGGGCTACCTCATATATTTTTTGCAGTTTATTGTGGTTTTATATTCCTAACTGTATCTTGCACTGATTGCTACCTCATATCTCTGTGCCGTTTATAGTGGTACTATATTTTTATACTCCTAATTGTATCCTGCACCGAGGGCTACCTCATATATTTTTGCAGTCTATTTTTGCAGTCTATTGTGGTTTTATATTCCTAATTGTATCCTGCACTGAGGGCTACCTTATATTTTTGCCTTCTACAGTGGTATTGTATTTAGCGCCACCTGTCTCATGTGACTCTTGTTATCAATTGTATCTGGCTATTGATTCATGTACCTCACATATTTTTGACTATTTTTGACTTTTCACTATTGCTCACCTTCGATTCAGGTATTTTACAGTTTGCATAGGTACCTTATTCCAGTATATTTTTAGTATTGTACGTCTACTTTATTCTGCATTTGACTTTTGTTTGCAAGTGTATTTCGCTACTGACACATACTCACTTCTGTCACTTTCGATTCAGGTTTTTTACTGCCTGCATAGGTATTTTATTTTATTCCTGCATATGTTTAGCATCATACGTCCACTTTATTTTGTTGTAACCCACATCGAATTTACTGCTATTCCTGCAATATACCAATTAATTCCTCATATAGACCTGTCACATTTGATGTAACCTGCACTCATTACACCGTTCCCTCCCGGACACACTGATTACTACTGCACATATTTTGGGTGCCCTCCGGTACCGCCTCTGTGCCAGGGAAGTTATTGTCTGCATCTATATTCCGCTCCTGCTACAACTTTTATCCCTGTTTACGTAGACGACTACCTCATATACCCTCACTACCTCACTACCCTGTTTGCGTTGACGACTACCTCATATACCCTCACTACCTCACTACCCTGTTTACGTTGACGACTACCTTATATACCCTGGCTGTTACTTGTGTCACTATTACTCCCGGCAACCGGCGTCTACTGGGCACCCACACGCCCCTACCTATTCCGTCACCATATCATGGAGCTCATCGGCAAGCACACATATAGAATCAACTACCCACCCGCACTCAACAAAAACGCTGCAAAACGCTTTAAACACAATCTACTGAGGTCCCACCCTGAAACCCCCTTTGCAGACACCTACTTCTCACCGGTCAATGGTGCCGTAAACATTGATATCATCTTCCACACCACACGAAGAGCTCAATGGAGAAAAACGTTCCTCTCCCTACTCACCGTCTCCAATGCTAGGAAATCCGCTCATGGCCGAACACTCACCATCACACCTTCCCAACTCTTCCCGGGCAGAACCACCATCACTATTTATAACAACGGGATTGTCCTTATCCAATCCACAGACAGGAACCTGGAACTACTAGACAACCTGTTCCCCACTTTCATACAGCACCTCTCCAAACCACGGACCCCCACTCACAGCACACACAGCACTCACAGCACTCTCAGTCCTATCACCCTTGATTTCACAGCCCCTAATCACAACCATTCTCTCCTAGCTCAGCCCCTAAACGACACGCACCTCTCCTCTACACCCGTCACCACAGTCATTCCTCCACTTACTGTAGCCACACCACATTCCTCATTCACAGACTCAGACCTTTCCCCCTCACACACCAGCCGCACCCCCCCACCAACATCTTGACCCCCACTCATACCACAACCATTCCGCTCACCCCTGACACCACTTCCCATACCAACAACGCCGCTAATCTAGCGCAGCCCCAAAACGACACGCACCTCTCCTATACCACCGGCACCTTAGCCATGCTCCCATCCACTGCTGCTACCCCACACCCCTCAATCACTGACATTGATCTTGGCCCCACATACACCAGCCGTACCCCCTCCCCCCATACTCCATCCCACATTCCCATTCCTGTCACCCATGACATCACAGCCCCCACCCACATCCCGCCTAATCAAGCTAAGCATCTGATCGACAAGCTCACAGATAAACCCCACCCTTTGTCCCCCCCCATTCTCAGCCCTCACCTCCACTCATTAACCAACCACGCAGAACACGCTACCCCTATCTCTTCAACTACGACTCCTCAACAAAGAACCACATACAATCCCACCTCCCCCCCCATTCTCACCCCTCACTACCGTACATGCGCCCCCTTCACCACTAATAAACGCCCATCCTCCACCCTGCACTCTCCGCCTACCACCAATACTCTCAACCACACCTCCAACATCTCCCCGATGTCACCCACGCCCGATCCTCCCATCCCCACCCCCAACACAACGCCCGACCCTCCCATCCCCACCTCCAACACATCTCCCACACTGGACTGCACTACGACCTCCCTCCTCCAGCTCAAAGAAGACATGCACATCATCAAACAACAACTACTCTGCCTATCACACTCCAGTCACCCCTCACCCAACACCCTCCACCAGATCAAACAAGACATTCACATCATCAAACAATTACTCAGCACACATTCCAGACAGCCCGCACGCGCCTCCACCATCACCTCCCCTCCCAACTGGACCTCCACCCGGGTGGCGAACTCTCGCACTCGACTCCCACCGCACTGGACCACAATCCCTGTTCACAACTGCGAAAACCGCCCCCATCGCTCCTGTAATCCTCTCTCGGACCTCGACACAATCGCCCTCCTCCGCTCCTACGACCCAGCTCCCCATAGCAATACACCCAACACTCTCACTGCCATTCCTACGATTCACTCCAATCCCCTTAGACCCCCCACACTGAACAACAGAATAGCTATCCATAGTAATCTGAGTAAAGTCCCCCTCGCTCTAGAACCCCCTTCCACCCTCGACACACCCCGTCTCAAATGCACTCTCCTCAACTGCAGATCAGCCGCAAAACACTCCTTCGCTATCGCCGATCTCATCCTAAAACTGGATCTTGACTTAATCATCATCACTGAAACATGGCTAACAGAATCTTCTACACCTATAATGGACATTCTGGTTCCCCCCAACTACCACATCACCAGACTTGACAGGACTGGCAATAAAAAAGGTGGCGGAATCGCATGTATACACAGGCGCAACCTCTCTGTCCTGAAAGTAACTTCCCCCTCCCTACCCTCCCCAACCTCCTGTGAATACATCTGCCTCGATATTATCAGTGAGGGCAAACCAATTTGCACTCTTCACGGCGTTTATCACCCACCCGGCGACAACCTTACCTTCTCCCAGCAAATCATGGATATGATCTCAACCAACTCCGGGCGACAACTCACACAAATATACCTTGGTGACTTCAACCTCCACTGGAACGATCACAATGATGCGGTGGTAAAAGGTCTGAAGAATTTCCTTAACGCCCTTGACCTCACTCAAATCTGCAATAGTCCAACTCACAAGAAAGGCTCTATCCTCGACCTTATCATCTCCAAAGAAGCCTCTATCCAACTCGAATCTATCCAACCCTGTGACTGGTCAGACCATCATATTATCACATTCTTCATCAATGTAAAAGTTAAATTTAACCCTGTTCAATCCGCCAGGCCCAAAATCTGGAAAAGAGACATGAAAAAACTAAACTCAAACTCTCTGCCCCCCAACAGCTGCAATTCACTACTTCCTCCTACTGGCGTTAAGGACGTCCAATCCTTGACTGATCACTATCTTAATACTATGTCCTCAATAATTAATGAAGTCGCACCCTTGCAGCTAAAAAAAGCCTCCGCAAAAATCTCCAATCTCTGGTACGACGGGAGTCTCAATGACGACAGACGCGCCATGCGAATGGCAGAGCGCACCTGGAGATCAGCTCCCTCTGCACTGAACCTAAAAACCCTGAAGAAAAAGAGAAATGCCTACTTCAGGAAAATAAAACGCTCAAAATCAGTCTTCTTCAGCCGTCAGCTTGACCTAGCCAAAAATCGTCCGAGAAAGCTGTTTGAGCTTATCCGAACGCAATCCAAAGAACACCCCCAACCTCTCAACACTATGGGTGAAGCTCCCTCCTGCGAAGACTTCGCCTCTTTCTTTATCCAAAAAACTGACAACATAAAGAATGTCCTACTCATGGATGCAAGCCGCTACCCCAAACCCCTCTGCATAGCACCAACTAAACCAAAAAACAATGCCATCTGGTCAACCTTTGTCACCTACACGGAAGAAGAAATTGGCAAACTGCTCAGCACTCTGAAACCTTCCAATCACCTCACGGACCCCCTTCCTGCTAACGCTGTCAAAGTCCTTACCCCGTCGCTCCTTCCACTCTGGACTAAAATCATTAACAGCTCACTTCAACAAGGGTCCATTCCCGACTCCCTCAAAGTTGGCCAAGTCACACCCTTGCTAAAGAAACCTACAGCCGACCCCTCAGACCTCAACAACTACCGCCCCATCACCAACATTCCGACTCTTGCCAAACTGCTGGAAAAATGCGTACAAATACAATTGTCTAAACACATTACTCAGTTTGATCTTCTCAACTCTCATCAATCAGGCTTCAGAGCAAATCACAGTACTGAAACTGCTATGACTCACATAATCGATGACGCCCTCCAAATCCTAGATCATAACGATACCTGCCTCCTAATCCTCCTTGATCTCTCCTCCGCATTTGACACCGTCAAACATGAGAATTTACTCGACCTATTAAACACAAGAATGGGCCTATCTGGAACTGTGCTCAAATGGTTCACGTCCTTTCTGCATAACAGGTCGCAGAAATTCAAGAGCAACAACTTGATGTCCGCGCCAAGACCTGTATCGCTAGGCGTACCACAAGGATCCTCCCTATCCCCAACTCTGTTCAACCTAGTTATGGAACCTCTCACCACCTTGCTACAAGAATTCAATGTGCACTTCCACATGTATGCTGATGACACCCAACTTTATCTCAAACTTCAATCACCCAATGACATCACGCTCTTGAACTCAACGATCAGTAGCACCCAATCCTGGCTGGCCGCTAATCATCTCAAACTTAATGCCCTCAAAACAGAGTTCCTTTTGATCTCACCTCCCGCGAAGATCACTACCGCACAAATGTGGCTTAAACACCTAACGGCACTCAATGTTCAACCCACCATCGTGGACTCAGCGAAATCCTTGGGCATAACACTCGACACCAATCTCAGCATGCAGGAACACATCAACAAAGCAACTAAGGGAGCAAATTTCCAAATCAACACCCTTAGGAAACTTAAACCCTTCCTTCCAGCCAAAGATTTCCAAACTGCGGTACAATCACTTGTCATACCTCGAATAGAATACGGCAGCACCGCCCTCTGCGGTCTCCCCCTAGCTACTACGGCACCCATAAGAGCCTCTTTAAACGCCGCAGCGAGACTTATCACTGGATCAAAAAAACACTCACACATCTCCCCTGACTTCAAATCCCTGAACTGGCTGCCTTTTGAAGCCAGGATACACCTGAAAATCGCTTGTTTGACGCACAAGGCTTTCCACCTTAGCTCACCTAGATACCTCGCTCAGAAGCTGACGATTTCTGGAGGATCCAGAAACACTAGAGGCACAAACAATCTTTTGCTAAAGCCTAAAAGATTCCGCAAAGAAAAAACCTACAAACGCTCTTTCTCAGGAATGGCTCCCAGGATTTGGAACTCACTCCCCCCTGAAATCAGACCCATCCCATCTACCATACTTTTCAAGAAAGAAGTAAAAGCGATCCTCATGGCTAAATGCACTTGAACCACTACTGGGGATCAACTTCAAAATGAAATTGACTACTTGATTGTTTATGATATCATTTCACTGTACTTTTAACACTATAGATGTATCTGTGTATATTCTGCTCTTCACCTATGTAAAGCGCTCTGATATCTGCGAAGATCTGGTTCGCGCTATATAAAACTTTCAAAATAAATAAATAAAAGCGTCCTGCAAGTCCAACGCTCCCATCCAGTCTCCTGGGTCCAGGGCAGCTAAGACCTGAGCCAGTGTCAGCATCTTGAACTTCTCTTTCCGGAGGAAGGCGTTGACGTTCCGTTTGTCCAAGATAGGTCGTAGGCCCCCTTTGCCCCTCTTGGATACCAGAAAGTAGTGGGAGTAACAACCACAACCTACTTCCGGCCCAGGAACGCGCTCGATGACCCCCTTGGCCAAGAGGGCTGTAACTTCCTCTTGCAGAAGTTGCAAGTGGTCCCCCGACACGCGGTGGAATTGTGATGGCATGGCTGGAGGGGTTGTCTCGAAGGGGAGGGAGTAGCCCCTTCGGACGATTTGCAACACCCACCTGTCCGAAGTGACAGTGCGCCAGTGGAAGTGGTGATGGCGAACCCTGTCCGCCATTGGCGTCACATGGGCCTGAAAGCACGGACTAGGAGGCTTTAGAGGCAGATGCTGCAGGGGAAGGTGTGGACTGGCCCTGCCGTTGTCCCCGACCGCCGCCACGCTGGTTTCCACAGCCGCCACCGCGTTGGATGTTAGTCTGTGGTGCGTGGCTGGCAGCACGTGTGGGAGCACCCCTTCCTTGGCCAGGAAAGGAGCGAAAGGCACCCGTGGTGCGGGCCGAGAGGCCCAAGGTCTTGGCCGTAGTCCTGGAGTCCTTAAAGCGCTCAAGCACATGGTCTGCCTTGTTGCCGAAATGGCGACAGCCATCGAACGGCATGTCCATAAGAGTGTTCTGGACATCGGACGAAAAGCGCAGGATCGGGGACGGCGTCGCCCGGAGGAGACACCCTAGGTGAGGTCGACCGGCGCCGACCCGGACCCGGATCCAGTGAGGGCCTGCGGCACCGGGACCGGCGGCACCGAGATCGAAGCACTCGACGGCGTTAGAGCCGAAGCACCCAACCCGCTAGGCCCCCCAGCTGGGGCTGCTGGGCCCGAAGACGCCACGGAACCCGGCGGAGGAGGGAGAGTCCTCATGGCTATGAGATACCTCTCGATCTCCTCTGGCGTCGCGTCATGCCTAGGGACCGGAAGGTATGGGGCAGGCCGCGGCGCCCGCGACTCAGTTGGAGCCGCGTGGGTGGTGTCACCCGAACCCCCAGCTGCGTCGCGCGAGCGTCGGGGTGCATCGGTAGAGTGATGACGCCTTTCCGACCTCTCATGCCTCTTACCTGAGGATCTTGATCCTGAAGACCGATGAAGCCTCTCGGAGCTAAGAGGGCTCCGACCCCCGACCGGTCCCTCGACCTCCTGTGGGACCGGGACCTCGAACAGCGCGGGGCCGACTGCCGGAGCTCAAGTCGGTTGCAGGACCGCTCCCGCCTAGCCTTAGACGTCAGGGCCCGGCAGTCGGAGTAGGTTTGGTCGTCGTGGTTGAGGCCTAGACACTGAAGACACCGGCGATGGGGGTCGGTAACCAACATCAATCGGCTGCACTTGGAGCAGGGTTTGAACCCGGGCATCCCTACCGGCACCGTCTGAGTCAATCGACTCAAACATAGATCAAAAAGATCAAAGTTTTAGCCAAAAAATTACTAAAAGGGTACTACTTCTCCGGATCTGCGCTTAGCTGGCGCGGAAAAAAGAAGAACTGACCATAGTGCGCGAGTGCGGCATCTAAGTACTCTGGCGACGTCATCCCGGCTCAAACAACGCCGACGACAGACGTGGAGCCGCAGACGACGCCTACCGACGCGCAGGGGTACTGCTACGCAAAAGTTTCCGGATCCAGTCTGACGCCTGGGGATATTCTAAGGTAAGGAATCTAATACTAACCTGTTTCTTTCAGATAGAACTTCATGAGGTGCCCGCTGAAGTTGCGCCCAGGCTCCCTGTTACTTACGCTATATATTTCTGACTTGGCTGCACTTAGACCTAAACCGGGTACAGCTACAGAGAAAACGATATGCAGCAGTCTATTTCAAATCGGTTCTAGAGATGGCTAACTCAGAAGGTATGAGTGGAAGTAACTGGCTGGTCGACAATAAGAAATCTTCAACAACCTTGATGTTAGGGAAGCAGTGGAATGATCCTTCTCTAATTGGTTCAGATACAATAGATCTGTGAAGAATCAATACTGGTCTCTAAAATTAGAGGAACGCATTTTAAGTAAACGAGCTGGCAGCTTGCTGGCAGGCTATGTTGAACATAAGATTGCACTAGGGGTTGAGAAATACCTGCATCTAATTTATGCTGAATCGAGACACACTTTATACATAAAGTTTAGATTGTGGGCTCTCCCCACCAGGGATAATTTAGTGAGATGTGGGAGGTTACAAAAGGGAAGAATTCAAAGTTTAGGAATCTGTACCTAGATTTCTCTATCAGTTACAAATCAAGGTTACCCCCACTTTTTGCCTGACATATGAAACACTTTGACTTTGTGTTCCATGGGTCCCTGCCTATCAGGTTTCCAGGGCCTGAGTTATTTTCCAAAGCTATACCTTTGTACCCCCAATTGGCACCTCCTGCCACAGGTAAGCACCTTGCAAAAGGTACTGTGGGTCCAAGGGCATTGTGACCAGAGAAGGTCTCTAAGGAGTGCTGCACCTATTGGGCCACCCTTAAGGGCCACGTACCTTAACACCCACACACTGCCATTGCAGGCTGTGCGTTTTGGTGCAGAGAAAAGTGAAGAGATGATATGGCACACAACCCTGTGTGCCATTCCTGTAAAGCCACGACCTCGGGCATAGGTAAGTTACCCCTTTATCATGGTGCACTAGCATCCAGGTGAGGGTACTGATGATGAGCACTGTAGCCTACAGTGTAAGTCCCTTCTTAGTCATTGTAAGTGCAGTAAAGCCATAAATAGTATATGGTTTGGTAGTTGGTCATCACATACTTCACAGCTCCATAATGGCTTTACTGACATCTGGGAAGTTTGGTAGCAAACTTCTCAGCACATTAGACTCATACTGATGTCATTGTGGGATTTATTGCAACATGCACACAGAGGGCATCTTAAAGATGCCCCATTAAAAACGACCAGCCGTGGTGTGGTTCCTGAATGGCTGCCCTCCATATACCACCACCAGACAGGTTTCTGGACCCCTGGTTAGAGGGCCTCTGCTCTCTAGGTCCAGCAACAAAGCCCATCCTGAGTAGAAGTGTCATGCCTCTCTTCGGACTCTACAATCAACATAGCAACTATCTCCTCTGACCCTGGTAGAGAACCTAGTGTTAACATTAGATCAGAGAATAAGGATTACCTACTTCAGATCACCATGTCTCTACTACCAACTTTCTTATAAAATCGATGCTTCTCAACTACAGCTCAGCAGTGAAAAACGCAGCGATATCTCTGAACTCATCATCTCACAAGAACTGGACCTTCTGATCCTTACTGAAACTTGGCTCAATGACTCCTCCTCCCCAATGCTCGACATATTAATCCTTCCTGATTATGACATAATCAGATGTGATAAACCTGTTAAATCAGGTGGGTGGGGGTCATTGCCTGCATCCATCACTCCAGCCTCATGTTGAAACAGGCTCAAAATGCTTGGATGTCCTCCTTTGAGCAAGATCTGGAACAATGGCAAGATTGTATGTGTGCTTCACACGATATATCATCCTCCTGGGGATAACCTGTGCTTCATAGAGCAAATTATGGAGTCCATTACAGCTTGCTCGGTCCTTCACCCTAACCATATCTTCCTTGGTGACTTCAACCTTCACTGGAATGACACAAATAGTCCCTTAGTTTGCTCCTTTAAGGCTTTCCTCTCCAACCTCAACTTTATCCAGGCCTGCAATGGACCCACCCACAACATGGGCGCTACCCATGACTTTATCATAGCTAGAGACCACACCATTCAACTTGATGACATTACACTCTGTGATTGGTCGGATCATTACCAAATCTCCTTTCACATCTTGAAAAAGGGCTTGCTCAGACAAGGTGTACCGCTTAAATACAAATAGCTGGTTCGCAATCTGAGAGACCTCACTATCAATAATCTAATTAACATGAGCAAGAATCTACTTCAACCTCCCCCTAACATGACCAATGTGGACGAGCTGACGGATCATTACATCAACTCTATGTCAAGTATTCTCGACTTTGTTGCTCCGAAGCACCGCAAAAGGATTCCGATCAAACAATCCAAACCCTGGTTCAATGGCTCCCTTAATGAGGATCGTCTCAATCAGTTAAGGAGGTTGAGATGCGCTTATAACAAAAATATTCGCAGTGCTAAAACAGATAATTTCAAGGCTCAGCTTGACAGAGCTAAAAACCGACCCAAGAAACAGTTCGAAATCATCAAAGAACAAGCTAACCACTCTACTAATCTTACCTATGCACTCAGGACTCCCGGTGAGGAGGACTTCTCAGAAAGTCTAGGATTATTGAACTGGATCTACAACGTGCGGCTCCTAACTTGTGGCCTTTGAGCTTCCTTGCATCTGAGGTACCTACAGCAGTGAGTGCGCCTCTCTACCCCACAGTTTGCATTCCCAAAAACAAAGCCTCTTGGAATTCTTTCCTGCTCCCGGATGTGGCGGAGCGGTTACAATCTTTGGCATTTTTAAAACCCTCCAATCATTTCAGTGATTCCCCTACCCGCTAAGATTCGCAAAGATCTCAACTCGGCAATTCTCCCACACTGGGCCCGGATCATTCAAGAATCTCTCTTGCAGGGGAGGATTCCTGACTGCCTTAAGATGGGGCAAGTCACGCCCATCCCCAAGAAGCCTAATGCAGAGTTAGTTAATCCTAACAATTTCCATCCGATCACCAGCATGATGACTTTAGCTAAATGGCTCGAGAAATGCGTTCACACACAGCTTTGGAACCACATCAAGAAATTTCAGCTTCTTGACCTCTACCAGTTAGGCATCAGAGCGGGGCACAGTACAGAAACAGCTCTAACTCACATTGTTGAGGACGCCTTGAGATCTCTTGACCAAGATGTAACGGTCTTCTGATCTTTCTTGACTTGTCCTCTGCATTTGACACCATCAAACATGATAACTTGATTGCTCTTCTTCAACATAGGATGGGGTTAGGATGGGGTTATCTGGTCCTGTCTTAAATTGGTTTGCCTCTTTCCTACATAACCATACCCAAAGAATCCAAGCTAACCAATTACTTGCTGCTAGTACCCCGGTCACTATTGGAGTACCTCAAGGTTCGGCACTCACACCCACGCTCTTCAACCTTTTCATGGAACCTCTATCTGATATTCAGAACTGCGCTATCTTTCAATACCATATGTACGCTGATGACACTCAACTGTATTTGAAGATCTCCTCTCCAGATGACATAAAAACTCTTAATGGTGCACTTCTAAAAACTCAACAATGGCTAACGCATAATCATCTGTTATTAAACACCCTCAAACAGAATTCCTCCGGATTTCCCCCGTAACCACTCGGCACCTACGCAAGACTGGATCAAACAACGTCTGGCACTCAACTGCACCCCTCATATTGTTGACTCTGCTAGATCTGTAAGTGTCACCCTGGACAGATACCTAAATATGCAAGCGCATATCAGTGCCACTATTAGGAGTGCCAATCATCAGCTTAACACTCTTAGGAAAATTAAGACTTTCTTACCTCCTGAGGACATCCAGCCAGCAGTCCAATACCTAGTTATCTCACGATTGGAATATGGTTTGGTGACCCTAGCTGGGCTTCCAAAAGCTAGTTTAGCTCCGTTAAGAGCTACTCTGAACACCTCTGCCAGACTCATCACAGGCTCCAAAAAACATGACCATATCATACCTGACAATTCAACTTAACTAGCATTCCATCAAAGCAAGAATCTGTTTCAAGATAGCCTGCCTGACGCACAAAGCTATTCACTACAACACCTCTGTTCACCTGGCAAAAAAACATGAGCTCTCCGGCTCTAATGGGAATTTAAGACTCTACTGCTGAAACCTCTTCCATTCAACAAGAAAAGAACTTACAACTGTGGCTTTGCTGGACTTGCTCCAAGAATTTGGAATGCCCTTTCTCCGGAGATCAGATGCAACCCATCGACTGATTCATTAAAAAAACATGTCTAATGGTTACTCCTGAATGACCGTTATCAGCAATAGCCCTGATGCCATTTGCAATTTAATTCCTTCACCAGTTTGACAGTCTTTTTACAGAGATGTAGGGAATGATCAGAGAGAGAGCGAGGGGTGATCTCTGCCGAGTGTACATTAGCCATAAGGGAAGGGGAGGTTAAAAGGTGATCAAGTCGTGCATATGTTTTATGCGCGGCAAAAAAATATGTAGTCGTGCTCATTTGGGTGTTGTGTTCGCCACACATCGTGCAGCCCACAGTCCCCCAACCACCTCCTCCCAGCCGGTGAGAGCACACCTGTTTGGTGTGACCTCTGCCCTGATCTGTCTAATTACGGATTCATCACCAAGTTAAAGTCGCCCCCAACCAAGATCTCAGCATCGGGGGAAGCAAGCACCTGCCAGCGCAGAAGAGGTTCTTGTTTGTCGTTAGGTGCATATAAAGTTCCTAGTGTAAGGTGCGATTCACCCCATTGTACCCTGATGGCATGTAGCCGGCCTTTGACGTCTGCTATTGTCAAGATAACTTTACATTGCACAGTGAACAGGACGGCTACTCCATTCTTTTTTAGCGGCAGGGAGGACCAGAATTGCTGCAGGAATAGTTTATCACGTATGTACTTGGTGTCTTTAGCTAGGAGGTGAGTCTCTTGGAGTAAGCAGATATCACTATTGGTGTTTTCCAGGAGGGAAAGCACTGCTGAGCGTTTTACTGAATTGTTCAACCCTCGCACATTCAAACTAATTACTTTCAAATCTTTACCCATTGGGCCGTTGGGGGAAATGTGAAGCAGAGCACGTGCAGAAGTCTAAGCAGCGCTTGTTCTTCCAGGGGCGACATGAGGAGCCCTATCGCCTGCCATTCCCACCTAATAACTGATGCAGAGACCCTACATTTTTTTTAAAAAAAAGACCCACCCCCAAACAATAATAAACTAAATATTGAGAAGGAGATGTCTAATCTAGCAAACATGACAAAAGTTTGTTCCAGTGATTAAAGTCCAGGGGGTCGTGGCAAGGGAACAGTCAAATCAACAGTTAATACTCTCTTACCACTCTGGCGCCAGAGCAAAGGCGATCTGTCATCACGATCGGTCCTCTTCGCCCCTCCGGCGCACATTATTGAACCCAATTGGATGCCACTAGTTAGGAAGATCAAGGTGAGTCTGGGCGCTCTGTAACCTGTGACAGCGATGAAAGTACTGCCTCTCTTTCTTGTTTGCTTGTAGCCAAGTCAGGCTTTGGGCTTGATGATGGTTTCCCGACCTGCTGCCACTCCGAGGTGTGTCGTCGTCGTCGTCTAGGAGTCGGTCTGTCACCTCCTTCCATAGATAGGGCTCTTTCGATACCCAGGGTTTCCAGCGCCTCTTCCAAGGTCCTGATCTGGAGGAGCTTACCATGGTACTTGAAGATAAACGAAAAGGGTGGCCCCAACAGTAGGGGATGTTCTTTTCTTGGAGGTGGTTAGTTACAGACTTGAAAGCTCTGTGCTTAACAAGCGTGGAGGCTGCCAAATTCTTGAAGAGAGCAGGGCGGTGCCCGCGGAACTGCACAGGTTGTTGATAAAGCACCTTCCGGAGGATGTGCTCTTGTAACTGAAAGTCATGCACACAGACCAGAATATCTGGAGGGGGAGCTTTAGCGCCACACAGAAGACCCACCCGGTGGACCCGGTCCATTTGGATATCCGAACACTCATCATCCCTGAGGATCAGGTGAAATAAGGCGCGGACGTAGGCACGAAGACCGTCACCTTCCTCCTTCCATGGGACCACTCTAATCTGTATATTTAGGCTGTGGGGTTTTAGGTTTAAACCTAAAATAACTGATAAAACCCCACTGAAAGAAAAATAGCCCTCACCGGTGAAAACATATAAACACTGAAAAAACACCTGGACAACCACAAACTAAATGCCATTCAAAGAAAGGAAAAAGAGTGAAAGTCATTTTTTTCTTTCTGAAGGGGTCAAAACAATGTAACTTTGTTATACAAGCTAGCAGTAAGAGACTGGCTAACATTATTCTGCTTGAGTTTTGTTCTTTAGGGATGCCACTAAAATATAGTTTCTTCTTCCTTTTACTTTTTTCAGTTTTGTGGCCTTTGGTCTAAAGATGCAGGGTTTAGTTTCATGTTTTAGGTCTAGTTAAATTATTTTATAAACTATAGAGAATCAGATAGAGAATCAGGAAATATCAAACTCATATTTGATATTTTGGGTGCATTTGATTCTTTCACTGGTAGGTAAAATGGCTGATTTCATAAACAAAATCCCTAATATGTGATGTGTCAACACATTTACCCACAGAGAAAGGGTAAAACCCCTTAACATCATCTTACCATAGTTTATAGTGGGTCAGTAGTGATAGTAGGTGAATTGCCAACACCTCATGCTTTAAACATTCAATGCAAGGTATAGTGACACGTATATATATATCACCAAGCATCTGGGATAGTGGTGAAAACATGACACCAGACTTTTGGAAAACATGGAACGCAGTGTCACTTGTAATGCTCTGCAAAAAAAGGTCCTTCACAAGTTCAACAAAGATTGGAGTGATATTGTTTGTATTTGCAGTGATTCAGCTACGTATATAAAAAAGTTGTGTGATGACCTGTCAAATTTGATACCCGAGCTGAAGTGGGTCCCTGTAGGAGATCCTTGCCACTTGTTAAATGGTATCCTGAACGCATCTTTACAATCTTCAGAGTTAATGAGGGATGCTATTGACTTTTTAGTCCATCGTGGTGCACTGTTTTCTTATGCACAGGAACTAAAACGCAAATATTTATCATTTTGTGCTTTATGTGGCATCAAAGAAAGAGTCATTCCAACTGTGTCCCTTAGCTGATGGTTCTCAGCCCATGGGCTATGAATGCTGAGAGGGCCTTTTTCACATACGTTTAGATGGGAAGGAAAGAGCGAGCGCACATGACCCAAAGACTCACTGAAGAAGTATTGTATGGTGTACTACAATAAGATTAATTTGCAAAAATCTATTTGGACCTCATATACACTATAAGTACACTGTCTAAATACCCTGTTCTTTCAGTGCAGAAAGCAAGCAATAATAAAAGTAAAACGTTCCATAAACACCGGAAAAACACTTTTTCTGTTGTTTTTAGTGGCACGAAAATTTGTAACCACTGATAACTGTTTTTTAAGATATTGAAAACACTGAAAAAACCCCACCAGAATTTACCAAAAATAGAAACTGAAAACAGGAAAGCCTATGTATATTGTTCCGCTGGAGCGGTTCTCCAGGTCCTCTGCATGGGCCTGGAGATCAATATTCTGCTCTTGGAGGCGTGTCATCTCTTGCTGTAGTTGGTGGATGTCTTTCTCCCTACCGAGGTCATGCTCCTCCAGGGCCGCCACCCTTTCAGGGATCCCATCGACATCGCTTCTAACCTCCCGTAGATTAGCAGTTAGCTGAGAGCGGAGTTCTTGAATGGCCTCTTATATAGCCGAGAAGAGTTCGACCTTAAAAGCTTTGGTCGCTGGGGAGTCGTCACCTTTCATGTGGCTTGCCTTTATCTCGTTCTGGGGGTTCAATTGACTTGCTGGTTCCTGGAGGAGTTCTTTCAGCGAATTCTCTCTCCGGGCCCTCGCCGGTGCCATGATGAGCCTGCAAGACCACTGCGCCTCCCGATATCACCAACCACTCACGTCTGGAGGGCAGGTACAGATCCACTGGGCCTCAGATTGGGCCTCCGCTTCCGCTGCTAGGAGCAAGTCCTTGCGTCCAGATCACCACACCGGTGTGACGGCTAGCGCCAGCTATCTCCTCGTGTCGAGGGTCAAAGCTGGTGCGCGCACCATTCTGGGCGAAAGTAGGCCAGAGGTTACCACCCACGCCTGCGCTATCCGCCAGACCGACTAGTGCCACCACCTGTTCCGTTACGCTCTGCAGAGACCACTGCTTCACAGACCCGGCCGGGTCTGATGGGGGTTGGAATCAATAAAGGACCCTCAGTTAGGCCCCTCTCCCCAAGGGAGTACTTCAACGCTCTGTTCTTGCTGTCACACATCCTTCTCCCAAGGGGGACACCGACGCCACACCACTCATGGGCCAAGCCGAGACACTGCCCGGCTGTGTCACCCCCGCACAGCACCTGCTCCCCTACCGTTACTTAAACACTCCCTGGGCGGGGGTACACTTACAGCTTCAAAGTTCAGCCACAATCCGTTGTCTGGCCCCTGGTTGCCCGTCGAAATGCCCAGAATCACTGCGGGCTTCACTGGGGGAAACACCGCTCTCATTGCAATGCGCAGGGGCTGAAGGCAGCTTCAATCGCCAGAATGCGCTGTTCGCCGATCCGTGGACCGGAATCACAATCACCAAGCAGCGTCTCGCACACCCAGCCCCCACTCACCACCTCTGAGCTTCTCCAGCACTGTTAGGCATTCAGTCTACCACCACAGGGCACCATCATAGCCCGCAGGCTCTCCAGTGTCTTCCTTGCATTGCAAAACGGGGAGCCGCGAAAAGGCAGCCTTGCCAAACTGTTAGGCCCGCACTACCCGGCTCCGCCAGCCAGTAGGCCGGGCAGCCACAGCGGACCTCAACATGGTGCCGGTTCCAGGCTACTCACCACTGCGGTGCAGCCAGCCGCCTTGCCGCTTTACTGTGCCAGGCGCTCGTGAAGGAGAGCGCTCTAGTGTGGCGCGCCTCTGCTCTGTGCCCATAAGCGTGGGCCCAAGCAGCAGTTACCGGAGCACCAATGTGGTCGCGGCTCGAACCAGGCCTGCCAGGCCGCCACCACGCAGAGGTAGAAAAGTCTGCAAAGAGCAGGCAGCGGCAAGAAAGAAGCGAGCCACTGACGCCGAGCCAGCCTCTCGAGTCGATTCGCTTGCGGGAGCTCGCAGATGGGCTTCAAATCGGGTGATATAACAAGGCTAAAGTGTGTCGGCATCGGAGGGACTGAAACCAACGTCCTATCTCGCCACCATCTTGGCCACCGCAATACCAGATTTAGAGATAGGATTGCCATAGTGAGGTGGAGCAAATGTTTTTTTTGTGAAAGTCTTTTATCCTATCTACGTAGTACAGTAAAGCTCTTAACGTCAAACGTAAGAAGAGCGCATTCTGCTACAGAATCAGGTTGAGGAAAGAAAACTGGTAACTCAACCGATTGGTTTATATGAAAGCAGAAACTAATTTCAGAAGCAATTTAGGGTTGGTTAGGAGAACTCTACTGTCTGTGTAGCTGAAGCACAAGTTACTACTTGTGTAATAATATATCTGTAAGAGACATTAGTTAGTGATAGATTCATTACCTTAGAATATCCCTAGGCGTCAGACTGGATCCGGAAAGTTTTTTGTCAGTAGAGGTTGTAGTGCGGCTCCGTGTGTGTCGTTGGTGCTGGGATGACATCGTCGAAGCTACTTAGACGCGCCCTGAAATCAGTTCTGTACACGACTTTCCGCGCCAGGAACGCAGAGCCATGCAAGAAACTGATCACTGGTGCCATGAAACTAGGGCCCTGAAAGGGATAACCTTAACCCTAGAAATCGGTTCGCAGAACGGGGAGGGCGGTAAGGAATCTATCCCTAATAATGTTTCTTACAGATATATCGTTACCGAAGGTAAGTTACTTGTGCATCTGAAAGAAACACCTAGTGATAGAATCCTTACCTTAGAATAGATACCCCAGCAGTACTAACCCCGGTTGAGGGTCTGTGAACCAAGATCAAAGGAGAAAGTCCTGGAGAACTGAACGGCCAAAGAAGTAGTCTCTCAGGACTTGGCTGTCCAGGCAGTACTGCTTGGTAAACGTGTTTAGCGAGTAGCCATGTAGCTGCCTGACAGATGTCATTCAAGAGAACTCCCCGTCACAGAGCAGTAGTGGCTGCCATCACCCTGGTAGAGTGGGCGCGCAACCCCACCGGAGGCTCCTTTTTAGCCAAGGAGTAACAAGCCTTTATGAACAGAACGACCCATCGGGAGATGGTCCGCTTGTGCACAGCCTGACCTTTCTTGGCGCCAAAGTAGCCAACAAACAGCTGGTCATCCACCCGAACTGTTGTGTGCGTTCCAGATAGGAGAGCGCACGTTTTGGGTCCAGACGATGGAGCCTCTCTTCCTCTTTTGAGGGATGCGGAGGCGGAAAGAAGGCGGGCAAACTGATGGTCTGCCCGATGTGAAAGGCAGTGACAACCTTTGGCAGAAAAGAAGGACGAGTCCTTAGAACAACTTTGTCCGGATGGGCAGAGAGAAAAGGATGCTTAGAAGAGAGAGCCTGGAGCTCACTCACCCTTCTGGCAGAGGTGATGGCAACCAGGAAAGCAGTCTTTAGAGTGAGGAGAGACGGAGAGGGCAATTGTGAAGTAGCTGTAAGGGAACACACATCAGAAAAGTAAGAACTAGGATCAAGTTCCACTGAGGTATCACGAAAGGAACAGGAGGAAACGTGCATGATGCCTTTCAAGAATCTATTTACCACAGGGCACTTGAAAAGGGAAGACTGATCTGGAAGCCTTGGAAAGGCGGGAATGGCCGAGAGATAGCCCTTGATAGTGTCCGGAGCAGAACCCTGCTGGACCAAAGAGAGAAGGGAAAGAAGAACCTCTGATAGAGGGGCGGAAAGGAGATCCACAGCCTTTGAAGTGCACCCTGCCACAAACTCATTCCACCAGCAGGCGTATTCCGTCTTAGAGGAGGGACGCATGGCTGCCAAGATAATATTACAGACTTCAGGAGGCGGGTCAAAAGACATCAACTGCCGCTGCTCAATCTCCACGTAAGGAGGTGGAGACTCGACAGGTTCGGGTGGAGGACAGCCCCCTGACTCTGCGACAGACGATCCTTCCGAAGAGGCAGATGAATTGGGGGATCGATGCTCATACTGAGTACCTCGCGATCCCATACTCTTCTAGCCCAGTCCGGAGCCACGCGCCTAGTCGCGCCTGATCTGCTTCAGCACTCTGGGTAGAAGTGGTATAGGCGGAAATGCGTACAACAGACCGCAACTCCACTCGCGACGAAAAGCGTCGCTGAGCGAGTGCGCCTTGGAAATTCCAACGTGCAGAAATGTTGACATTGCGCGTTCTCTTCGGTGGCGAATAGATCTAACTAAGGTTCTCCGCACTGTTGAAAGAGACCTTGCGCCACGTCCGAGTTCAGATGCCATTCGTGATCCATCATGCAACGACGGCTGAGTTCATCCGCCCTAGCAATCAAGGAACCTGCCAGGTGTTGAACCACCAGGGACATGCCCTGATGTTCCAGACAAGCCCAGAGGCGCAGAGCCTCTTGGCAAAGGGTCCACGACCCCACCCTGCCCTTTTTTCGGCAGTACCACATGACGGTGGTGTTGTCGATGACCACCTGCACTACCCTCCCCAAGACAGAAGGAAGAAATGCCTTCAGTGCAAGCCAGATCGCCCGAAGCACCAGAAGGTTGATATGAAGCTTGGACGCCACCGGAGACCACATGCCTCTGATCTCCGCCTCCCCCATGTGGCCGCCCTATCTCAGAAGGGACGCGTTTATCACAACTGTAAATTCCGGTTGGGGAAGGGCGAGGGATCTGCCATTGACCCAATCGCGATTCGTGAGCCACCACTGCAATTGTCTTGCAGTGCCCTCCGAGATCTGGAAGTGATCGAACAGGTTGCCCTGGTGCTGTGCCCACTGGAACTTTAGGTCCCACTGCAGAGCTCGCAAATGCCATCTGGCATGATCCACCAGCAGGATGCAGGAGGCCATCAGACCCAGTAGTCAAAGCGTCATCCTGACCAAAACTGGGGACAGAGGCTGAAAGATCTGAATCATAGCCTGAATGTCCCGGACCCGCTGCTTGGGAGGATGAACCCGAAACTGAGCCTAGTCCAGAACCGCTCCGATGAAAAGGAGCTTCTGTGAGGGAATCAGGTGCGACTTCGGCACATTGATGGAGAATCCCAGCGAATGCAGCAGGTCGGCCGCAGTCTGGAGGTGGGAGACAACTGCCTGGGGCGAGCCAGCCTTCAACAGCCAGCAGTCGAGATCGGGGAAGACTGGAACCCCTGAGCTGCGCAGATGAGCTGCGACCACCGCCATCACTTTCGTGAACACCCGAGGAGCGCTGTTAAGGCCAAAGGAAAGCAAGGTGAACTGAAAATGCTTGTGGTGTACCGTGAATCGCAGGTAGCGTCTGTGGGCAGGCAGGACGGGGATGTGAAAATAGGCGTCCTGCAAGTCCAACGCCACCATCCAGTGTAGCGGGTCTTGGGCAGACAAGACCTGAGTAAGCTTGAGCATCTTGAACTTCTCCTTCAGGAGGAAGCGATTGACATTCTGAAGGTCTAAGATAGAATGCAGGCCCTTGTCCTTCTTTGGAACCAGAAAGTAGTAGCAATAACAACCACAACTTACTTCTGGCGTCGGAATGCGCTCGATGGCTCCCTTGGCCAAGAAGGCCGCAACTTCCTGCTGGAGAAGCGCCAAGTGATCCCCTGACATGAGGTGGTACTGAGGTGGCATGGCTGGAGGGGTTGTCTCGAAGGGGAGGGAGTAGCCCCTTCAGACAATTTGCAGCACCCACTTGTCCGAAGTGATGTTGCACCAGTGGTGGAGACGATGGCCTATTATTCCACACACTGGGACTGATGGCCTTGAAAGGTTGGACTAGGAGGGCTTTGAAACGGATGCTGCGGGGGTGGAATTGGACTGGCCCGCCCGTTTGCCCCCTGAACCGCCTCGGCGGTTCCCACGTCCGCGACCACGCTGAGGTTGTTGCTGTTGCTGTCTGTGGCTCTGCAAATACTGAGGGACGCCCCTTCCGTGGTCACGAAAGGCAGAAGGCGGAGGAGGCCGAGCGGCCGACAGGCCCAAGGACTTGGCCGTAGCCTGGGAGTCTTTGAAGCACTCCAACGTGTCTGCCTTATGACCAAAAAAGGCGAATGCCATTAAAGGGCATGTCCATCAAGGTGTTCTGGACATCCCCTGAGAAGCCAGTTGTCCTCAACCAGGCGTGGGGTTGAAGCACCACCGTCGTGGAAAGTGACCTGCCCAGTGAATCGGCGGTGTCCAGCCCACAAAGTATGGTGAACGTTGCTGCATCTCTCCCAGCTGCAATTGCCTGGGAGAGAACTACCTGGGTATCCTTCGGGCAGTTAGACAGCACCTGCGCAACCGTGTCCCACAGAGTGGGTATGACGCCATAAGAGGCATGTGGTGTTCACCGACCGCAGTCCTAAGCTGGCAGACGAAAACAGTTTTTTGCCAAACTGATCCAGCTTCTTGGATTCCCTATCCAGAGGTGCGGTAGGGAACGCACTCTGGGATGTTGAGGCTTGGACGACCAAGCTCTCTGGGGTGGGGTGTTGGGTAAGGAAGAGGGGGTCGCCGGAGCTGGGCGAAGCCGTCGGGCTACGTTTCTGTCCACAGAAGCCCCTGTGTTGGGCCTGGACCAGGTGCCTAAACGAATGTCAGATAGTGCTTCATTAAAGCGCGGCAAGGGCTCCGAAGAGGTAGCCGCCGGTTGGAGCACTTCTGTCAGGTGTTAGTCCTGACGGCCACCTTAGGGAGTTCGAGGTGGAGAGCCTTGGCCGCCCTATGCAACACCACTGTGTAACTGGCTCCTTCCTCCATAGCCACAGTAGGAGGAGACAACATGCCAAGGTCAGGTAAGGTGTCAAGACCACCACTTGTCTCCCCCAAATCCTCTTCCCAGATCATAAGCACATTCCTATGCTAGAGGGTCCTCAGACCCTCTCCCAGTCCTCCCCTTCCTCCGAAGTCTGTGGAACAGGCTCAAATTGCTACAACGGCTGGCGGAGATAGGGCTAAAAGATCAGGCACTGGGCGGGGTTCGCTCGTACTTATCGCAGAGAACACAGAAGGTGGCTCTGGGGGAGTTTGTTTCTAAATCCACCAAGATAAAATACGGCGTCCCCCAGGGCTCGGCTTTGAGCCCGCTTCCATTTAATGTTTACCTGGCCCCCCTTTTTACGCTTATCGCCAACTGGGGGATCAAAGCGATCTCTTACGCCGACGATACCCAGTTGGTGTTCCCATACTCGGAGGTATCTGAAAGTGCCTTTGCGAGTTTCAAGGGTTGCCTCCAAGATGTCGCTAGATGGATGAACACAAATAAATTAAAATTAAATGCCGGGAAGACAGAGGTGATCTTCTTGGGCAAAGGCTCGCCCCCTCCTGCAGAGCTGTGGTGGCCGGTGGAAATGGGTTCCCCCCCCTTGCCTAGCCATAGTGCCAAAAACTTGGGGATGAGATGGGATAGCAGCCTATCCTTTGCCTCGCATATTCAGCAAACTGCAGGCTGCTGTTTCTCTAAACTGAGGAACCTGAACAAGATATTGCGGCTACTGCCGGAGGAGTGTCGCAAGACGGTTGTTCATGCAACTGTAACTTCTAGGCTGGACTACGCCAATGGCTTATACCTGGGCCTTCCTGCCTATCTGATCCAACAGCTTCAGATGGTTCAGAATGCGGCTGCGAGACTGCTAAGGCAAATTCCCTTCAAACACTCAGTCTCTCCGCACCTGCGAGCCCTGCACTGGCTCCCAGTGGCCAGCAGGATAAAGTTCAAAACCTTGACTCTGGCATATAGAGCCCTATATGGTACTTGCCCTAATTACCTGAGATCTAGGCTACCCCGATACCACCAATCTAGAACTCTCTGTTCCAACGGGCGGGTGCAGCTTGTGGTCCCTCGGGTAAAAAGAGTACGCCTAGGGGGAAGAACCTTCACGGCTAACGTAGCCGTGTTATGGAACTCTCTTCCCCCAGAGCTACAACAGGCTCCCTCTGAAGCCGTCTTCAAACAAAGACTTAAGACCTGGCTCTTCCACAAAATACACTAACTTCCTGTATGTAGCTTGTGCTTTGGGGATCCGCTGCTTTCACAGCGCCGGGACACCTCCTTGTGAGGTAGCTGTTCGCGCTCAATAAATCACATTATTATTATTATTATTATTATTGAGGAGGCACATAGGGAACAATAGGGCCCATCAGCGTCGGTATCGGCGTTGGGCGACAACGATCCGGCACTGTGTCCGGGTCGGGGCTGAACCTGGGGATGTCGTCTTCCCGAGGAGCGGGCGATGTCGGAAGATGTGCCGGGGAGATCGGCGCCGGTGGAGGTGTCACTAGGTCAACCAGCGCCGATCAGGATCCGATCCCGGATCCTAGCGGGACCTGCGGTGCAAGGGCCAGAGCCCCCGATGACACCGGGACCGGAGCCGCCAGAGATGGTAAAGCAGGACCCCCAGTCGGGCCCACGGGGCCTGCAGGCGCACCGGCGGGGCCAGACGGCCCAAAGAGTCGGGCCATGGCAGCAATAAACTCTTGCACCTGGGCAGGTGTCGCCCCGAGGAAGTGGGGGTAGACTGGGGGCGACGTCGCAGGCTCCCCTGGAGTCGCGGGGGTGGCACCATCCGCACTCTCAGCCACGACGGGCGAGGGGAATTTAAAGAGCAACGATGCTTCAACTTCTTCTTGGAATGCTTCCACTTACCTGACCCAGATTGCTAAGACTTATATCCAGAAGAATGATGGTGTCGACTCCGCGACCGGTCCCTCGACTTCCCACTGTCAAGCCCGCTCTGGTGTCGAAGCTTTCAGGACCCTTGTCTTTACCTAGATGGAGATACAGTTTATCTTATCTTCGATCTCCTGCCAGTTGGGAGTCAATTGGTGGCGCAGTTTAGGTGAAGAGCTTCCAGTCATTCTATTAACTGAAAACGCTGACCTTCGGTTAGCGTTCTAGTCTTTTGCGGCAGTTCCGCCATTTCGTGCGCGCGCTGCTTTAGCGCTGCGCACTTCAACTGAAGTATTTGACGGAGCCGGTTGCGTTCCTGAGAGCCTCTTCTTTGGCGTCTCAATTTCCTAGTAGCGGCTCGTCAAAAGAAGATTCCTGTGAGTTTGGAGAAGAACCGGAGAACTACGAATCCTTCGTGAGCTGTCCTGACTTTGCAGTTGGAAAGCCTTCGTGAACTTAAGGTCTTGTTTCCGTTATCTCTCTCACTCTCGTTTTTGCAGTGCAGCTACGTCCGAGAGTAACGGTAAGCTTTTGACCTAATTGAACTTTGGAATATTCTAAGTTGTTGACAGCGAAATTCTGACTGAGAAGCAGTATCTTGGAGCTAGCCCTTTCGTGTGTATTCAAGTTCCAATTCAGCTAAAGTTTCTTGAAGAATCCTTTCCTGAAAGACTTTCTCAAAGACTTGGCATATAAGGAGTTATTGCCAAGACCTTTTCCTACAGCAGTTTCGTTATGAGCATACATTCTTGAATATATGTTCCAAGAGGATTTATACGGAGTACAGAATTTGCCTTTTCACTACACTGAACTTTGCTGACAGGGAAGTGTTTAGGTGCATATCTATATGCGCATGCAGTCATATTCTCTTACTCACCTAGTGTAGTCATCGTAGCAGCTTTTCCTTCTCCAACCACTTGGTGAAGCAAGTTTACCTTCGGTCAACCTAACTTCTTCTCCTCTTCCAGAGAGAGGCAAATTCCACACCAATTACAGGTATACAAGAATCATCTCTTGGACCGAGAAATAGACAAATTCAAATGCCAAGTTTTGTGGGAATGTATTAATTTTATGTTACTCTTCCAGGTGCCGGTAAGCTTAAGACACCAGGGTGTGGCAGTCTCTCTGTTGTACGTTATCCACTTCCCCTTTCCCCCTCATTCCTGGGCTCAGAGTTCTCTGGGACCAGGGTTGTTTGGGAATTGGGAAATTCTCATCTAGAAGACCTTCATCAGATCACCCCCACAGAATTCAGGAGGTTCAGGTACAGCGTTCTTGACAGATTGAAGTGCCCAATAGGTTGCCTTCTGTCTGGGCGAGATGGCTGAGGGTTTGGACGTTAAGGCTTTGACTTCCGTCCTGGAAAGTCTGCAGAAACAGTTGAGTGAAACCAGGGAGGAGGTTAAAAGGTCCAATTTAGAGACTAGTTATCTGCGTCAGAGAATAGATGAGATAGCAGCAGTTCCCAGTCTCAGTTTTGAGAAAATTAAATTTCAAGGTTTTGCACCATCCTCTTCTTCATCTGAGTTAACTACTCAAGTGGTGCATGCTATGTCTCCCACTATTTCTTTGGCCCCTCCGGAAAGATTTCAGGGAGATCCCCATAAGGCTCAGATTTTCCTCACGCAGTGTGCTTTGCATTTTTTATGCAAACCAATTTTGTTTAAGGAGGACCAATCCAAAGTGGCTTTCGTTCTGTCTTACCTGAGTGGGGATGCTGCGGCATGGTCGATGCCTTTGGTATCGATGAACGATCCTGTGTTGTACAAGTATGAAGACTTCAAGGCAGAATTCTTACGAATCTTTGACCGAAGAACTATTTCTCAAACAACAGACAATGAGTTACTAGATTTGAAGCAAGGAAATAAGGAACTGGTGGCTTACATTGCTCAATTTAATAAGTTGATAGTTGAAACTAGTTGGCCAATAGCAAAGAGAGCAGCCATCTTCTATCGTGGGCTCAAGGATGAATTAAAGGATGGGTTAGCCCAAATTCCGAAGAGACCTACTGATTTATCGGAGTTGATTGATTTGGTCTTGCAGATAGATCAACGTCAATTTGAAAGGCGCAGCGAACGCCGAAAAGATACTAGAGTACTTCCACCCAGGTTTGATCGAGCCCGTTTGGATGCGAGTAAGAGTTCAGAAGGGAGCTCTAATGAAGAACCAATGCAAATTGGAACAGTTCAAGGTCCTCTGAGTAAAGAGGAGAGAGAAAAGAGACGAGCAGGCAAGCTTTGTATGTATTGTGGCCAATCGGGTCACTTTGTTCGAGAATGTCCTAGGAAACCCAAATCTTCGGCTTTGGTAAAAGATCGGCTCCACCAGTAGACGGAGTTGCTCTGGTGGGAGCTGAAACGGATTCAACTCCAGCTTCACAATCCTTGGCTAATACTCTTCAGTCTTCAGCTCCTCATTTAATCCTATCCAGTCGAATTAGTTTTGGAGAAACTGAGAATGATGGCATCTCCATAATGATTGATTCTGGAGCAACCGGAAATTTCTGCGACATCCAGTTTGCTAAGTCTTTGGGGATTCGTTTTGAAAAGAAGCTGAGACCTGAGCCTGTTCGTGCGGTGGATGGCACCAATTTATCATCTGGTCCTATAGTTGCAGATACTGAAGTCATTACGGTGTATGGTCCCGGAGATCATAGAAGTTTTGTACGCTTCAACCTTATAGATGCCCCTCAGTTCCAGCTTATTCTGGGGTTGCCGTGGCTTACCGAGCACAATCCAAGAATTGATTGGGCAACACGCACTTTGGAAATGAACTCTGAATTTTGTCTTGAACACTGTTTCAAAACCTCCTCCGGAGTTGCTATGCAGTCGATGTCCTCTAGTTTAGCCAATCAGATTCAAACCATTTGTGCTCTTGAAGTTCCAGAGATTCCAAATGAATATTCAGATTTGAAGGAAGTATTCAATGAAAAAGAAGCCAGGAAGCTACCTCCACATCGGCCATATGATTGCAGAATCGAGTTAGAGCCTGGTGCAGCTTTGCCTTGCAGCTGCATTTATGCTTTATCAGAACCGGAGAATTTGCATTTGAAAGAATACATTGATCAACACCTTGCAAGTGGTTTTATTCGACCGTCAAAGTCTCCTGTGTCTTCCCCTCTTTTTTTTATTCCGAAGAAGGATGGAACCTTGAGGACCTGCATTGATTATAGAGCGTTAAATTTGGTCACAAAAAAGAATCGTTACCCTTTGCCACTCATTTGAGTTATTGGATCAAGTTAAAGAGGCTCATATTTACACCAAATTGGATCTGCGAGGGGCGTATCATTTGGTCCGCATGGCAGAAGGGGAAGAGTGGAAGACTGCATTTCGCACCAGGCTGGGATTATTTGAGTATCAGGTGATGCCCTTTGGGCTGTGTAATGCTCCGGCAGCCTTCCAGCACTTCGTGAATGATATCCTTCGTGAGTATTTAGATCGTTTTGCAGTCGTTGTCATTGACGATATTTTGATTTTCACGAACAGTCTGGAAGAACATGTGATTCACGTGCGTGCCATTTTGGAGCGGCTCCTTGAACATCAACTGTATGTGAAGTTGGAAAAATGTGTCTTTCATTCGTCCAAGGTGGAATTTCTTGGTTTCATACTTTCCCCAGAAGGAGTGTCTATGGATGACTCAAAACTTCAAGCCATTAAGAATTGGCCTGCTCCTCGATCAGTCAAAGAGATACAGAGTTTCTTAGGCTTTGCCAATTTTTACAGGCGGTTCATTCTAAATTTTTCCAGCAAGGTGAGTCCAATTACTCGATTGTTAAAGAAGAATGAGAAGTTTGTTTGGGGACTTGCTTCGGAGGAGGCATTCCAGCAGTTGAAGGAGGCTTTTACGACTGCTCCGGTTTTGCAACCTCCGGATTTGAATGAACCATTTTTTGTGGAGGCTGACGCTTCAAATTTGGCCCTAGCGGGAATTTTGTCTCAGCGACAGAAAAATACTGGTCAGCTCCACCCGGTTGCATATCATTCTCGGAAATTGTCTCCAGCAGAAATAAATTACTCAATCGCTGACAAGGAACTATTGGCAGTGAAGGATGCCTTTCAGGTTTGGCGACATTATTTATTGGGAGCCAGACATGTCATAACTGTTTTCACTGATCATAGAAATTTACAATTTCTAAAGTCCGCCCGCACCCTCACTCCTCGACAATTGAGATGGTCTCTTTTCTTCGCAGACTATGATTTTGTCTTGACTTACAAACCTGGAGCAGCAAATGCTAAAGCTGATGCTTTATCACGGCTGGAAATGGGGAGTGGAGCTGAACATCAGAAGGAGCATTTTGTCATTCCAAAAGAAAAGATTTTTGCCACTTCGGTAGATGATGATTTGGGCAAGAGGATTCGTGAAGAGTTGACCAAGGAGAAGTTTCGAGACTGGAAGTCTGAGGGTCCAGATCGGGAGGTCAAAGATGGGAAGCCCTATCTCCATGGAAAGATATTTGTTCCAAATGAAGATCTGCAAAATGAAATCATTCAATTGTGCCATGATCATATGTTGGCCGGACACAAGGGTTTTGCAAAGACATTGGAGTTGGTGAAAAGAGATTTTATTTGGCCGGGCATGGATACTCAGGTGAGACAGTACGTAGCCACATGCGAGCAATGCATCAAGGGGAAGAGTTTATGGCAGTCTCCGCAGGGTCTACTTCAGCCATTGCCAGTAGCACCGTCCCCCTTGGCATACCATATCTATGGATTTTATTGTGGATTTGCCCTCTAGTCAGGGTACCTCCGTCATCTGGGTGGTGGTGGATCAATTTACCAAGATGAGTCATTTCATTCCTTTAAAGGCCCTTCCCACAGCTCCCCAGTTGGCCACTTTATTTGTTCAGCACATATTGAAGCTTCATGGAATTCCTAAGGTTGTGATTTCAGATCGAGAACCACAATTTGTGTCCAGTTTCTGGAGGTCTTTTCTGAAAGGAATTGGGGTAGATTCTCGTCTGTCCACCAGTTTCCATCCAGAGACGGATGGACAGACTGAGCGGGTGAACCAGGATCTTGAGCAATATCTTCGTATGTATCTAATGGATCAAGAGGGCGAGTGGCCCTCTTTGCTTAGTACTGCAGAGTTCGCTTACAATAATGCAGTTTATTCAGCTACAGGTTTCTCTCCATTCTTTTTGAATTCAGGCAGGCATCCTAATATGTGGGTTGGTAAAGTGGAGGTTGGGGTTCCTGCAGTTCAGGAGGTTCTATTAAATTTGCAACAATCTTATCAGGCAGCATCATCTAACCTTTCCAAGGCTAAGACCATTTACAAGGATCAGGCAGATCGTAAGCGTAGGGAAAGTCCCATTTTTGTACCTGGCGATCAGGTTTGGGTTTCCACCAAACGTATGCGATTGCGTGGAAACCGCAAGTTTCAACCAAGATTTGTGGGTCCTTTCCCTGTGGATAAGATGATCAACCATGTTAGTGTCAGAGTCATTCTTCCTAAAACCATGAAAATACAACCAACCTTTCATGTCTCTCTGGTCAGGAAAAGTCCCCCCCATCTTAGACAGGAGACTCCACCAACTTCCATTCAAGTCCAATCCTCGGAAGAGTTTGAAGTAAAGAGAATCCTAGATTCAAAGATTAAAAGAGGGAAATTGTTTTACTTGGTGGACTGGAAAGGTTTCGGTCCAGAGGAAAGATCTTGGGAGCCCAGCTGTAATGTTCACGCTCCTAGGTTGGTGACTGCTTTTCACAGGACTTACCCGCAGAGGCCTGGGGAGGGAGCTTTGGTGGGGGGTACTGTCAAGCCCGCTCTGGTGTCGAAGCTTTCAGGACCCTTGTCTTTACCTAGATGGAGATACAGTTTATCTTATCTTTGATCTCCTGCCAGTTGGAGTCAATTGGTGGCGCAGTTTAGGTGGAGAGCTTCCAATCATTCTGTTAACTGAAAACGCTGACCTTCGGTTAGCGTTCTAGTCTTTTGCGGCAGTTCCGCCATTTCGTGCGCGCTGCTTTAGCGCTGCGCACTTCAACTGAAGTATTTGACGGAGCCAGTTGCGTCCCTGAGAGCCTCTTCTTTGGCGTCTTAATTTCCATGTAGCGGCTCGTCAAAAGAAGATTCCTGTGAGTTTGGAGAAGAACCGGAGAACTACGAATCCTTCGTGAGCTGTCCTGACTTTGCAGTTGGAAAGCCTTCGTGAACTTAAGGTCTTGTTTCCGTTATTTCTCTCACTCTCGTTTTTGCTGTGCAGCTAGGTCCGAGAGTAACGGTAAGCTTTTGACCTAATTGAACTTTGGAATATTCTAAGTTGTTGACAGCGAAATTCTGACTGAGAAGCAGTATCTTGGAGCTAGCCTTTCGTTTGTATTCAAGTTCCAATTCAGCTAAAGTTTCTTGAAGAATCCTTTCCTGAAAGACTTTGTCAAAGACTTGGCATATAAGGAGTTATTGCCAAGACCTTTTCCTACAGCAGTTTCGTTATGAGCATACATTCTTGAATATATGTTCCAAGAGGATTTATACGGAGTACAGAATTTGCCTTTTCACTACACAACTTTGCTGACAAGGAAGTGTTTAGGGGGATATCTATATGCGCATGTCGTCATATTCTCTTACTCACCTAGTGTAGTCATCGTAGCAGCTTTTCCTACTCCAACCACTTGGTGAAGCAAGTTTACCTTCGGTCAACCTAACTTCTTCTCCTCTTCCAGAGAGAGGCAAATTCCACACCAATTACAGGTATACAAGAATCATCAGACACAGAGCCAGACTGGCGGACCTGGTGGCCTATTAATATGTTCCCTCCTTCGTGTTCCTCCCAAATCGCCAAGAATTTGGGGGTCAAGATGGATAAGGGGTTAACGTTGAAATCCCAGATCCTCGGGGTGTCGGGCACTTGCTTCGGCATCCTTAGGATGCTGCGGAGGTTTCTACCCTTGCTGTCTGAGGAGCATAGGAAACTGACAGTGCAGGCTCTCATCGGGTCCAGGTTAGATTATTCTAACATTCTTTACCTGGGCCTGCCAGAGTATCTGCTGCAGCGGCTCCAAGTGGTGCAAAACGCTGCAGCGAGAGCAATTTTTGGTTTAAATAGACGGGCCAGTGCTTCGGCCCTGTTGAAAACCTTGCATTGGCTCCCAATACGGAAGCGGATCGCCTTTAAGGCTTTGACTCTGGCCTATAAGGCCCTTCACGGGGTGGGAGCTAAATATCTTCAAAAGAGACTGGCCTTCTATCATCCGACTCGCGCTTTGAGGTCGGAATCCCTGCTCTTGGCGGTTGTCCCGCGTGTGAAGAGAGCTCGCCTGGGAGGCCGCTCTTTTGGACTACTGGCGCCACAGTTGTGGAACTCTCTGCCACTTACTTTGCGGGGAGCTACTAGCCTACTTGCCTTTAGAAAAGGCCTTAAAACTTGGCTGTTTGCCCAGTCGCCCGTTTCTTGTGTATTTGCCCGGTTGACCTTCTGTCCTTTTTCTGTTACAGTGTTATGTTATTGTGTTGCAGCATTCCTTCTCCTAAAGCGCCGGGACACTCTTTTTGAGTAGCTGTGCGCTATACAAAAGAATAAATAACATAACATAACATCTCTTGGACCGAGAAATAGACAGATTCAAATGACAAGTTTTGTGGGAATGTATTAATTTTATGTTACTCTTCCAGGTGCCGGTAAGCTGAAGACACCAGGGTGTGGCAGTCTCTCTGTTGTACGTTATCCACTTCCCCTTTCCCCCTCATTCCTGGGCTCAGAGTTCTCTGGGACCAGGGGTGTTTGGGAATTGGGAAATTCTCATCTACAAGACCTTCATCAGATCGCCCCCACAAAATTCAGGAGGTTCTGGTACAGCGTTCTTGACACCCACGGGACCGGGACCTAGAGCGGCGCAGAGCCGACTGCCGGACTTCAAGCAACTTTCGGGACCACTCTCGCAAAGTCTTCGCCGCCATGGCCCGGCAGTCGGGGACGACTTGAGGTCATGGTCGCGCCCCAGGCAGTAGAGACACACACGGTGTCACCGACATCATGCGGTGACAGTCTCCACAGTTCTTGAACCCAGGCATCCTTACGACACCAGCAGTCAATCGACTCGAAAAGACTAGGTAAAAGGCCTAAAAAAACTCAGTTCAAAAGTGACTAGGGGTGCTTGCTCTTCCCAGATCTGTGCTTGCTGGCGCGGAAAAAGAACTGACATCAGCGCGCGTGGGCGCTTCTAAGTAGCTCCGACGATGCCAATTCTTTTACTGGAAAGGAAACAAGCTTCCGGGGACCTGTTTCTGGCATTACAGCCGTCTTCGGCCCGGCTTGCTTGAATCCTGATGGTGCAGTGAGCAAGGGACTCATGTCTGAGCATACCCTTCCACGCTTATGGTGGACAAAACGATTCAGAAAAGGGGGTGGTGATGAACACTCGTACCCAGTCAACAGATCAGGGCTTGATCCATCACCATTTTTTAGCTCACTGCACCAACCCCGGAAGCTTGTTTCCTTTCCAGTAAAAGAATTGGCTTGGTAGTTTGGTCTGCCCTGTTCCCATGATGCACTGGGCCACGGACAGACTAATTTGCATGTAGCTAGGTTCTGAGCTGGGATGGTGCAGTGAGCTAAAAAACGGTGATGGATCAAGCCCTGATCTGTTGACTGGGTAGGAGTATTCTGTTTAACTCAGATGCTCTGTCCATCACACCCCCTTTTCTGAATCGTTTTGTTCACCACAAGCATGGAAGGGTATGCTCAGATGTGAGTCCCTTGCTCACTGCACCATCAGGATTCAAGCAAGCCGGGCCGAAGATGGCTGTAATGCCAGAAACCGGTCCCCGGAAGCTTATTTCCTTTCCAGTAAAAGAATTAGCTTGGTAGTTTGGTCTGCCCTGTTCCCATGATGCACTGGGCCAGGGACAGACTAATTTGCATGTAGCCAGGTTTTGAGCTGGGATGGTGCAGTGAGCTAAAAAACGGTGATGGATCAAGCCCTGATCTGTTGACTGGGTAGGAGTATTCTGTTCAATTCAGATGCTCTGTCCATCACCACCCCCTTTTCTGAATTATTTTGTAGATATGTAGCTACTGGAAAGACTTCTTCGAAGAAAAACTTGCAAACATCCGGACCCAAATGGCATGAGTATGCAAAGCATGTGATGTACAGCTTACATGCCTCGAACAAAAGGTATACTTCTGTTTTATTTCTAGAACCAAGCAGAACTTGGCACAGGTAGGTAAAATCTACTTTCAAATGCAAACCTTTACAAGGCAATGCAATTGGGAATGTAATTGCAACCGTTACAGGTTTGTTAATGCTCTCAAAACAGTTTAAATTACATAGAAATTACATTTTATTATTTTCATGTTACTTTTGGATTACATCAACTACTTGGAGTGATATGCCTAGATAGCACACGGTGGATCCTACAATACAAAGGTAAGTAAGACACTTTTTAGATTAAAGCACAGTTAATTTTCTCTCATACAAAACCAATTCAACACTTACCCTGTAAGCATCTGTTCTTGGCACGTAGAGCTGTAGATTCACATGCTTTGCATACTCCTGCCATCTAGTAGTGGGTCAGGATGTGTGTAAGTTGTTTTTCTTCAAAGACGTCTTTTCCAGTCACAAGGTAAGGTGACTCCTCCTTTCAGTGATAATGAACATGGCCATCGACTCCATTGTTAGATTGTTTTCCCGCAACAGGGTGAGAATGGAGGAAGTGTAGTATAGAGATGTTCATGCGTATGTAATGTGAATAAAAGGAACTGAAATAACCAAAGGTGTTCGGGGAAGAGGGAGGGCACTTGCAAATCTACAGCTCTACATGCCAAGAACAGATGCTTATATGGTAAGTAACAATCAGTTCGAGGCGTGTGTGCTGCAGATACACGTTTTGCATAGACTGCATAGCAGTATTCTCCCAAAGCGGTGGCTAACCAGTGGGAGTTGCAGTTGTTTGAAAAAGTTAACTATACCTCCTAGAGCACATTCTGCTCGCAAAATAGGGGCATCTATGGCCTTTTTATTTCCTTAGCTGACATATGTAAGGCTGCTACATGGTATACACCACACACATTTACCAAACATTATAGTGTGGATGTATTAGCATGTCAACAAGCTAATGTAGGAAAAGCAGTGCTTAAAATACTTTTTGTACAAAAACAGGGGAGGAGCACACACTACAACTGTCACGCCTCTCTTGGACCATTTGACGTTGGATAATTAATCACAAAATCCTACTCCTGGCAGAACACCTTCCAGTGACAGACAACATATTTGCTAACCTCAGCTGAGGCAACAAGTACACTAATGGGAACTGCATCCACAACTTCTCCTTCGGTACTTGCAAAAATGGGGGTGTTCACAAATAGACATTTGCCACAGCAGAAAACTGAAAATGCACAGTCTTCGCACCACGTTCCCACACCCTCTATCCAAAGGCCATGCCCTGTGAATCAGCTGGTCGGAGTTATTTCCTTATGGTTTTCCACCTCACCCTCTCCTTCCATTTCTGGTTCGGAAACTCAGGCAGACATCTCTAACGCTGATTCTGGTGGCTCCCACATGGGCTCATCAACCATGGTTCCCCACACTATTAGCCGACTCATCTTATAATAGGTGAGGATATCCAGTTTATTCCACTGACACTATCTTCTCCCTCCAGATAGTACATTTTCCATTCTCTTTAGGTCTTCTGGTATTTTCAACTTGAAGCTGTGCGTCACAATCCAAGCCTTAAATTTAACCCTTGTGCAGCCAGGTGTCCGTGCGATGTACTATCATGTGGTCTAGTCTAGGGAGCTTCATAGATCCTCTAGCTGTCTAGTTCGGCGCTATTTGAAAATTCCTTAGCGGTACTGACCAAGAGCATTGCATCGTATACATTCATTAATGGGCAAGCTTTCCTAAGGGGATTACTGATCATACTGTTGCATCAACAGATTTAGATGTTATCCTAATGTTTAACAGTTATTTTCTCAGTGTAGTGAAGATCCAACAGTGAATGTCGACAGACGTTTTTATCCTTGGGTCATTCAGGGTCAGGCAGTTATTTTGTATTCGCATCAGAAGTAGGGTAGCTGCCAGCCGCCAATCTTCTCTGTTTCCTTTATGATCAACAAAACCTTTTCATTTTTACCTGCAATTATATGCCTTTACATGCAACAACAATTGATGGACGGAATGTTGAACAATGTCAAACATTCACCCCAGTACAGAGATCTGGGCCTAAATCCATTGTGTTTTTGCTCCCATTCTAGTTTAAACCCAGCCATATGCGAATCAGTCTTGACCCTGATCCCCATGTGAACAGTGCAGTCCGAACTGCCAGGTCAGGTCCTCCCTGGACCGGAAACAAGCATCCTAGGAACGGTTTCAGGGTTTAACCCCTCATCAGCCAGGATAGCTTGACTCCAGTGGCATGAAGAGCATGGGACCCATGTCTGGGCTTACCCATCCCACTCAGGGTGACAAATACAAAACAAGCATTGGCCTAGCCAATAGGTCTCGCTTTTGGGACCTAGTATTTAGTTATGCAGCACAAAATCAAAGGTTGCATAGCTAAACACTTACAAGGTCCTAAAGGCGAGGCCTATTGCCAATGCTTGTTTACTCCTGATGTGGACTGGTATGAGAATAACAAACGAAAGAGTGTTCTTGATTCCCATCATTCCTGAGTATAACGCACAAGTTACTACTTGTGTAACGATATATCTGTAAGAGACATTAGTTAGTGATAGATTCCTTACCTTAGAATATCCCCAGGCGTCAGACTGGATCCGGAAATTTTTGCGTAGCAGTACCCTTGCGCGTCGGTAGGCGTCGTCTGCGGCTCCGCATCAGTCGTCGGCGTCGTGGGCGCCGTGATGACCCTACGAGTCTTAGGTATCCCGGAAGGGGCAGAAGGAAGTAACATTCGACAATTTATTCAGGAGCTGTTTTCAGAAGCTTTCCCTGAACTGACGCAATGGAGGTGGGAGGCTGGACTACAAAGACTGCATCGATTCCCCTTCCATAAGCGGAGTGGCACTATGTTTATGTTTATTGGTTTGTATAGCTCTGAATCACTAGGCCTTCAGATGAGAAACCTAGAGCTATTCTGATTTGCTTAAATAACTTTTTATCACGTGAAGCTTTATATGATCTAGCTACACCAGACCGTAAGAGGAAGGTGGATGAGTTTTTTGCACGTCCTGACTAATGCCAGGCTACGGTCCAGCAGAGGTGGCATCTGCGGCAGCTTATACCACTATTTCAAGCCAAGGGAGCCCTAGCTTATTTACTCAATCCTTCAAAGCTCAAAATTGTTTATAAAGAGAAAACACATTTTTTTGTGTCCGAGATCGCTGTCAGGGGTTTTTAGATACATATTAGTCTAATGATTGTGTCTGATCAATGTAAAATTATGTTTTCATAGTGTTTTCAATTATTTTGTTATTCAGGGGGTGGGGATGATTGGTGAGGAGTAACCAGCCTTTCACTCCATCACCAATGGAGACTGTTCAGTCCCTTTGCCTCATTTTGGTGGGTCCTGGGGTGGGTGAGGGTGGCTTTCAGGGTACGAAGGGTGGGGTGGGAGCGGTGGTGTGTGGGGCAAGGAATAGCAGAGAAGGGGTATCAAGCACAAACTACAGCCAAGATTTGTCTTATAAAAACTTTACAATCATATACTTACTTTTCGGTATGTCGGGTAATATCATGGCCAGGAATTTTGATCAAGCTTGGTCTAATCCACTTTAAGAATGGGTAAATTCATGGTGTGTTCATGGAATATTTGTGGGTTAAATGACAGGAGGGAAAGGGGCATAATGGCCCAAATGCTTAAATCTATGAAAGTTGATTTACTGTGCATACAACAGACCCATATAGCATGGAATAACAGGAGCTGGTTTAAAGATCTGGGTCTTGAATTAGTAGGGTGTACATGGCAGGGTACAACCACAAGAGGGGTGGCTGTCTTGAAAAGACATGGTTGGGGGGTATGTAGGTGTGTGAAAGAATACTCTTTTGGTCGCTGGGTAATCATTGAGCTGTGTCTGGAAGGTTCGAATTGACCATATGTACCCCTAATCTGGACGATCCAGATATGCTGAATCAATTTAGTATAGAGCTTGCGGCCTGGCCATCCCCTTTAATTTTATGCTGGGATTTTAATCTTCATTTGGATGGAAAGGTTGATATAACCACCAATTATGTTTATGGGGGGAAGAAAAATAAAGTTTTCAGGGCAACCAGAGGGCTTATTAGTGAATTTGGGTTAGTCGATGTAGGTCATTTAAAGGGAATGGGAGCCCCAGGGAGTACTTTTTTCTCTGCCACTCATCAAAAAAATTCCCGCTTAAGACGATTTCTTTGTAACGTCGTCGGAGTACTTAGACGCCGCCTCCGCGTGCTTACATCAGTTCTTAGACACAGCTTTTCCGCGCCAGAAACGCAGAGCTATGCTAAAAACCAACACTGGTGCCTTGAAACTAGGGCCCTGAAAGGGAATGACCTTGACCCTAGATATTGGTTCGCAGAACGGGGAGGATGGGTGGGTCGGTAAGGAATCTATCACTAACTAATGTCGCTTACAGATATATCGTTACACAAGTAGTAACTTGTGCATCTGAAAGAGGCACGTTAGTGATAGATTCCTTACCTTAGAATAGATACCCCAGCAATACCAACCCCGGTGGTGGGTCTGCGAACCAATAATCACACCAGAAAGTCCTGGAGGACGGAACGGCCAAAGAAGCCATTCCTCCGGACTTGGCTGTCCAGGTAATAGTGTCCTGCAAACGTGTGCAGCGAGGCCCACGTAGCCGCCTGGCAAATGTCCTGCAAGGGCACTCCTCGGCCCAAGGCAGTTGTAGTCGCTGTGGCCCGAGTGGAATGAGCCCTCTGCCCAACAGGGGGTTCCTTCTTAGCCAAGGAGTAACACGCCTGGATACACAAGATGATCCACCGCGAGATGGTCCGCTTGTGAATGAATGAATGAATGAAGGATTATTTGTAATGCGCGAACTTAGCCCAAAGGCTTGTGCACCGCTTTCCCCTTCTTAGCGCCCACGTAACCAACAAAGAGTTGGTCATCCACCCGGAACTGGCGTGTGCGATCCAGATAGAACGAGAGCGCACGTTTTGGGTCCAGACGGTGGAGCCTCTCTTCCTCTCTCTCGAGGGATGCGGAGGCGGAAAGAAGGTGGGCAAGGTGATGGATGGAGCCCGATGTGGAAGGCCGTGACTACCTTGGGCAGGAAGGAAGGCCTTGTCCGCAACACAACCTTGTCTGGATGGACTGAAAGGAAAGTAGGTTTACAGGATAGAGCCTCCTGGAGCTCAACCACTCTCCTGGCAGAGGTGATGGCTACCAGGAAGGTAGTCTTCAAAGTAAGAAGGCGGAGAGGACAGTTGTGAAGTGGCTCAAAGGGAGCGCACATCAGAAAAGCAAGAACCAAGTTCAAGTCCCACTGAGGCATCACAAAGGGCACAGGAGGGAACGTATGCGTGATGCCTTTCAAGAATCGATTAACAATAGGGGACTTGAACAAAGAAGGTTGATCAGGCAGCCTCAAAAAGGCTGAAAGAGCAGAAAGGTAGCCCTTGATAGTGCCCTGAGCAGAGCCCTGCTGGGCAAGAGAAAGAAGAAAGAGAAGAACCTCAGAAAGAGGGGCAGAGAGAGGATCCACAGCCTTTTCTGTGCACCATGCTACAAATCTATTCCACCTGTAGGCGTATACCGACTTTGTGGAGGGACGCCTGGCTGCCAGAATGACGTTACAGACTTCAGGAGGCAAGTCAAATGGCCTCAACTGTCGCCGCTCAATCTCCAAGCATGGAGGTGGAGACTGGACAGGTTCGGGTGGAGGACCGTCCCCTGCTGCTGCGACAGAAGGTCCTCCTGAAGAGGCAGACGAACCGGGGGATCGACTGACATACTGAGTAGCTCGGGATACCAGTACCTTCGTGCCCAGTCCGGAGCCACAAGGATGATTTGTGCCCGGTCGTGCCTGATCTTCAGCACTCTGGGCAGAAGTGGTATAGGCGGAAAGGCGTACAACAGACCGAAACTCCACTCGCAACGAAAAGCGTCTCCGAGCGAGTGCCGCCTTGGAAATTCCAACGCGCAGAACTGATGACATTGCGCGTTCTTTTCGGTGGCGAATAGATCTAACCAAGGCTCTCCCCACTGCAGAAAGAGTCCTTGGACCACGTCAGAGTTCAGACGCCATTCGTGATCCATCATGCACCGGCGGCTGAGTTCATCCGCCCTGGCGTTCAGAGAATCTGCCAGGTGTTGAACCCCCAGGGTCACGCCCTGATGTTCCAGCCATTGCCAGAGGCGCAGAGCCTCCTGGCAGAGGGTCCACGACCCCACCCCGCCCTGTTTGTTGCAGTACCACATGGCGGTGGTGTTGTCCGTGAACACCTGCACTACACTCCCTCGGACAGAGGGGAGGAATACCTTTAGTGCTAGACGAATCGCCCGCACCTCCAAAAGGTTGATATGGAGCCGGGACTCCGCCAGAGAACTCTGATTTCCGCCTCTCCCATGTGGCCTCCCCAGCCCTGGAGGGACGCGTCCGTCACAACTACGTGCTCCGGTTGGGGAAGGGAGAGGGATCTGCCGCTGACCCAATCGCGGTCCGTGAGCCACCACTGCAGCTGTCTCGCAGTGCCCTCCGAGATCAGGACATGGTCGGACAAGTTGCCCTGATGCTGGGTCCACTGAAACTTCAGGTCCCACTGCAGAGCCCGCATCCGCCAACGGGCGTGATGCACCAGAAGGATGCAGGAAGCCATCAGCCCCAGAAGCCGCAGCGTCAACCTGACCGAAATTCGAGATAAAGGCTGAAAGATTGGAATCAGAGCCTGTATATTCCGAACCCGCTGTTCGGGTGGGTAAACCCAAAGCTGCGCCGAGTCGAGAACCGCTCCGATGAAAAGGAGCTTCTGAGAGGGGCACAAGTGTGACTTCGGCACATTGATGGAGAACCCCAGCTGTTGTAAGAGGTCTGGCGTCGTCTGACGACTGACTGGGGCGAGCCCGCCTTCAACAACCAGTCGTCGAGGTAAGGGAAGACTGAAACCCCTAACCTGCGCAGATGAGCAGCGACCACCGCTATCACCTTCATGAACACCAGTGGGGCGCTGGTAAGGCCGAAGGGGAGCAGGGTAAACTGAAAGTGCTCGTGGCCTACTGTAAACCGCAGGTAACGCCGGTGGGCCGGCAGGACGGGGATGTGGAAATAAGCGTCCGGCAAGTCCAACGCTACCATCCAGTCTCTTGGGTCCAGAGCAGCTAAGACCTGAGCCAGAGTCAGCATCTTGAACTTCTCCTTCCGGAGGAAGCCGTGGACGTTCCGTAGGTCCAAGATAGGGCGTAGGCCCCCTTTGCCCTTCTTGGGTCCCAGAAACTAGTGGGAGTAGCAATGGCGCCACCGTCGTTGCCATCGCTCTACCTAGTGAGTCGGTGGTATCCAGCCCACACCGGATAGAATATCTGGCTGCATCCCGGCCCCTCCACAAGTTCTTGGCCGAGTTTTGCCCGTACCTCCAACGGACACTCTGGCAGCAATTCCGCGGCCGTATCCCACAGAGAGTGGATGTAGCGGCCCAAGAGGCATGCGGTGTTGGAAGACCACAGTCCCAGACTAAGGGAGAAGACCTTTTTACCATACATCTCGTACCTCTTGGATTCCCTGTCCGGCGGAGCAGACGGGAATGCGGTCTGGGAAGTGGACGCCTGGATGACCAGGCTCTCGGGGTGGGATGGGTGGACAGGAAAACTGGGTCGCCCGGGGCTGGGCGATGGCGTCTGGCCACGTTCCTATCTCCGGGCGAACCCGTAGCGGGCCTGGACCAAGTGCCCAAAAGAACGTCGGTTAAGGCCTCATTAAACAGCAGCAGAGGCTCTGTCGGGCATGACTGCGGTTTAAGGTCCTCAGTGAGGAGGCTAGTCCTCACAGCTGCGACGGGGACCTCAAGGCCCAAGGCCTTGGCAGCCCTCATAAACACCACACTGTAGGTCGCCCCCTCCTCCGAAGCCACGGTAGGAGGTGAGACAAAACCAGTGTCTGGAGAGGTGTCCAGACCACTGGCCTTCCCAAGTTTCCCTGTCCAGTCCTTTTGAGACTGACACTCTGGGGTCAGAGGGTCCTCAGACCCCTCCCAATACGCCTCATCACCCATCCCCTGATACTCAGGGTTGTCAATTAATGGGGCCTGTTCATTGAAGTAAAAGTCCCCAAGCGCCGTCCGGTACGGCGCCGTTCCGACATCGGAACCGGAGCGAGGGAGGCATCGGGGACGGCGCCAGAGGTGACACCTGATGGACCGACGCCAGGGGGGTCGTAAGGTCCACCGGCGACGACCCAGATCCCGAAGTGGGTCCAGTGAGGTCCCGCGGCACCGGGACCGTTGGGCCCTGCGGCGCCGGCGGCGTCTGGACCGTGGGGCTCTGCGGCGCCGGGCCCGAAGGCGCCGGCGGCGTCTGGGCCAAAGCACTCAACGGTGTCTGGGCCTAAGCCCCCGACCCGCCAGGGGCCCCCGACCCGCTAAGGCCCCAGACCCACTAGGGGCCCATCTGAGGAGAGAGGGATCTCATGGCCATGAGGAAGCGCTCGATCTCCTCGGGCGTCGCGTCTCGCCCAGGGACCGGAGGGTGTTGAGCTGGACGCGGCACCCACGACTCCGATGGAGCCGCGTGGGCTGTGTCACCCGAACCCCCGGCTGCGTCGCGGGGAGTCAGAAGAGCGATGACGCCTCTTCGACTTCTTGTGTTTCTTACCCGACGACGACTTTGACCCGGAGGAGTGGTGCCAACTCTTGGAGCTGTGGTGGCTCCGAGCCCGCGACCGGTACCTCGACCTCCTGTGGGACCGGGACCTCTCGCGTCGCGGGACCGACTGCCGGAGTTCGAGTCGCCTGCGGGACCGCTCCCGCCTGGCTTTCGAAAAGAGGGCCCGGCAGTTGGAGCAGGCCTTGTGGTTGTGGTCGACGCCTAGACAAGTTAGACACAGGTGGTGAGGATCTGTGACCGACATCGTGCGGTCGCAATCCTCGCAGTGTTTAAATCCAGGCATCCCTATGGCACCGATCGGAGTCGTACGACTTCGAAAAGATGATTAAAATGATCCAAAAAGTTAGTCAAAAAGTGACTAGAAGTACTGCTTTTTTCAGATCTGCGCTTGCTGTCGCGGAAAAAAGAAGAACTGACGTCAGCACGCGGAGGCGGCGTCTAAGTACTCCGACGACGTCATCCCGGCGCCGATGACAGACGCGGAGCCGCAGACAACGCCTACCGACGCGCAAGGGTACTGCTACGCAAATATTTCCAGATCCAGTCTGACGCCTGGGGATATTCTAAGGTAAGGAATCTATCACTAACGTGTCTCTTTCAGTTCTAAGTCGCATGTTCGGGGTTGTCTAATCATTAGTTCCTTTGCTATAGGACGAAGAGCTAATGTGACACTGATGCTAGTCGGTTAGGGTTATTAGGTACTGAGGTGAGTTTTTTGATCCACCACAATTGACTGAGGTCCTGGGTCTCTGTGCACAGTTCTGTGTAGGAGCAGAATCCCTGCAACATGGTGCACCCAACATAGTTGTCTTATTTTGAGTCTCTCGAGCAATGCTTATATCAGTCCAAGACCCCCTCACTATTGTTTCCGGTTGATAGTGGTGACGGCTAAACCTACCTATAGTTAAAATATTTAAAATGCTTTCTATTGAGTTAATACCCAGTTGTGCTACGTTACTTTGTTTTGTCTTTTATCTCTGTTGTGTCGTCATGGGTGATGTTGAAATACCCCAGCATAGCCGGATGGCGGTCCGCAACCATTTTCAGACTTATGCTGTCCCCTTAGAGGGCATGGCAGTTGTTTTTGTGGTGAGTGCTGACGCGGCATACCCGTTTGAACTTTTCTACTCATGGCTTACATTTCCTGCAGTGAATGCTGATAGCAATAAGTTTCATGTTTACACTCACACTGCTGTGCCTATGGAGTACACTCCATATAGGACGCAGGAGGATCTGATTTCAGCTTGGCAGCACCGCGTTTGGTTTAATGGTGCCCTTCCCCACTCTTTAACAGCGGTTGGCCTGTTTTGGCTGCATTTACTCCATATCCCTGTGCCGCTTGGGTACCTGTAGCTCAATTCAGGCCTCTTTATACCTCTGATGTAGGTGTTACAAGGGCCTTGGTTCGATACATATCCCGTAACATCCAGGGAGGGGCACCTGATGTTGCGGCGCGCCCAGTTGCATCGGGCGGGCTGAAGCTTAGTCCCGTCATGGTTAATGCGGGTATTGGCAAGCGCCAGGATGATATGCCTTTTTTGCTTGCTGAGAAATTTGACCAACCAGAGGCAGTATTTCCTAATACAACTCCTGTGGAGAAACACAGGATTCTTACTATTAGTTTGCAGAAAGACTTAGAAGTGACTGATTGTATACATGGGGTAGGATTTTTGCAGCAGTCTGTGCTAAGTGCTTTGGCCATGGCTGTCCGACCCTCCGTCATTAGGCGTGTTCAAGATGAGCACGGACCGGAGGCGGCTGTTGAATTGGGAATGAGATTCTGAGTGTTAGACGTGGTTTCCGTTCTCGTCCTTTCTAATGTTAAGGGAGATGCGGTAAGCTTCCAGGTGTCTAATGCTTTGCGCGATGTCCCCTATGCTGAGAAACCCCGTCAGTTACCGAAAATTATTACGGCGGCAAATAAGTCTATTGGCCAGAATAGTTTAGGTGTTAAGCCTTTTCCTAAATCAATGCAAAAGAGAACTCAGGCGACAAAGTATGACAAAGACGATTGCCCCTTTGCTCCAAAGCACAATTGGAATAAGAATAAAAACAGTGAAACAAGCAACAGAAAGAGGGGTCCCGTCCCGGTTCACCAATACGTGCATTTACTGAGCGCACATATGAATTGCGAGACCACGCTACTATTAAGTCACCTGATCGTTTTTATGCTCTTGATCAACGCTCTCCTCTGGCTTTGCAGGAAACATCAGTCTCACCCACCAATGGAGGAGAGGGCGGCAGAGGACGGGGTGCAAAACAAGAGCAACCCCGCAAGACAGACGGTAAAGGCAAGCAGGACGACTCTACACGTCAAGGATCCCAGTTTCAGAAAAAGAAAGTTGCTGCTTTAACAGCGAGATATGCCACGGATAGTGAGAACACAGCTTCAGAACCTGACGTGGGCACTGATGCTACTAGACAGCGCGGCGGAAATTACCGGAGTGAGGCAAGCATTGCGTCCACTTCTGAAGGTGACCGCAACTGACACATTGAGTGGCTCCCCCTGAAAGACTTTTTGAAATTGTCCTATTAATTGAAGGTGATATACAACATACAATAAAAGGGGTATTTTGGGAGAATCTAACAACTACCTATGACATTTTGTTGGTGGAGGCAGATTGGCCCCCACCTTTGGTTTTCGCAGCTCCGCAAGGGGAGGAGGTAATCCTCCTTAGTTTCGCACACACTGTGCCGAAGGACAGGCTCTGCATTTTGCAGCAGAAGATTAGGCTAAGGTGCTTGCACCGGCTTTGTACCGTACCGACTGTGGCTGGGACAAATTTTACGGCCATCATGAGATACCTTTACGGTCTATGCCACAGCCTCAACCCCAATACTCCATGCGGCGTGAAGCGAAAACTCCTGTGGCAGAGATCCTTAAACAATTGGAATATAAAGGTGTGATTGAAACGTGTGTGTCTACGATGAATAACCCTCTTTTTACTGTGACTAAGCCTGATGGCTCGTACCGTTTGGTATTGGATTACCGGCACTTACATTATCTTTGTCATACGTGCACGGTACAAAACACTCAAAGTTCTGCCCTTGTGGATAGTCTTGTGTGCAAAAGGTTTAAGACCACACTTGGCATATCCAATGGCTTTTTCGGCCACAACCTGTCCTCTTTTCGTAGTCAATGGACAGCTTTTACCAGTGGTGGCAAACAAGGAATATGCTACTTACCAGTATGCATCTGTTCTTGGCATGTAGGGCCGCTAACATTCATATCCTGTGCATAGATCGCCGCCTAGTGTTGGGTCCGGATGATTGCACCTTGTTGTCCTGGAAGAGTCTTCGAAGTATCACGAGATAGGTAGCTCCTCCCCGGTACTACAGTGCGCATGGGCATCATCTCCATCCTTAGATTGTTTTTCGCCATTGTGGCAGAGATGGAGTCCAATACGATACCGGATGACCAGACCATGCTTCATAAAGAACAAGTGACTTACCTTCGGTAACGCTTTTTCTGATAGATACAATATCTGCCTGTGGATTCCTCACCTTGTGAATATCCCCCTGCGTCAGCAACATTTGGAAATTCTTTTGTAGCTTCGCGCCGACGTGGACCCGGACGTCATAGAGGCACGGCATCGCTCGCGACTCCGCTGACAACACGGACGCCTATAATAGGCCCACGCCGGCGTGATGACATCAGTTCCGCCCTTTTTTCCATGCCTTCGAGGCACACGGACGGACCAATGACAGTAGACATAAACACAGTATACGCAGTACCAATATCAAGGTAACACACACAGTGTGAAGTAAATGCAATATAACATTTGACAATTAAATAAATACATAATAGAAACACTGGCATAGAAGAGTGGACAACGGGGAGGCGGGTGGGTCAGTGAGGAATCCACAGGCAGATATTGTATCTACCAGAAAAAGAGTTACCGAAGGTAAGTAACTTGTTCTTCTGATAGATACATCTGCCGTGTGGATTCCTCACCTTGTGAATAGAGTCCCACAGCAGTCCCCACTCCCGGAGGAGGGTGTCCACTGTTCTAAACCAGAAAATCCTGCAGGACAGAGCCCGCAAAGTGGCCGTTCCTCCTCACCTCAAAATCCAAGCAGTAATGCTTCGCGAAAGTGTGGAGGGAAGACCAAGTTGCCGCCCTACAAATATCCTCCACATGAACACCTCTAGCCAATGCAGAGGTTGACGACTTAGCTCTTGTAGAATGAGCCCTTATACCCTCTGGAGGTTCCTTACCGGCCAAAGAGTAGCAGATCTTTATACAGAGGACAATCCATCTTGATAAAGTTCTTTTATGGACCGCTCTTCCTTTCTTGCAGCCAGCAAAGCCAATGAAGAGCTGGTCATCCAACCGACAGTCTTTAGATCTGTCCAAGTAAAAGGACACCGCCCTCTTGGGGTCCAGACGGTGCAACCTCTCCTCCTCCTTGGAAGAGTGTGGGGGAGGATAAAAGGTAGAGAGGGTAACAGATTGACCAAGGTGGAAAGGAGTTACCACCTTAGGCAGAAAAGCAGCCCTGGTCCTAAGAACCATTCGATCAGCATGAATGGTCAAGAAAGGGGGCTTGGAACTAAGAGCTTGAAGCTCACTAACCCTCCTTGCCGAGGTTATTGCAACGAGGAAAACTGTCTTAAGGGTCATAAGCCTCATAGGACATTTGTGGAGAGGCTCAAAGGGAGCACCCATCAAAAAGGTCAAGACAAGATTTAAGTCCCACTGAGGCACAATGAAAGGAGAAGGAGGGAACTTATTTGTGAGGCCCTTCAAAAACCTAAGAACAACAGGAGACTTAAAAAGAGACGGCTGGTCAGGCATGCAGAGAAATGCCGACAGGGCAGAAAGATACCCCTTCACTGTGGCAACAGCAAGCCCCTGTTGCGCCAGAGAAAGAGCAAACTGAATAACATCAGATAAATGGGCTCTCAAAGGATCTATAGACTTCTCTCCACACCAAGTGACAAATTTAGACCACCTATATGAATAAATGGACTTAGTGGAGTCACGCCTGGCTGACTAGATGGCATCCACCACGTCAGGCGGGAGAGAAAAAGAACTCAGGTTGCCCCGTTCAATCTCCAGGCATGAAGGTGTAAGGTCTGGAGGTGGGGGTGTAGAACCTGCCCCTCCATCTGGGAGAGGAGATCTGCCCTGTGAAGGAGAAGGAGCGGCAGGTGAGAGGAGAGGTGGAGAAGGTCTGAGTACCACACCCTTATTGGCCAATCCGGGGTGACCAATGTGACTTGGGCCCGGTTTTGGCGAATTGTCCTCAGAACCCGAGGAATCAAAGGTATGGGAGGAAACGCGTAAAGGAGTCGTCCTTCCCAACTCAACTGAAACGCGTCCCCCAAGGCTCCTTGCATCGGATACTGGAGACTGCAGAATAACGGGCAGTGAGCATTCTCCAGAGTGGCGAACAGGTCCACCTGAGGAGTCCCCCACGTCCGAAAGACGTGACGAACCACCTCCGGATGAAGCCTCCACTCGTGGTCGGCAGAGAACTGCCGGCTGAGACTGTCTGCACGAACGTTCTGTACTCCGGCCAGATGATTTGCCATCAGACAAATCTGATGGTCCAGAACCCAGGACCAGAGACGCAGAGCCTCTCTGCAGAGAAACTGCGTCCCCACTCCTCCCTGCTTGTTGATGTACCACATCGCGGTCGTGTTGTCCGTAAGGACCTGAACCGACCGACCGCGAAGGGAAGGGAAGAAGGTCTTGAGCGCCAGACGTATCGCCCGCAACTCTAGAAGGTTGATATGAAACAACCTTTCCTCTGGAGACAAAACTCCCTTGACCTCCAGATCCCCCAGATGAGCACCCCACCCTAGAGTGGATGCATCCGTTATTACTGTGGCCACCGATGGAGGAAGTTGAAAAGGCTTTCCTTGCGACAGATTGCCTTCCACGCTCCACCAAGACAGATCCGCCGCAGCTTCTCTGGAGATTCTCACTGACTCCCTGAGATCTCCGTTGTGCTGATACCACTGCCTGCGGAGACACCACTGGAGCGCCCTCATGTGCCAGCGTGCATGGTTGACCAATAGAATGCAAGAAGCCATCGGACCGAGCAGACGAAGGACCTTCAGGACTGGAACAACCGCTCCATTGAAGAATAAAGGAATCATTTCCTGTATGTCGCGAATCCTTTGAGGAGGAGGGAATGCACGACATACAGTAGTGTCCAGTACCGCACCTATGAACAGGTTGCGCTGGGAGGGCACCAGGTGAGACTTGGGTACATTTATCGAAAAGCCCAACCAGTGCAACAACTGAGTTGTCACTTGCAGATGATGGAGCACCTTCTCCGGCGACTCCGCTTTGATCAGCCAGTCGTCCAGATACGGGAATACAGGTATCCCGGACCTTCTGAGATGTGCTGCCACCACAGCCATCACCTTGGTGAAGACTCGAGGCGCAGTAGTAAGACCAAAAGGAAGGACCGCAAACTGGTAGTGTTGCGACCCAACCGTGAAACGAGATACTTTCTGTGCGACTTCAGGATTGGGATATGAAAATACGCATCCTGCAAGTCTAGCGGCACCATCCAGTCTTCTTCCAGCAGCGATTGAAGAACCTGAGCAAGGGTGAGCATCTTGAACTTCTCCTGTTTCAGGTAAAGGTTCAAGATCCTGAGATCCAGAATCGGCCGAAGCCTGCCATCCTTCTTGGGGATCAGGAAATACCGGGAGTAGCATCCCTGACCCCTCTACTGCTCCTGAACCACCTCTATCGCACCTTTTCGAAACAGTGCCAGGACTTCTTCCTGCAGGAGAAGCAGGTGGTCCTCCGAACAATAACCCTGGCAAGGAGGATAATTTGGGGGAAACTCCTGAAAGGGAAGCGCATACCCATTCTCTACAAGATTGAGAACCCAAAGATCCGATGTTATCAATTCCCAATCTTGAAGAAAATGGGTAAGCCGGCCCCCCACTGGGCCCACATGAACCGGAATGGCGGATCTAGGGCTGCTTTGCTGCGGAGGCTGGGAAGGGGAAGAGGAGGAGGAGGAGGAAGCGTTACGGCCCGAGCCCGGGACCTCTGCTTGCCTCTATAAGATCTATACAACGTGTTTTGCTGCTGCTGCGGCTGGGTTGACTTATAGGCTCGAAAAGAAGATCTGCTAAATCCTCTTGAACCTCTACCAAAAGTGCCCCTGGTCTGAAGGCCCAACGACTTCGCAGTCGCCCTGCTGTCTTTAAAGCGTTCCAAGGCAGTGTCCGCTTTTTTCCCAAACAATCCAGACCCGTCAAATGGAAGATCCATCAATGCCGCCTGGACATCTGTGGAAAACTCACTTGACTTCAGCCACTCAGCTCTTCTTGAGGCTACGGAAGAACCCATGACCCTAGCCACAGGGTCTGCCCTGTCCAATCCACTTTGAATAACCTGCCTTGCTGCAGCTTGAGTATCAGAGATTACCTCTTGGAAGTCTTTCCTACTCTCCTCAGGCACCTTGGGCACCAACTGCTTCACAGTGTCCATAAGAGCGTGGATAGAACGCCCCATCAAGCAGGTAGCATTCGTGGATTTCAAAGCCATACTGGCAGAAGAGAAAACCTTCTTAGCAGCCTGATCCTGCTTTCTCGACTCCTTTTCCGCTGGGACCTGCGGAAATGCAACCGTAGATCTTTTGGAACATGCAGCCTGCACCACCAAACTCTCTGGTAGAGGATGAGAGGATAAAAACTCTGGGTCTTCAGGAGCTGTCCTATATCTCCTAGCTACAGCCCTAGACAGAGCAGGAGCTGATACAGGTTTTTACCAAATCTCCAAAATTGGATCCTTTAAGGCATCATTAAAAGGCAACAACGGTTCAGTCACTGAAGAAGGAGAATGAAGGACCTCCGTAAGCAGATTAGATTTAAATTCTGCAGTTGGTAGAGCAATGCGCAACAAGCCCGCAGCCTTCTTTATCACTACATGATAAGGCGTCACATCCCTTGAGGGTTCATCAGAAACCGAAGCAAGGTCCCAATCAGGTGACAGTTCCAGGCCACTAGCCACAGAAAGGTCCTCAAAAGGATCCTCAGAATCCTGTAGTTCGCCTTCTTCCAGATTTTCCTCACGGTATCTTTCCTCCTCTATCAACCTCTGGGCTTCACGACTTGATCTTTGCTTCACATTCGAAGCCGACGGATCCGCAATCGACTCCGACGAAGCCGGAGCCGGCGTCGAACCCGACGTCTGACTAAGAAGAGATCCACGACGTCGTTCAGGGTTCGGCTTCAAAGTTGATGGGACTGGCGTCGACGGAATCGGAGACGCCGACCTCGGCGTCGAAGGCCTCGCCGGATTCGGATAATGCCAATGCGGCGTCGGAGCCGGCATAAGGGGCGCAGGTGCATAGGATTAAGGAACACCCAGACCATATGCCATCGGACCCATGGGACCAGCAGGAGCCCCAGAGGGATACATAGCACTTGAATAAATTCCAAACATCGCATTCAGGAAATGCGAAGGATCCTGACCTGGACCTGGGAAGGTTGGATACGAACCCCCAGGCGGATCTCGAGGGCGCGGAGTCGAAGCGGCGTGGACCTCCTCTTCAGGCAGGTGCACCGGAGTCGACAGACCTTCGGGCAACGGAGCCTCTCCCTCTCCAACCACCTCCTCCTCACCTTCATCCTCCCGACCTGAAGGATGGGATGGGTCCGGAGATGGAACAGCTTTCTGCTTCGGCGAACTCGGTGAATTCGCATGCGACGCCTCAGCCTCGGCATCCTGTTCCTCCGAAGCCGAAGAAACCACCACCTTCTCGACCAGCTTCACCTGCGACTTCGGCTTGGAACCCGACTCCTTTCTCGATCTATGTCGGGATTCATCTTTTTATGCTTCTTCCTCGAAGACCTTGAAGCATGGGCTGAGGACGAATACGATCGCGATCTCGAGCGAGACCTTGACTTCGAGCGTCGAGTCCGCGATCTTGATTTCTTCTTTTGTTTTCCTTCTTTAAACTTGGCAACCAGAAGTTTTGCTTCCCTTTCCCGGAGGGCCTTAGGTGTCATCTTACTGCAGGATTGGCAGTCCTCGACGTCGTGGTCGGAGCTCAGACACCACAAACAGCATTCATGCGGATCTGTGATGGACATCACCTTATTACATTCTCCGCAGGCCTTACACCCGGTCTTCTTCGAAGACATGTCGAAAGAAAGTGAAGACAAAGAGACTAGAAACAAATAGCAAGTAACAAAGTTACAGCCAAGGCTACAGACGATCCCAGAAAACCGTTAGCGTCGACGACGCGGAAAAAAGGGAACTGATGTCATCACGCCGGCGTGGGCCTTTTAAAGGCGTCGGTTACGTCAGCGGAGTCGCGAGCGATGCCGTGCCTCTATGACGTCCGGGTCCACGTCGGCGCGAAGCTACAAAAGAATTTCCGAATGTTTCTGACGCAGGGGGATATTCACAAGGGGAGGAATCCACACGGCAGATGTATCTATCAGAATAATTCTGACTGCTACAGCTGCGACAGGCACCAGGGAGGATGGGCGGGCGAAATGAATGTTAGAGGCCCTACATGCCAAGAACAGATGCATACTGGTAAGTAGCATATTCCGTTCGAGACATGTGGGCCGCTAAATTCATATCTTGTGCATAGACTAAATAGCAGTTTCTCCCTTAGCGGTGGTTGCCCGAGCCAGCTGCAGCAGCCTGAAAGAGGGACTTTAGAACAGCCTGTCCTACAGCAGCTTGCTGCTTGGAATGTACATCAACACAGTAGTGTTTGGTGAATGTATGTATGTTATTCCATGTGGCTGCTCTCTATATGTCCTCTAATGGAATGTTACCCAGGAAAGCCATGGATGCCCCTAGCTTGCGTGTTGAATGCGCTCTTGGGGGGACTGTTAGTGTGCGTTTAGCCTTCTGATAACAAATCTGAATACACTTAACAATCCACCTGGCTATACCTGATTTGGAAATGGGCTTGCCCTTGTGCTTTGGTGAAAAAGCAATAAAGAGTTGTTTAGTCTTCCTGAAATCCTTTGTCCGGTGTATATATAGTACAGGAGGGCTCTTTTGACGTTCAATGTGTGCAGTGATCTTTCTGCCACTGAGCCTGGATTAGGGAAGAAAACTGGCAGTTCAATAGTTTGATTAATGTGGAACTGAGAAACTACCTTGGGCATGAATTTAGGGTTAGTGCGTAGTACTACCCTATTTGCGTGGACCTGTATAAAAGGTTCTTGAATGGTCAGGGCTTGCAGTTCGCTAACCCGTCTCAGCGACGTGATCGCAACTAAGAAGGCAACCTTCCATGTTAGGAACTGTATCTCACATGAGTGGAGAGGTTCGAAAGGAGGTCCCATCAGTCTGGTCAAAACCACATTAAGATTCCAGACCGGTGAAGGTGGCCTTCTGGGTGGAATGACTCGTTTGAGTCCCTCCATAAAAGCTTTTATTGCTGGCACTCTGAACAGTGAAAGGCATTGCCTGTTCTGTAGGTAAGCCGCCATTGCCGCCAAATGAATACGTATAGAACTGTATGCCAGATTGCATCTGTATAAATGTAACAGGTAACAAATAATGTCCTGTGTCGATCCATCTAGCAGGTTTATGTCACGGCTGGAACAGTAAATGACAAAACGTTTCCACACCTTTGGAGACAACACATTCATGTCTACCCTTACCTGGACGACTGGCTTGTGCAAGCGAAGTCGGCCCAGCAGTGCGCCAGCCACGTGTCTCGCACAATTCATCTCCTGCACAGTTTGGGATTTACTCTGAACTATCCCAAGTCGCATCTTCAACCCGCTCAAGTACAGCAGTACCTGGGAGCAACGTTGGACACTGTGACAGCCACAGCCCAGCCAAACTCTGTGCGAATCGACGGCATGCAACTGCTGATTCGCAAATTCAGACTACAACACTCACTACAGGCGCGAGTGTTTTTGCAGTTGATAGGCATGATGGACTCCTGCATATTCATAGTCCCGCACGCAAGACTGCACATGTGTCCGCTCCAAGAGTGTTTGGCACGATAGTGGAATCAGGCTCAAGGACAATTGAAAGACCTAGTGTTGGTGACCGGTCGTGCGTACAACTCTCTGCATTATTGGAATCCACGCAACCTTTGCAAGGGATGACCGTTCCAAGAGCCTGTACCACAAATAGTGCTCACGACGGACGCATCCCTCCTGGGGTGGGGGGCGCATCTCCTTAATTACACAGTGCAGGGACTATGGTCGGATCAACAGAAGAAGATGCACATCAATCTGCTGGAATTGATGGCAATCTTCATGGCAATGAAGGTTTTCAAGATACATCTTCAATTTTATTATTCGTATGTCCATTGGATTTGTGGTCTATTTTTTACATCTTGTGAATGGACACTATGTTAAAGAAAGAACTACAATTAGACAAATTGATGGAACTTTGGCACCCCACTCCTCATCACACAGAATGAAGAGGGACCAGACTTTTGTGAATATCACTGCTTGGCCTGTCTTAGATGGGATTGTATGGGATGATGTTAAATTTTAGATACATGGTCCCACAGAGGTTGTAAAGGTCCCTAGTGTACTTTGTGTTTCAATGGGGGATGTGGTTAAACAAAATTTACACTCTGATGATGGGGATGTCCAAGCCGTAGAGGCTCTGTTTTCTGATTTGAAATATTATGCTGCCTTTGATGCTGAAGATTTGTATCTAGATTCTGCCAATTATGCCGACTTGTTTTGTTACCAACACTATGGAAATCATTTTCTGCACAAAGCAAATACATTTAGGAATGTGGTTAATTACACACAATGGGAACATTGTCCCGCTCCTATTGAAGGCAGCTCCAAGACTCTTTTGAAAAAGTTTTCTTACTTTACTGATTTTAATCAATCCAATGCTGATGCTTTTTATTTTAAGATGACTGAAGTCCTCTTCCAAAGTTAGACTCACCAACACAAAATTATTGTATTCGAAGTCCTTTATCGACCAATTAGCTATAGGGGCTACGAGCTGTGGAAAGATACTATTGATCTTAAATCTGTTTGGGGTTCTAAAAATTGGCAAGTGTAAGGCACTGAGCTTGCATCGTGCATGTCTCATCCCGAACCAGATGTTGTTTCTGAATTTGGCTATTTCATAAACCACCTGCTTTGGATTGGCTAGGTCCCAAAAATTAAATGCTCCTTCTATTCCACATTTGGGAGAATACCCCAAATGGAATAATCACACCAGTAGGTCACTTAGTGATTTACAGGCTGTTACAAAACTCGTCCTTTAACATTTCCAGTTTGGATCCCAAAGGTTGGTTGTTATGGCACAGAAGTGCAGATTCTTGCCAGCATCATTTTCTGGGTTTGGCCCCTGGCTATACAAAGGTTAGGGTGGATCCCTGTTTCGAGAGTGCCCGTTCTGTCACAACCTATTCGGTAGGCAAGCTATGTCAGAACTTGGTCAAACACTCCACCTTAGCATCAGTTAAACTTCATTTGTCTACATTGACTGACAATGTTGACTTGAATGACTTTGTGAAAGGTCATGCAACTGGCAGATCCAAAAGATGGATATACGCTATTTACATCGAAGTGTGGAAACTGTCCCAAATTGAAGTTGCTTCTAGGTTAAGGGCTATTGATAAAGCTAATTTAGAAAAAGTGCTTGCAGTTGTAGATAATAGCATTAACACACTTTCTTCCTGAATTTACACATTAGATAATATTGTTTCTTCTGTCGTTGATATTGTGCAAGATGATGTCTCAGTTTTGTACCATAGCCAAAATCAATTGTGTTCTATTATGCAGTTTGCATGGACTTAACAAACGTTGAAGGCTGGGAAGGTGCCTTGGGACTACATGAACACTGCTTCACTATTTTTACCATTTAATCTGATTGTTAAACAATTACGGCAGTACGGCGGAGAGGCTAGCAGTGTGCTCCAATCTTCTATTTCTACTACAGTGGCTCCCGTGAGCCATCCAAGCTGACTAGCTTTTGGAGACACACCTGCGCGCTGGAGGGGCAACAAGGCCTTTGACGGATGTTTTGGCGCCCTTCTCTGCTACCCCAGAACTGTGTCTACTGATGAGGGAAACAATCTAGAGATAACTACACTTCAAGTACTTACTTGCACCGATTGTGGTTTAACACTTTTGAACTTTGGACTCGTTTTTTGAAACACTTGCACCGCATTGACCATAATGCAGAGGGGCGATACTGCAGAGGGGCGATACGGCAGAGGGGCTAGCAGTGTGCTCCCATCTTCTATTTCTGTTAAACAATTCATGTCAATGAAAGATGCTACGTTTTCACTATTGTATATTGAAAAGTTAGGACCTTTACCATTTTCTGTGGCCGAAACAATTTCTGCTGTTTGGCTTATTCAAGGCTTAATAATGCAAATGCTACTTACCAGTATGCATCTGTTCTTGGCATGTAGGGCTGCTGACATTCATATCTGTGCATAGATCGCCGCCTAGTGTTGGGTCCGGATGATTGCACATTGTTGTCCTGGAAGAGTCTTCGAAGTATCACGAGATAGGTGGCTCCTCCCCTGGACTACAGTGCGCATGGGCATCGCCTCCATCCCCAGATTGTTTTTAGCCATTGGCAGAGATGGAGTGAAGTATGTGAGTGATGACCATGCTATGAACATATATATATATGAATACTGCAGCTGCTACAGGCGCCGGGGAGGAGGGTGGCCGATATGAATGTCAGCAGCCCTACATGCCAAGAACAGATGCATACTGGTAAGTAGCATTTGCAGTTCGAGGCATGTGGGCTGCTGAATTCATATCTGTGCATAGAATACATAGCAGTCCCTCCATTAGCGGCGGCCGCCCGTGCCAGCTGCAGCAGTCTGAAAAAGTGTTTTGAGAACAGCCTGACCAACAGCTGCCTGCTGTTTGGAGTGCACGTCTACACAGTAATGTTTAGTAAAGGTATGTGTGGTAGACCATGTGGCTGCTCTACAAATATCTTCTAAGGGAATGTTACCTAGGAAAGCCATAGAGGCCCCCAACTTTCTGGTGGAGTGGGCTCTTGGTGGGATAGTGAGAGTGCGTTTAGCCTTAGCGTAACAGATTTGAATGCATTTCACGATCCACCTAGCAATCCCAGCTTTGGAGATAGCGTTTCCCTTGTGGTGTGAGGCAAAAGCAACAAAAAGCTGCTTGGTTTTGCGAAAATCTTTTGTTCTGTCAACGTAGTACATCAAGGCTCTTTTAACGTCAAGGGTGTGGAGCATCCGCTCCGCCAGCGACTCTGGGTTTTGGAAAAACACTGGCAACTCAATTGTCTGGTTCATATGGAATTGAGATACAACCTTGGGTAAGAATTTAGGGTTAGTGCGTAGTACAACCCTGTTAGCATGTACTTGGAAGAAAGGTTCCTGGATGGTGAGCGCCTGCAATTCGCTAACCCTCCGTAGCGATGTAATTGCTACTAAGAAAGCAACCTTCCAAGTCAGAAACTGAAGCTCACAAGAGTGCAGTGGCTCAAAGGGAGGACCCATCAGTCTTGTAAGAACCACATTGAGGTTCCATTCTGGAGCTGGTGGGGTCCTTGGTGGAATGACCCTTTTGAGTCCTTCCAGAAAAGCCTTGATAGCAGGGACCTTAAAAAGGAACAGGTGTTGCCTATTCTGGAGGTATGCTGCCATAGCAGACAAGTGAATGCGGATGGAAGAATACGCCAAATTGCATTGATACAGGTGGAACAGGTAACAAATGATGTTCTGTATGGAAGCATCTAGCGGGTCAATGTCGTGGTTTACACAGTAAATGACGAAACGCTTCCATTTAGCCGCATAACAAGCTCTAGTAGTGGGCTTCCTTGCCTCCCGAATGATGTCCATGCAATCGGGGGGAAGGTTGAGGTAGCCAAACTCTAGGACTTCAGGAGCCAGATCGCCAGGTTGAGCTGTTGCGGATCTGGGTGCTGAATGTCGCCATGGCTCTGCGTCAGAAGGCTGGGTGTGAGATGAAGCCTTTGATGCGGTACCACTGAGAGTTCCAGAAACGTGGTGTACCATGGTTGGCGAGCCCACGTTGGAGCAACCAGGATGAGAGTCATCGAGTGCTGCCTGAGTTTGCGTGCCACCAGCGGTATCAGAGGCGCTGGGGGAAAAGCGTATGCAAATCTGCCTGACCAGTTCATCCACATCGCATTGCCCTGTGATTGCGGGTGTGGGAACCTGGCGGCGAAGCTTTGGCATTTTGCGTTCTCCTTTGTGGCGAACAGGTCTATCTCTGGATGACCCCACTTTTGGAAGTACGGTTGGAGTACCGATGGATGTATCTCCCACTCGTGCATCTGATGGCTGTGCCTGCTGAGCAGGTCCGCCATCTGGTTGTCTTTGCCTGGGAGATGCTCTGCCATGAGGAAGATGTTCCTCTGAATGGCCCACTTCCACATGCTCTGAGCCAGATGAGACAGCTGCGGAGAGTGTGTGCCTCCCTGTTTCTGAATGTAGTACATGGCCGTCATGTTGTCCGTCCGGATCAACACGACCTTGTTGCACAGGTGTACTTTGAATGCCTTCAAGGCCAAGAAGATTGCCAGCAGTTCCAATACATTGATGTGCATCTTCTTTTGCTGTAGTGTCCATAGTCCCTGCACAGTGTAGTGGAGTACATGAGCTCCCCATCCCTGGAGAGAGGCGTCCGTTGTCAGGATAATCTGTGGCACTGGCTCCTGGAACGGTCGGCCCTTGCAAAGGTTTTGTGGATTCCACCAATGCAGAGAGTTGTACGCCCGACCGCTCACCAACACTAGGTCTGTTAGTTGCCCATGAGCCTGAGTCCACTGACGTGCTAGGCACTTCTGAAGCGGACGCATATGTAGTCTCGCGTGCGGGACAATGGATATGCAGGAGGCCATCATGCCTATCAACTGCATGAACACTCTCGCTGGAAGCGAGTGTTGAGGCCTGAATCGTTGGATCAGTGTTTGGATACTGGCGATTCTCACTGAATTTGGCTGCGCAGTGGCTGCCAGAGTATTTATCGTCGCGCCCAGATACTGCCGTACATGGGCGGGCTGGAGATGGGATTTTGGGTAGTTCAGAGAGAATCCCAGATCGTGCAGGAGATGAATGGTGCGGGACACGTGGTCGGCGCACTGCTGTTCTGTTTTTGCCTGAATGAGCCAGTCATCCAGATAAGGGTAGACATGGACGTTTTGGCGTCATAGATGCGCCGCCACAGTCGCCAGGCACTTTGTAAAGACCCTTGGCGCTGTGGTGACCCCGAACGGCAGAACCCTGAACTGGTAGTGCTGGTCTTGAATCGTGAATCTGAGATACTTCCTGTGGGAAGGATGCAGGAGGATATGAAAGTATGCATCCTTTAGATCCAACGTAGCCAGGAAGTCCCCCTGTTGAAGCAGAGGGAGTACCTGCTGTAACGTGAGCATATGGAAGTGCTCCGAGAGAATGTACCAGTTGAGGGGCCTGAGGTCCAGGATGGGCCTGAGGGATCCGTCCTTTTTGGGGATCAGAAAATACAGGGAGTAAACCCCTGCTCCCCTTTCTTGCAGTGGGACGAGCTCTATTGCCCCTTTTTGCAGCATGACTTGAACTTCCTGCTGCAACAAGTGCAAGTGCTCGCCGGACATAGGACGGCTTCTTGGAGGTATGTTTGGTGGAGTGGAAGTAAGTTCCAGACAGTAACCGTACTGGATAAGAGACTTGACCCACCTGTCCGTGGTGATGGATTTCCACGCGGGCAGGAACTGCTGGAGTCTCCCCCCGACCGGTGTTGTGTGGTCGGGGGGTAGTGACAAGACGTCACTGCTTGTTGGCGGTGGTGGACCTGGAGCTGTTGTTTCCACGTCCCCTGCCTTTGATGTTGTTGCCTCTGTAGCCACCTCTACCCTTGTTGGTGTATGAGGTTTGGGTATTACTTTTGTAATACTGTGTGGACTGCGATGCCTGACCCCTTGAGGTGCCTCTGGTATTGGAGCGGCGAAAGGAACCACCCCGAAACTGCTGAGACTGGAGGGCCCCCATAGACTTAGCAGTGTCTGTGTCTTTCTTCATTTTTTCCAGTGTCGCATCCACCTCAGGGCCGAACAGGTGGTCAGGATTAACTGTTTGGTTCAGGATGGTTGTCTGTATATCCGGTTTGAAACCTGATATCCTAAGCCATGCATGTCGTCTTAGCAACACACTAGTGTTGATTGCCCTGGAGGCTGTATCAGCCACGTCCAGCGCACATTTGATGGAAGCGTTTGTGATGAGCTTTCCCTCCTGGATTAACATTTCCCCTGCCTCCTTGTACTGGTCAGGCAAGTGTTGCAGCAGTGTTTCTAGGGTGTCATAATGAGCCCTATCGTAGCGTGCAAGTAGGGCCTGCGTGTTTGAGATGCGCCAAATATTAGCTGCCTGCGCAGCAATCCGCTTCCCTGAGGCCTCAAATATTTTGGACTCTTTGTCTGGGGGAGGAGCGTCACCAGTGGTCTGTGAGTTCGCCCTCTTGCGAGCGTTGGATACAACCAAAGAGTCCAGTGGCAAGTGTCCCTTGATGTATGTTGGATCCGAGGGCGCTGCCTTATATTTTTTGTCAATGCGGGGATTGATGACACGCGCCCGAGTGGGCTCCTTGAAGACCTCCGTCGCGTGCTTTAGCACTCCCTTGAGCATTGGCAATGTCTTGACTGACTTTTCAGCCACTGAGAAAGTGTCAAACAAAAAGTCCACATCCACAGGATCCGAATGCAGCTCGACATCATGGTTAGCTGCAGCTCTCTCAATCAAAGCGTTGAAGGCTGCCGAGTCCTCCGTCGGCGAGGTTTTTGCCGCAAAGAGCTGCGGTTCCTGGCCCGACTGCGGGTCCTCTGGGTCGCCTCCGGCAGACCAAGGTTCATGTTCCTCCTCCGGATCCGAGTACGCCGGATAGTTGTACTCGACCTCCTCATCGTCACCATCCCCTGCGTTGGAACGCGGTGGCGAATGTTCTAAGGCTTGTGGAGATGCAGGCTCTATCGGGGCCGAAGTACCCGCAGAATCCTTCTTGTTTTTGAGAGGAATACGAAAATGTTCCAACACCGGCTCCGTGGTGATTTTCCTTTTGAGGAGAGACAGTTTTCCGGTATTGGCGTCGATGATGACCTCCCGACGCTCTTCCTCTGCAAGTGGCTGGAGCCGAGGCTTCGACACCACCAACGACGCTTTGGGCGTCGACACCTCCTTCGAGGGCACGCCTGCCCCATGCTTCGGAGCGAAAGCCTTCGGCGTCGACTTCGGCGGCAGGGTAAAGCGGATAGGCGTCTGCGCCTTTGTGGGCTTCGGTGTGTGCTTCGGCACCACATCCCCTGGTTCGGGAACCACAGCGTCCTTCCGAATCCATTGCAGAGACTCCGCGACCTTTTTTGTTAAGGCCGGAGAGGGCTTGACGGGCTCGAACGATCTCCCCGAGTCGGGAGTCGGATTGGCGAGAGGCACCGTGTTCGGAGCCGACACGTCACGTTCCTCGTCCCCGACGGCCGGAGCCGTGGAATCGCTTTGACGCTTCTTCGAAGCTTTCTTTGGGCCATCGACCTCGACCATCTTCGGCGCCGACGCGGCCGCGTCGGTCGACTTCGCCTTTGGCGTCGACCCCGAGGCCCTCGGGTCGGCCATCTTGGCGCGGCTCTTCAAGTCGGCCATTTTGAATTTCTTGGAAGTCGATGCCTCCAGAGCCTTCTGCACCAGCGCAGCTTTCACTTTCGGTTTCGAAACCGGAGGTGTGGATCCCAATGGCTTCACTTTCGTTTTTGTTAACGGGAGTGGCGCATCAGAAATGTCCGTGACCGGGCCCGGAGGCGGGGCTGCTGGACTAGTAACGAGGTCTTGGGTAAGGCCCGAAGGCGATCCCTCGACCTGGGCCGCATGAAGGGGGTTGACCCCTGAGTCAGTTTGGGGATGCTCTTCCTCCGAGCTATCCCCCACGGTGGCAATGGCCCCATCGTCGTCCCCTAGCTCGTCGCCGGCTTCGTCAAAGTCCTCGTCTCCCACGTCGTAGGCATCCCCTTCGGACGCGGGGCTAGAGTCCGAAACCTGTAGGACATCGTCGTTTTCAACAAATTCCTCGAAGATGTTGTCCGGCGGGGGCGCCGGGGGTGCGATAACTGGGCCTGGAGTCTAGCGGCCCGACGAATCTTGAGAGCTTTCTTACACCGGAACTTCGAGCAGGCCATACACCTGGCCTCATCATGGTCCGGCGACAAACATTTGTTGCACACAGGGTGCACATCGAGGTGTGAATACTTGGAGGTGCACACCGGGCACCTTTTGAACGGAGTTCGTTCCATGTCTGGAGCGTCGAGTAGGCCCGTCCGCGCCGAGAGCACGCGAATGGGTAGCAAGAGTCCGGAGCTGAGAACAGACAAAAGCCTGAACAAAACGATACCGACGCCCAGCCTAAAGACCTTTTGGTCTCGAGTTAGAAAAGTTTTACAACTATCGATTCCGACAGAGGGAACCGAAACACATCCGAACCCAATGGCGGAAAAAAACAATCTGGGGATGGAGGCGATGCCCATGCGCACTGTAGTCCAGGGGAGGAGCCACCTATCTCGTGATACTTCGAAGACTCTTCCAGGACAACAATGTGCAATCATCCGGACCCAACACTAGGCGGCGATCTATGCACAGATATGAATTCAGCAGCCCACATGCCTCGAACCATTACCTTTTCCACTGTTTAAGTTTGAAGCTTGCATGAAGCATTATGCCATAGGCAGCTATGAACCATTAGGTAGCGCATATCTCCATGAAGTTTGGTCTTTGCCGTTCACCTTTAGGTGCCTGAGGGAGGGTAAAGAGGTTTACTTAAAAGGTGAAGATAACACTTGAACACACAATCACTCATAGGTCTGTAGTAATATACAATTGCACGGCTCGTGTAATTCAAGAGACCCGAATTTGGCCTGTATTTTGAAAGGTACACCCACCCAGGCTATTACACCGACTTTCACGTTGTTAGCAAACAGTAGTTATTTACTTTTAAATAATGAAGATTGCTGTGGTATGCTGGATGGGATTCCGTACATAGTGACTGTCTCCCAAAGTGTAGTTTGTTGTAAAAATGTTCTGCTCCCTCCACCGCATGGGAAGCTCAATATATCCATCTGGCCTTCCATTCCGACCTTGAGAGCAGAGTTCAACAAGATGAGTCGAATAAGGTATCTTTTGTCTCAAAAAGAAGTTGCCCTTCCATCCGCACATGAAACATTCGTCCTTCATGTGGCTAACACTCGTACTGAGGTACATGCCCTTCTGAATACTGATCTCCCCCTGCGTTTTGGAGCGTTGATTCACACTATATTCAATGCTTCGTCGACCACGGGCTTAGAGCACTTTTTAAAGTAGTAAGTTCTGGCCTTGTGACTTCATACCAAACTATGTTTGGTGTAATACCGGCATTTTCTCATTTGATTTGTTCCAGTCTCTTCTGGGGTTTACCGTTAATTTTCGCCTTGGCTGCCGGTGTACTTCTGTTAATTTGCTTTCCCAAAAATGGTTGCACATTCTGTGCCACATGACAACCTGCCCCGGCTGCTTCAACTTCGTAACAGGAGGCTTGAATACAATGGATCGCTGCCTTTGGCTACTTTGAGTGTGGCGTATGGTTCATCTTTCCGGTTTTCGTACATTACATGCATGCAGCCAGTTTTCCACTGCCTGGATTGCAGTTTTGAATGGGCTCTCAATTTGTGTCTCTGCAACACGGTGTCTCCTAAACCAGATTATGATTTACTAATGAGTCCCTTGGTTGCTCATGAACTAGACTGTTCAGGTGTTGGGATTATGGCCTGCGCAGCGGCTCATGGAGTTCTAGGTAATTGGAATATATGGACTGCAGCCCATGACTTTCTGGCACGCAGTTTTCTCGAAGAACATCCAAGTTGTCCTCTGATGGTGCTAGAGGCTCCGACTGTTTTAGAACATGTGTGTGCTTTTCCATTACTGAATTAGATGGCTGAAATGTTCACTGACGAAAACAAATACTTCTTATTGGAAGCGGTTGCAAAGCACTGTGCCTATATGCTGTTGGACTGAAGTGACGATTTTTTTTCCTGCTTCATAGACATGTAGTGGACTCATGATTTTTTCCTTCACCTTTTTTCTCTACGCGTTACATGTGTTTTGACACTATGCCCCCCTGTTGGGTTTCATAGGTTTTATGGTTACTAATTCGGAATTTACTCCCAATTATCCAGTTTGGCAAAATTTGAACTTGGTTCTGTCTCATTCGAACTTGAACTCTGCGATCTAACAATTGCCTCCCCTTAATTGTGTGTTCTCTGATCAAGGGAGGGTGTAGTGAGAGCTGAGCCTCATTTGCGCACATTGCTTTGTTAGCATAGGCTTATTAGAAGTTTTAATGCCATTTTACCTTTTGCTGCTTTAGCACACGACACTGCATATAGCTGTTGTTGTAAGTTGGGCTGCGTGAATTACTTCACATGAGAAAGGCTTGTTTTCAGTATCCCTAGACTTACATTGTGACCCTAGTCTGCACAGTGAGTTCTAAAGCGTCCAAGGTTATCATAACAAGGTAGCTGTTGTTCGGGCTGATCGGCTCACGTTGTAGACATAACATACATGCAGCTGCAAGCCAACTGAGATTTTGGCGCTTTTAATATTGCACTGTAGGCATGATTTCAGGCACTTGGAAGAATTCCGTTTCCAGAGAGCTTTTGCAGATCCTGATGTGATACACTCCTGCTGATCTTAGAGCTAAGAGACCTTCTATATTTTATAAAACACGGTTCCAATCTAGTGAGGGTGATATACTAGGCACTATAAGACCTGTTTTCACCATCATTGTAATATGATTTCTCCTTTTGTATTTTATGGAATTGTAACAATGCTGATCATATTTCTAATCATATGTCTGCTTATGTTAGCAAAGATACTGCATCTTAGAGCATGTCGTTAAAATAAATATTTTAACCTTTCCCGTATCTCTTTTTTTACTTCTGTTGTGGATTGGAATGAGAATACCAAAGAGTATTCTTGATTCCCACTATTCCCATGTATAACCTAAGTTGCATGTTCTGGGATGCCTAATCATTGTTTCCTTTGCTATAGGACGAAGAGCTAATGAGACACTGATGTTAGTTGGTTAGGGTTTCTAGGTACTGAGGTGAGTTTTTTGGTCCACCACAGTTCACGGAGGTCCTGGGTCTCTGTGCACAGTTCTGTGTAGGAGCAGAATCCCTGCAACAGTAGAAAAAGACTGAAGTGCTCCCATAGTTATTGCAACTTCTGTATCCTTTTTCATTTTGTCAAGTGATTGGTCCACTTGAGGCACATAGAGGTATTCCTTATCAAAAGGTGCAATAAAGAATAGATTGTTGGAATTCTGGTTTGAAAGCATATAATCTGAGCCATGCAGGTCTCCTAAGTAGAATGCTGACGTTGACTCCTCTAGCTGCAGTATCTGCAGCATCTGACGCACAACTAATAGATGAATTACAAATACATTTCCATTCCTGTGCTATTTCCTGCCCCCTTTTCTTGTGTTCTTCAGGGAGATATTGCAATAATTCATCCATCTTGTCCCTGTGTGCCCTATCATACCTAGCCAAAGTCCTTGTGTATTGGCTATACGCCAATGGTTGGCTGATTGAGCAGCTTCTCTCTTCCCTGAGGCATCTATTAGCGTTGAATCTTTATCTGGAGGTGGTGCCTCCCCTGAGGTTTGTGAAATTGCCATTTTACAGGTATTAGAGACAACTATGGAATCCAAAGGGAACTGGCCCTTAATAATAACTGGGTCGGGGGGAGGAGCCAAGCTCGCGACCGTGATGGCCGCAATGTAGCTCGGCTCCGCCAGCCTTCCTGCCTAACAAATATATCCTGACACGCATCCTGCCCCGAGACGACATACTCGGGAAGACACGGAAAGACGAAGGAAAGCTTGTACTCACCATCTGTCCCGCGGGCTCCTGCGAGCGGCAGATCCGAAGTTACACCCCTGCTTGGCCTGGGGCCTCCGCGGCGTAGAGACCGGGGACTTGCCTGTGGGGGTCAGCCGGCGAGATGGTGTCGACGGCGGCCCCTAGTGGAGTGGAGAGGTCGGCTGGGAGAGGCTGTGGTGCGGTTATGCCGGAATCAGAGTCTTGGTGCCTACCATGGCCTGGTGGCCCAATAGCCTTTTATTTGTTTTTTGCGGGTTTGGTGGGTAAAGGGGCTTTGGAAGCCACCACACCCTGTCCAGCTGGAACGTCGTGGCACTCTAGTTTGATCTCAAACTCGGAATCGGAGTCCTGGACAAAGAAGGCCTCTTCATCTTCCACCGCTAACGCTTCCATCTCTTCTAGCTTGATATCTTCAGGGAAGATATCAGGGGTGTCCCCGATATTCTGCTGCTACATGTCTCTTCGTCAAGCTCAAAGGTAAAGTAGAATCTTTTTGGATCGGAACGACTGACAAGCATCGCTGTCTTCCTCTTTATTCTCTGGGGCGAGAGAGAGGTTACAGACCATATGAAGGTCGGTGCGCGGGTATTTGGGATGGCACCAAGGACAGTATTGAAATGGCTTTAGTTTGATTAAGAATCGATGATGGATTTGGATGGATCCTGATTAACAGTTTCGAATCGGTATCTGATGGCGGAAAGAAAACAATCTAACAATGGAGTCAATGCCCATGCGCATTATCCCCAAAAGGAAGAGTCACCTTACCTCCTGACTGGAAAAGACTTCTTTAAAGAAAAACAACTTGCAAACTTAAGGACAGAACACTAGATGGCAGGAATATGCAAAGCATGTGTATCAACAGCACATATACCTCGAACAAAAGGTTATCAGTTTGCAGGTAAGTAAACTACCTGCAAGAATAGTTTTTGGAGGTTAGAATCAAGGTTCCCCCAAGGTTCAGCTAGGCACTCAAATTGCACAACCAGCAGTACTGGGGCGGCCGGTGCAGAGTGCAGCGGCCCAATGTAAGCCAATAGTGCTAAGGGGGCCTTCGGTCAGGGGCTGCTTACAAGCAGGTCACTCGGGTTTGGGAGCAAAGCTACTGGGGTTAGGATCAGCACTGGAGCTGCACCACCAGCGGCACAGAGGTAGCCGGATCCAGAGTGCCAAGAAAAAGTGAGCAGCCCTGTGGTTTGCTCTCCGGTTTGAAGAAAAGGTTGCAGGCTCGGGCAGTGAGGTTTCCTGGAGGTGGCCACCGACAGGAGAGGTAAGTTGGGTTCTTGAGGGATGCTTGGCTACCAAGGGTTGGGCCACCCATGGCAGTGGGGAGTCGGGTACAAGGATGTTTTTAGGCATTAGATCTTACCAGCTGAGGTCGGGATGACCCTTCGGACTGAGGCTGTCGTCAGTCTGGAGTTTGAGTAAGGTTGGGGATCACCATATCCCAGGTCAGGATCGCTGGGGAGACTTCCCTGTGGTGCTGAGCCACTTGAACTCGGGTTGTGGGCTTCTGGTGCAGAGTAGTGTAGAACCGCGAAGCCGCATGGATCTGGGAACTTTGTTGGAGCCTTTGGGGAGCAAATCTGGTGCTTACTGGAGACTGAATCTTTTCAGATGAGTAAAGGGCAGGTCCTCCAGGCTCTGGGGGGCTATCGGCTTCGCCGGGGTTTCGCTGTAGGCAGGTCTTAATCAGGACCGGCGGGTAGGGCTGAGCCCAAAGCAGTTTGTGTCCTCGTCTTCATGGGTCAGCACGGCTCTTCGGTCCTCCTTCTTTCTTTTTGAATCCGAGGAGGCAAGGTTCAGGATCACCCCTAAATACTAAATATCTGGGTGTTTACAGAGGTGTGCAGGTAGGGACCAATGGGTCCTTTCCTTGAGGTGAGTACACACCCTATAATGCCACCCTCCAGTGGGAGGGCGCCATGAGCCTCTTTAAAATTGGCCGAGTCCCCTCATTTTCAAGATGGAGGGGACTGAAGTGTGCTTCACCTCGCCTTCCCCACCTGAGAGGTGGGGTTGGCAAAGGTGGGCACACCTCTCCTCCAAACTGAATTTTCCTGCTGATTCTCCCACCCAAAGTGGGGTTGAGAAACGGTGGGAGTCAGTTGCTGGAGAAAAGGCAGGGACAGCTTACAAAGGCGGCAGGGATTAGAAGCTTCCCCTTCATGAACCCATGCCATCCTGGGGGAGGAAGACTGACACCTCTGCCCAGGATGGATGTTGTTTCAGGAGCCAGAGAGCGGAGGCTATCTACCTAGGAGTCCAGAAACCGGTCTGGTGGTGGCAAATGGCAAGCAGCCATTCAGGAACAACACAAGAGCTGGTTGTTTCTCAGGGGGCATCCCTAAGAAGCCCACTGTGTGCATTTTACATTAAATCCCACGCTGGCACCAGTGTGGGTTTAATGTGCTGAGAAGTTTGCTACCAAACATCTCAGTGTTCAGTAAAGCCATTATGGAGTTGTGGAGTTCGTAATGACCAACTCCCAGATCATATACTCGTTATGGCGTTACTGTACATGACAGACTCTGTAGGGGTACAGTACTCATGCAAATGTACCCTCACCTGTGGTCTAGTGCATCCTGCTAGAGGAGTGGCTTACCTAGGCCACAGGCAGTGGATTGCAGGCATGGCACTGACTTCACTTTTCTCTGCAGCAAAAAAACACAGAGCCTTCAATGGCAGGGCTTGGGTGTTAAGGTGCAGGCCCCCTAAGGTTGGCCCAATAGGTGCTGCAGCCCTTGAAGGCCTTTCATGGTCACAGTTCCCTTGGTACCCATGGTTTTTTTTACAAGGGGCTTACCTGTGACCAGGGAGGTGCAAATTGGGGGACAATGGTACAGCTTTGGGAAAGGACAATGGTACAGCCTTGGGAAAGAACACATGCTCTGGGAACCTGATCGTCAGGGACCCAGGGCACACTAAGTCAAAATGCATCATGTGTCAGGCAAAAAGTGTGGTGGTGGTGGGGGGTGGGGTGAATGATGCAAAAAGGGGCACTTTCCTACAATCAAGAGCAGCTATGGTTGCCGTTTCTGTACTGCAACAATGTTGAAAGCCTGACAAGGCATCATTAAAAAATATACTGAGCTTCAAGAAAGATAAAACCTGTTTGGCAACATGCAATTTCAAGTTTTCAACATCTCTCTGGCTGTTTCATGTATAGCACTCTAAAACATTTAGTTTTCATTAATGATGTAAAAAACAAAAATAACACCTTTTCTATTAACTACCTTATTGATTTGCTGCACGTGTGCCAAACTTTCTCTTAGAAATATGTAACTGTCAGGAAATATGTTAAGTGCCTTGCAAAATATTTGAAAAAGCAAAGCCCTTGAAACAACTAACGAGGATATGATATGTTGGCCTTACACTACATTGCACTCTGTAATCCTAAAGCAGATAAAATGCCTGCTCGTTCACTTCTGGCCAAAATAGTTTGCTTCAATGCCCCATCACAGTGATGAAGTGGATGCTAGAAACAGCAAAGGAAACAAAATCAACAAACCCTATGAGGATTTTTGTGTTTACTTGACAAGATTATAGAAATTCAAAACTTGGTTTAACATTTTCTTAAAGGGAAGAATAATAATGAGTGAGGGGAGGGAGAAACTACTTATTTGGGTCCAGGTTACAGAAAACCTGAACTCCACAAGTGCTTATTCCAAGTAAGATATTCTATTCAAAGTGTTTCCAACACCTCTTCATCAAAATGTACTTCTGTCAAAGCCGGGAGAGAGGAAACGGGTGTTCAATAGTGTTATCTGTGTTAGTGATTGCACAGGATAGCGGTTTTCTAAACAGAAAGAAAATACTTACGTATGCAGCTCTATAATTTATATTACAAATATTGCTAATGAGTCAAGTATATTCCTGATAAACAATGAAACTTGTCTATTAAGCTCTTCCAATCTGGCATATACTACCCTCATACTTTATTCATTATATATTTTTTTATAACAATGCGAAGTCATATTACCCAATTAGTTTCAAAACATACCTCTCGAACCAAATCTTGCTCCAGGTTATGACGACCAAGGAGCATACGTCTCTTGAAGCGGCGACATTCCAATTCAAGATACTGTCTTTGGCGCCGTAACAGGTTGGCTTCCTCCTCTGCCTGGAAATGCTGAATGTTCTCCTTTTGCTTAGAAAGCCACTCCTGCTTTTCCTTCTTCGGAGTACTCTGGTTTTCAGTTAACTCCTGACAGATAGGTTAAGAACAAGTACATTTATGGGTTACTACTGTTGAAAGAAAAGCTAAAACCTACATCATCTTCCTATGCTTGCATGGCGTGAAATTATGCTACTCAAACATGCATTTAAAACAAGCACTTGCAATGCCAATAGACTGGATTATGAATGAAAGTGGCCTTTGTGCCGCTGATCGGTTCTGGCACTCAATAGGTCTTTGTGCACACACTCCGTCACTCATCTTTGCACTCATGCATCCATGACACATTCTTACATTCACTTCCTGACACAACAGCAATAAAACATACTCAAACTCAACAAAATATGCAAGATAAATTAAAAGCATACAAGTAGAAAAAAAGAAAACACGAGGCCCTCCTAACAATGCATATGGTTGCAATAACAAAACTAAACATAGTAGAAGGTGACAGTCTTGCAGAGGTACTGTAAACAGTCTATTTTATTTGAAAATTCCATCAAGGCCATCACATTTAGAAGAAACAGGTTGGTCATCTTAGAACAGTAAAACAATGATAAGCTATGGAGAACAGCATCCAATAATGGTCTCCTGGTTCAGAGAAGTTGCCTCGTGGGATGCAGCGCTCTGCAGATAAAAGAGAGGCAAGCAGTGTGGTAGCAGGGTCTGTAGTATCCTTTTAAGAAATATTAAGATAAAAAGATGAGAAGCAATGAATTAAAAGGGGAACTATAAAAGGAGACAATTATCGGAATGGCTACCAACTCTGACTCTGAAGTGCATTCATTTTCAGTTAGATGTACACATATGACTAGAAAATGCCATCATCCACATGGCAAGAAAACCAATGACTGTTGTGGACTGCATTACACTGTCAAGGATAGAAACAGAATGTAAATGGTCAGTGGCAGAAAAGAGCTCACCCAAAGGATCGTGTAAGTATGGATGTATATATATATATATATATGTATGAATTATGTACAAAGACATTTTTATAAGATCCTGGCAAATAGAAGAGATTATAGCAATAATTATTACAGTGGAAATCTTCTCGCCTTCTTTCCTTACAAAGGTGACCTGTGACATTTAACGTAACAGTTTACCACAATGTAGGCTTTAATACTCAGTGATATCAATCAACCCTTAAATGCCTATTGACTAACATAATTTTCACAACCAATGTGTCACCCCCACTGCCTTTATTGTAACTTCCATTATAAGCAATCAGACCTTTATCATTGGCTTGTCACCATAGCCAAATCAGACCTACAGTGTTGGTTATGAGTCTTCTCAAAAGGAACCGTCATGTATAGCGTTTACAAATATGTACTAACAAGTTGTCAAAACAATATTAAATCCCTACTAACAAAGCATACTCTACCCTCACTCTCCTAAGTCTGTTGCTTCCAGGATCTCAGACTCCTCTTTATTCTTGACCCTGGATCTCCCACTTCCTCTCCTGGTCCTCTTGCAGTTGTAGTTCGGTTTCTTTCTGTATCTCGGTTCCCCCTTCGTAACCGTTGAACCTCTTCTAAAAAATTAGTTTCACCTCAACATCAGAAACTGGGTCAAGTCATAGAGGAGTCTGAGATCCTGAAAGCAACAGACTTAGGAGACGATGTAGAAGTAAGTGATATTGAAGTCATTAATCTATCAGATTTTCAATTATCGAATGATATGAAAGGATTTTTGGAACTTGCCCACAACCTCTCATCTAAATCCCCTACAATCTTGCTATGTACTCGGTTACTAAACCTCCGGTGACATGTTGGCAGGGCTAAATGCTATTGTTCCTTCACATTGAATATATAACAGCATATGACTGTTTACCTTATATAATACCTCTCTAATACTTAAAACCCTTAAATAGAAACTACTTCTCCAATTATGAGAGGACCATCAAGTAAACACGTTTAGATTAAAAATATTATCAAGAATAAGTCTGTAACCAACAATCCGATTGATTATGGTATTACCATATCTAACTCAGACTTTCTGGTCTATCACATCAGACCATATCAAGATGGCGACGTAATTTCACATTCGTCCTGGTACCGATGAATAATAGACAATGTCACAATAAAGATATCTTAAATAAACTAGCGTTCATAGGAGACAAGAGACTATCCCTTTATATGCAACTCGAGAAATTAGATAGCGATTGGCATAATATAGATTTTAGATTTTGACTTTATCAACTAATAAATTATTGCAATAAACGCAGTTAATCTCTACATTAAAACGCCACTTTGTTCTGCAGTTAATTCACCATAGTATACGTTAAAGATAAGGCGATGTCAACATAATATTACTATGTATTAATACGTGTTTTACTAAGATGGCGGTCGCTAACCTCCGAAAGTATAAAGAGGAATAGCAAGATGGCGCCTAACTAGGACGCCAGAACAGAGATGCGCGCTCCGAAGTACAAGACTTTGTACGGGCGGTGAGATTGCTTCAAGTTACTACTTGACCATGTGGAATCTTTTTGACAGTGTATCATCTAGACTACATTCAGGATTACCGTTAACCCGGACTTTCGCTTTTACAGGTGACGGATAAAGACACCTGGATACTGGTTACGGGAGACTCAAAGATACGTAGATACAAAATAAAAAATAGGTAAGAGGATCCCACGATATGATGAGATATCACTAATACTGCAGATTAAAATTAGTATTCGAGTTATTAATGACAATTACATTACTCTATACAGGTTAGAACTTGATACGAATAGGACTTGAGATTACAATACAGAACAACGTGGAGAAATATAGGTATGAGGCCCTACAACATGATCACAAAGTATTTTCTACAACCCACTATCAACTACTTGTGTGTATTTAACAATATTATATATCAAATTTGATGATGGTAACAACTTCGATCTTACTATGATTATACTTCACTAAGGTGTCTCTAGCTTTTACTTGGTGGTAAGCCCTAAATAACTTTGCATATCTCTACTATTGAGCACCCTTAAGGTTTGGGATGTTTCCCTAATAACTCTAGAAATTTCTTTAATGTTGTTGTCTTATGGTTGACAAATTATTAATATAATGGTACTGTTATATTTTGTTTGGGTTGCAGCCCTGAGGAAGTCGTAGGTCTTATATAACCAGACGAAACACGTGTTGGCTGCATGACTGCATGGCTATATGTAGAATGACGAATATTCTGAATACTGAAGACTGATTCCAATGAAGATGACAATTGGAAAGATTCAAGATTAAAATTGTTACGAGATAATTGATTACTGAATATTTGTTTGGACTTTTGAGTGCTCGATAAAAATATTTGGTACTGAAAAAGAAGTTATTTACCTTAGGTAATGCTTCATCAGGTAGACACAGGATCTAGCTGCAGATTCTGTATTTTAGAATTATTCCTAGGGACCAGACTGGATCAGGAAATATTTGTACAACAGTACCTCTGCAAAAAGGTAGAGGGCTTCGGACGACTCCATAGCGAAGTCATCCTCCGGATGGGATGTCGACTGAGTCCATCTAAGCCCTCCTCTGAAGCGCTCACATCAGTTTCTTCTGTGACTATTTTTCTCGCCAACAACGCATAGCCACTCTAGAACTGCCTATGGAAACAGTGTGACAAAAAAAAGAGACATCTTTGGGTCAAATAATTACAAAGTCCTAAAGTAGGGTATCAGAATGCCACAACAGGGATCTTGTAGGCAACAGGACTTACAGTTCGCAGAGCGGAGAGGATAGGCGGGATGTTAAGGAATCTGCAGCTAGATCCTGTCCCTATCAGATAAGGCGATACCAAAGGTAATAACTTATTCATTTGATAGAGACAACTAGCCGCAGGTTCCTAATCGCAGAATTAGATACCCAAGCAACACCATCCTTGGTGGCCGGCCTGTGAAATGAACTGAGAAAAAACAGATCGCTGAATAGGACTAGCCTGTCCACAAAGAAATAGAGTAAGTCCACATAGGGAAACAAATGGACAAAATTACCCACAGCAGAGGGATAAGGAAGTGTTGTGGAAAAACAATAACACAATGTAGTCCGACCAAAGAATATCAACCCATGACTGGAAAAGGGTAAAGGACCAAGGAGTTCAGCTCAATCCACTCAATTGGAGCCCCGGGAGTGTTGTCGTAAAAATTAGAATGTGGTGTAACTGAACTCTGTGATACAGGGGAAAGGGAATGTCATAGTACATCTACAACAGAAGACAACAGAAGAGAGAGATACATTCTTACAGTGCTGAATAAGAGCTTTGTAAGAAGAACAACAAGAACGCTTGTTAGAGACCCCTCTCAGTGATGAATAAGAGCACTGTAAGTGGAACAAGAACGCTCAGACAGAGTAAAGCCTCCTAGAGAAGACAACCCTTCAAAACTATTAAACCAGAATCCTAGAGGACAAAGGATAAAGAAATGCAAAAACAAAGACCAAGTCAAGGTCGAACTAGAGCCTCAAAAGAAGCACGGAGACAAAAGCCGAGAATTACTCCTTACGGAAGTAGTTCAGCACAACCATACTCACAAAAATATAACTGTATACACATTGACACATGTATACACATATATATATATACATACATATATATCACACACACATTATACATGTCTACATGCAAGTTTATCAGAATACACTAACATTATTATCATCCCCATCGGGAAAGAAAACCACCAGTAACCCCCAGCAATGAGGAGACTGACCAGTGTAGGAACAAGAACCTCCAAAGACTAGAGGTAACTATTGGGAGATAGATATAAATACCAACATATATTGGTAATAGACCAAACATCCGAGAGCAAAAGAGTGAAAATCATAGATATAAACATATTACCAACAATCTGGGAAAGAAGCAACATACTACTGCATAAGAAGACAGAGGGCGTGGAGGAGCACCATCCACCCCATAAAAATCAATGGCAACCGCCCATGAACTAACACTATTGCCTGAAGAGGGTACCATACGGCAACCAACAATAAATTAAATGAAAACTGCAGGTGTGAAAATTTCTGAATAATGATGACCACCACCGTGTTCCATCCAAAGATATATTCGCAATAGATGCCACTCACATAAGACCTCAAGAGAGAACGATTTCCATTCAACCGGCAGAGATAGCAGGCAGCAAGACCTGACTGACATCCCTTAAAAAAAGATGGAATATCACAGCTGTGCAGGGATCAAGCCCCATGAAATTAAAAAGTCAAAACAATAAACGGTAGTGCATACAAGCACAACAGGAACTGAGGTCAGTAAGCAGCGTCTTCACAGGAGTCAGAATGTATTTATTACTAAAAAGCGGAATACAGGCCCACGTTCACCAAAGGCAGTCAGAAGAAATAAATCCTCCAAGCAGACGACATTCACCAATAAAAAGGAAATGTTACAATGGACCTTTGAAAAATAAAATCCTTATCACCTCCAGAATCAAGGAAAGAACCTTTACAAAAAGGGTGGAATGGGAGACCTAGCCTCCTTATAAAGCAGTTCTCTAAGAGACGGAATTACACCGTCAAAAGGCCACACGATCCAGAAGGAAACCCTTAGGTGAACATTTTTAGCCACAACACAGACAAAAATGAGGAGTGAGATGGCGACATCTGAAGATCAATGGTAAGAAAATGCCATAGCTGTAATGGACAAGTTACTTACCTTCAGTAACACCTATCAGGTGGAGACATAGTCAAGCCACTGATTACTTACTTTAGAATTCTCCACAAGCACCAGACGGTATCCAAATAGTTTTTTCCATCAGAACCTATGCACGTTAGTTGAAGGTGTTGTACGCCTCTATAGTGATGTCATCCACCGGAAGGGTTGTCAATGGATTCCATATGAGCAAGTTACTTACCTTCGGTAACGCTTTTTCTGGTAGATACTATATCTGCCTGTGGATTCCTCACCTTGTGAATATCCCCCTTGCGCCAGCAACATTCGGAAATTCTTTTTCGTAGCCTCGCACCGACGTGGATAGGACGTCACAGAGACACGGCTCCGCTCGCGACTCCGCTGACGTCACCGACGCCTATAATAGGCCCACGCCGGCGTGATGACATCAGTTCCGCCTTTTTTCCGTGCCATCGAGGCACACGGACGGACCAATGACAGTAGATATAAGCAAAGTATACACAGTACACAATAATCAAGGAAAAGCACACAGTGCAAAGCAAGTGCAAGAAAGCAAAAGAAACATTTCCTTGACATCAAAATAAATATACATTACATTACAATAACTCCGGCATAGAAGAGTGGACAACGGGGAGGCGGGTGGGTCAGTGAGGAATCCACAGGCAGATATAGTATCTACCAGAAAAAGCGTTACCGAAGGTAAGTAACGTGTTCTTCTGATAGATACATCTGCCGTGTGGATTCCTCACCTTGTGAATAGAGTCCCACAGCAGTCCCCACTCCCGGAGGAGGGTGTCCACTCTTCTAAACCAGAAAATCCTGAAGGACAGAGCGCGCAAAATGGCCGTCCCTCCTTACTTCGGTATCCAAGCAGTAATGCTTCGCAAAAGTGTGGAGGGAAGACCAGGTTGCCGCCCTACAAATGTCCTCCACAGGAACACCTCTAGCCAAAGCTGAGGTAGTCGACTTAGCTCTAGTGGAATGAGCCCTAATACCCTCTGGAGGTTCCTTACCGGCCAAAGAGTAGCAGATCTTTATACACAGAACGATCCATCTTGATAAAGTTCTTTTATGGACCGCTCTTCCCTTCTTGCAGCCAGCAAAGCCAATGAAGAGTTGATCGTCCAATGCGACAGTCCTTAGTTCTGTCCAAATAAAAAGACACCGCCCTCTTAGGGTCCAGACGGTGCAACCTCTCCTCCTCCTTGGAAGGGTGTGGGGGAGGATAAAAGGTAGGGAGGGTAATGGATTGACCAAGGTGAAAAGGAGTCACCACCTTAGGAAGAAAAGCAGCCCTGGTCCTTAGAACCATCCGATCAGCATGTATGGTCAGGAACGGGGGCTTGGAACTAAGAGCTTGAAGCTCACTCACCCTCCTTGCCGAGGTAATTGCAACTAGGAAAACTGCCTTAAAGGTTAAAAGCCTCATAGGACATTTATGAAGAGGCTCAAAGGGAGAGCCCATCAGAAAAGTCAGAACAAGATTCAAGTCCCACTGAGGTACAATAAAAGGAGTAGGCGGAAACTTGTTTACAAGACCCTTCAAAAACCTCAAGACTACAGGAGACTTAAAAAGAGAGGGCTGATCAGGCAAACAAATAAAAGCCGACAGCGCCGAAAGATAGCCCTTAACTGTGGCAACCGCCAGCCCCTGTTGCGCCAAAGAAAGAGCAAACCGGAGCACATCTGATAAATGGGCTCTCAATGGGTCAATATCATTCTCACCACACCAAATTACAAACCTAGACCATCTATAAGAATAGACAGTCTTAGTGGAGTCACGCCTGGCAGACAAAATGACATCCACCACATCAGGTGTGAGAGAATAGGAAATCAGGTTGCCCCGTTCAATCTCCAGGCATGAAGGTGCAATGTATGGAGGTGGGGGTGTAGAACCTGCCCCTCCATCTGAGAGAGGAGGTCTGCCCTGAGAGGGAGACGGAGCGGCGGGTGAGAGGAGAGCTGGAGTAGATCTGTATACCACACCCTTCTTGGCCAATCAGGGGCGACCAATATAACTTGGGCCCGGTCTTGGCGAATTTTCCTCAGAACCCGAGGAATCAAGGGTATGGGAGGAAACGCGTAAAGGAGTTGATTTCCCCAACTGAACTGAAACGCGTCCCCCAAGGCTCCTTGCATCGGATACTGGAGACTGCAGAATGACGGGCAGTGAGCATTCTCGCGAGTGGCAAACAGGTCCACCCGAGGAGTCCCCCACGTCCGAAAGACGTGACGAACCACCTCTGGATGAAGCCTCCACTCGTGGTCGGCAGAGAACTGCCGGCTGAGACTGTCTGCACGCACGTTCAGAACTCCGGCCAGATGATTTGCCATCAGACAAATCTGGTGGTCCTGAACCCAGGACCAGAGACGCAGAGCCTCTCTGCAGAGACACTGAGACCCCACTCCTCCCTGCTTGTTGATGTACCACATCGCGGTCGTGCTGTCCGTCAGGACTTGGATCGACTGACCGCGAAGGGAAGGGAGGAAGGCCTTGAGCGCCAAACGTATCGCCCGCAACTCTAGAAGGTTGATGTGAAGCAACCTTTCCTCTGGAGACCAAAGACCCTTGACCTCCAGATCCCCCAGATGAGCACCCCACCCTAGAGTGGATGCATCCGCTATCACCGTGGCCACCGATGGAGGTAGATGGAAAGGCTTCCCTTGCGACAGGTTGCCTTCCACGCTCCACCAAGACAGATCCGCTGCAGTTTCTCTGGAGATCTTCACCGACTCCCCGAGATCTCCGTTGTGCTGATACCACTGCCTGCGGAGACACCACTGGAGTGCCCTCATGTGCCAGCGTGCATGGTTGACCAGGAGAATGCAAGAAGCCATCAGACCGAGCAAGCGAAGGACCTTCAGGACTGGAACGACCGCTCCAGGGTAAAACAAAGGAATCATTTCCTGTATGTCGCGAATCCTTTGAGGTGGAGGGAATGCACGACAAACAGTAGTGTCCAGTACGGCACCTATGAACAGGTTGCGCTGGGAGGGCACCAGGTGAGACTTGGGTACATTTATCGAAAAACCCAACCTGAACAACAACTGAGTTGTCTCTTGCAGATGATGGAGCACCTTCTCTGATGACTCCGCTTTGACCAGCCAATCGTCCAAATAAGGGAACACAGGTATCCCGACCTCCTGAGATGAGCTGCCACCACCGCCATCACCTTGGTGAAGACTCGAGGCGCAGTAGTAAGACCAAACGGAAGGACCGCAAACTGGTAGTGCTGCGACCCAACCGTGAAACGGAGATACTTTCTGTGCGACTTCAGGATGGGTATATGGAAATACGCGTCCTGCAAGTCGAGCGACACCATCCAGTCTCCTTCCATCAACGCATGAAGAACCTGAACAAGGGTGAGCATCTTGAATTTCTCCTGCTTCAGATAGAGATTCAAGATCCTGAGATCCAGGATTGGACGAAGCCTGCCATCCTTTTTGGGGATCAGGAAATACCGGGAGTAGCATCCCTGACCCCTTTCCTGCTCTGGGACCACCTCTATCGCACCCTTTCGTAACAGAGTTAGAACCTCCTCCTGCAGAAGAGACAGATGTTCGTCGGAGCAAAAACCTTGACAAGGAGGGTAAACAGGGGGAAATTTCCCATTTTCTACAAGATTGAGAACCCAAAGATCTGTCGTAACCGATTCCCAATCCTGTAGAAAATGGGTAAGCCGACCCCCAACCGGACCCACATGATCCTGAAGGCGGATCTAGGGCTGCTTTTCTGCGTCAGGGGGGTTGGAAGAGGTGGAGGAAGAGGAGGGCTGACGTCCACGAGGACGCGCTCTTTGCTTTCCCCTGTACGATCATAGTCATAGTCATACATTCTTATATAGCGCACAGTTCACCGCAAGGTCTCAAGGCGCTAGTCAGTTTCTTCTGCGACTAATTTCCATGCCAAAATGCGTTGCCACCAAAGATACTGGCTAGGGAAAGTGTGTGCCAAAAAGATAGATACTTCTTTAAATTAACCACTACAAGTGGTAAATACCAAAAGTAGTAATTTACTATAAAATAATTTCAAGAAACGGACGTTGTAGGTAAGAAGAAAACAGTTTGGAGAACGGGGAGGAACAGTAAGTAATCTGCAGCTAGATTATGTCTCTACCAGATAAGATGTTACCGAAGGTAAGTAACTTGTCCATCTGATAAGACACATCTAGCCGCAGATTCTTTACATTAGAATGAGACACCAAAGTGACACTATCCCTGCGGGGTGTGCCAGCGAACTTGCCTTTACCAAAAAATCTGAATATAGAACTAACTGGTGACACCGAAATGCATGGGTAAGCAGAACCCATGGCAATGGAAAACGTCAAAATACACCAATCACTATGATCCTATTTTACACAGAATAGCTGAAGCCCGTGAAAAACCAGGCCATGTAAGCCGGTACAGAGCAAAGCTCCACATACCCACAGCAACTGATCCTATCTGGGGTGAAAACACCAAGAGGAAACCTCAAACATGTTCAATTAAGGAAGTATGAGGCATGATTCCACTAATAACCCAAAAGGACCAAACAAAAACGACTCCCATCCTAGAAAAACTCCAGGCAGTGGAACCCCACAAGTAACACCCCACAGGGAGGTGGAGAAGAAAAGGAAACATGGAGGCCCTGTTACCAAAAAGAAATACATAAATACAAATATTGAGAAACAGATAGAATATAGTGAATAACATAAGTTACTTACCTGTAAACTGTGACTCTCCAGTACTGGTATCTTTCATTGATTCGCATGCTTGATTCATTCCCCGTCGTCGAAGTGGGAGTCCCACCGTACACAGAATGGCAATATATCCATAGGAACAAGTTACTTACCTTCGGTAACGATATATCTGTAAGAAACAGTAGTTAGCATTAGATTCCTTACCTTAGAATATCCCCAGGCGTCAGACTGGATCCGGAAATTTTTGCGTAGCAATACCCCTGCGCGTCGTTAGGCGTCGTCCCTGGCTCCGCGTCCGTCGTCGGCGTCGTCTGCGCCGGAGTGACGTCGTCGGAGTACTTAGACGCCGCCCATGCGCGCTGACGTCAGTTCTTAGACACAGCTTTTCCACGCCAGATACGCAGAGTCATGATAGAACCAACACTGGTGCCATGAAACTAGGGCCCTGAAAGGGGGTGACCTTAACCCTAGGTATCAGTTCGAAGAACGGGGAGGATGGGTGGGGCGGTAAGGAATCTAATACTAACTACTGTTTCTTACAGATATATTGTTACCGAAGGTAAGTAACTTGTTCATCTGAAAGAAACAGGTTAGTATTAAATTCCTTACCTTAGAATAGATATCCTAGCAATACCAACCCAAGTGGTGGGTCTGCGAACCAATACTTACACCAGAAAGTGGAGGACGGAACGGCCAAAGAAGCCATCCCTCCGGACTTGACTGTCCAGGCAGTAGTGCCTCGCAAAGGTGTGCAGCGAGGCCCACGTAGCCGCCTGGCAAATGTCCTGCAGGGGGACTCCCCGACCCAGTGCAGTAGTAGCCGCCGTGGCCTGAGTGGAATGGGCCCTCAGCCCAACTGGAGGCTCCTTTAAAGATAAGGAGTAGCACGCCTTGATGCATAAGACGACCCACCGATAGATGGTCGGCTTATGCACCGCCCGTCCCTTCTTCGCACCCACGTAACCAACAAAGAGTTGGTCATCCACCCTTAACTGGCGTGTGCGATCCATATAGAATGAAAGCGCACGTTTTGGGTCCAGACGATGGAGCCGCTCTTCATCCTTTGAGGGATGCGGAGGCGGAAAGAAGGAGGGCAAGGTGATGGACTGCCTGATGTGGAAAGCAGAGACTACCTTGGGCAGGAAAGAGGGTCTTGTACGCAACACCACCTTGTTCGGATGTACAGATAGGAAAGGAGGTTTGCAAGATAGAGCCTGGAGCTCACTCACTCTCCTGGCAGAGGTGATGGCAACCAGGAAAGCTGTCTTCAAAGTGAGAAGACGGAGAGGACAAGAATGGAGTGTCTCAAAGGGAGCGCACATCAAGAAAGTAAGAACCAGGTTCAAGTCCCACTGAGGCATCACAAAATTAACAGGTGGAAACATGTGTGTGATGCCTTTCAGAAAACGAGTGACAATAGGGGACTTGAACAAAGAAGGTTGATCAGGCAGCCTTAGAAAGGCCGAAAGGGCAGAAAGGTAGCCCTTGAGAGTGCCCAGAGCAGAGCCCTGCTGGGCAAGAGAAAGAAGGAAGAGAAGAACCTCAGAAAGAGGGGCACAAAGAGGATCCACAGCCTTTGCTGTGCACCATGCCACCAATCTGTTCCACCGGCAGGCGTATACCGACTTTGTGGAGGGACGCCTGGCTGCCAGAATAACAGTACAGACTTCAGGAGGCAAGTCAAATGGCCTCAACTGTTGCCGCTCAATCTCCAAGCATGGAGGTGGAGACTGGACAGGTTCTGGTGGAGGACCGTCCCCTGCTGCTGCGACAGAAGGTCCCTCCTGAAGGGGCAGACGGATCATGGGACCGACTGACATATTGAGTAGCTCGGGATACCAATACCTTCGAGCCCAGTCCGGAGCCACAAGGATGACTTGTGCCCGGTCGCGCTTGATCTTCTTCAGCACTCTGGGCAGAAGTGGTATAGGCGGAAAGGCGTATAACAGACCGCAACTCCACTCGCGACGAAATGAGTCGCCGAGCGCCGCCTTGGAAATTCCAACGCGCAGAACTGTTGACATTGCGCGTTCTCTTCGGTGGCGAATAGATCTAACCAAGGCTCTCCCCATTGTAGAAAGATGCCTTGCGCCACGTCCGAGTTCAGACGCCATTCGTGATCCATCGAGCACCTTTGGCTGAGTTTGTCCGCCCTGGCGTTCAGAGAACCTGCCAGGTGTTGAACCACCAGGGTCAAGCCCTGATGTTCCAACCACTTCTGACAGAGGGTGCTTGTTGCAGTACCACATGGCGGTGGTGTTGTCCGTGAACACCTGCACTGCACTCCCTCGGACTGAGGGGAGGAATGCCTTCAGTGCCAGACGAATCGCCCGCAGCTCCAGAAGGTTGATATGGAGCCGGGACTCCGCCGGTGACCAGAGGCCTCTGATCTCCGCCTCTCCCAAGTGGCCTCCCCAGCCCTGGAGGGACGCGTCCGTCACAACTATGTGCTCCGGTTGGGGAAGGGAGAGGGATCTGCAGTTGACCCAATCGCGGTCCGTGAGCCACCACTGCAGCAGTCTCGCAGTGCCCTCCGAGATCAGGACATGGTCGGACAGGTTGCCCTGATGCTGGGCCCACTGAAACTTCAGGTCCCACTGCAGAGCCCGCATCCGCCACCGGGCGTGATGCACCAGAAGGATGCAGGAAGCCATCAGCCCCAGAAGCCGCAGTGTCAACCTGACCGAAACCCGGGACAAAGGCTGAAAGATCGGAATCAGTCTGAATATCCCGGACTCGCTGCTCGGGAGGATAGACCCGAAACTGCGTTGAGTCGAGAACAGCTCCGATGAAGAGGAGCTTTTGGGAGGGACACAGGTGTGATTTCGGCACGTTGATGGAGAACCCCAGCTGGTGCAGGAGATCCGCCATCATCTGGAGGTGGCTGACGACTGTCTGGGGCGAGTCCGCCTTCAACAACCAGTCGTCGAGGTAGGGGAAAACTGAAACCCATAACCTGCGAAGATGAGCTGCGACCACCGCCATCACTTTTGTGAACACCCGTGGGGCGCTGGTAAGGCCAAAGGGGAGCACGGTGAACTGAAAGTGCTCGTAGGCTACCGTGAACCGCCGGTGGGCCGGCAGGACGGGTATGTGAAAGTAAGCGTCCTGCAAGTCCAATGCCACCATCCAGTCTTGCGAGTCTAGGGCAGCCAAGACCTGAGCCAAAGGCAACATCTTGAACTTCTCCTTCCGGAGGAAGCCGTTGACGTTCCGTAGGTCCAAGATAGGGCGTAGAGCCCCTTTGCCCTTCTTGGGTACCAGAAAGTAGTGGGAGTAACAACCACACCCTACTTCTGGCCCAGGAACGCGCTCGATGGCCCCCTTGGCCAAGAGGGCCGTAACTTCCTCCTGCAGAAGTCGCAAGTGGTCCCCCGACACGCGGTGGCATGGCTTTTGGGGTCGTCTCGAAGCCCCTCCGGACGATTTGCAGCACCCACCTGTCCGATGTGACGGTGCGCCAGTGGCAGAGGTGATGGTGAACCCTGCCGCCCACGGGCGTCACATGGGCCTGAAAACTCGGACTAGGAGGGTTTTGAGGCAGATGCTGCGGGTGCGGACTGGCCTCGCCGTTCTCCCAGACCGCCTCCTCTGCGGTTTCCACGGCCGCCACCGTGCTGAAAGTTCTGTTGAGGCGGCGTGTGGCTGGAGGCGCGTGTGGGGGCGCCCCTTCCTTGGCCACGAAAGGAGCGAAAGGAACCCGCTTGCTGGCGCGGGGCCGGGAGGCCCAAGGACTTGGCCGTAGCCCTGGAGTCCTTAAAGCGCTCAAGCGCGTGGTCTGCCTGGTCGCCAAACAGGCGACGGCCATCGAACGGCATGTCCAGAAGAGTAGCCTGGACATCGGCTGATAAATTGGCGCACCTCACCCAGGCTTGGCGTCGAACCGCCACGGTCGAAGCCATCGCTCTGCCCAGTGTATAGGTGGTATCCAGTCCGCACAGGATAGAGTACCGTGCAGCATCTCGACCCTCCGCTAGGACTTGGGCGGGTTTAGCCCTGACCTCCTCAGGGCATTGTGGCAGCACGTCCGCAACCGCGTCCCACAGGGTGTGGGTGTAGCGGCCCAAGAGGCATGCGGTATTAACTGACCGCAGTCCCAAACTCAGGGACGAGAACACCTTCTTACCGAACTGCTCAAACCTCTTGGATTCCCTGTCGGGAGGAGCCGACGGGAATGCGGTCTGGGAGTTGGAGGCCTGGATAACCAGGCTCTCGGGGTGGGGTGAGTCGACAGGAAGCAAGGGTCACCCGGAGCCGGGCGGTAGCGTCTGGCCACGTTCCTGTCCACAGGCTGTTCTGAGGCGGGCTTGGACCAAGTGCCCAGCAGAACGTCACATAAGGCCTCATTGAATGGCAGCAGAGGCTCGACCGAGCTTGCCTGCGGTTTGAGAACCTTGGTGAGGAGATTAGTCCTCACGGCCGCTGAGGGGAGCGTAAGGTTCAAGGCCTTAGCCGCCCACATCAACACTACACTGTACGCTGCCCCCTCCTCCGTAGCCACGGTAGGAGGGGAGACAAAACCAGTGTCTGGGGAGAGGTCCAGGCCACTGGCTCCCCAAGCTCCACTGTCCAGTCCTCTTGGTCCTGACACTCCCGTGTCAGAGGGTCCTCAAATCCCTCCCAGTCCTCGTCGGCACCCAATTCCTGGTAGCCAGGATCAACAATCGGGGCCTGTTCATTAAAGTGGAGTGTACCTACCGCCGTCTCATACGGCTCCCAACGGGGCCGTGTCGACGGCTGAACAGGAGCGACAGAAGGACTGGGGCCGGATCCGGTCGGGGCCTGCGGCGCCGGGACTGAAGTCGCCGGCGGCGCCGGGGCCGAAGCCGCCGACGGTGTCGGTGCCGGAGCACCCGACCCGCTAGGCCCCGGAGCCAGGCCCACTGGGCCCGAAGGCGCCGTGGGGCCCGGTGGAGAAGAGAGCGACCTCATGGCCATGAGGTACTGCTCGATCTCCTTCTGCGTCGCATCGTGCCCAGGGACCCGCAGGTGTGGGGCAGGATGCGGGGCTAGCGACTTCGGCGGAGCCGCGTGGGTGATGCCATCCAAAATACCGGCCACGTCGGGCGAGCGTCGGAGGCGGTCGGAGGAGCGATGACGCCGCTCCGACCTCTCATGCCTCCTACCTGAGGAGGAACCAGAAGACCGATGCCGACTTCCGGAGCTGCGAGGGCTCCGACCCCACGACCGGTCCCTCGACCTCCTGTGGGACCGGGACCTCGAACAGCGCGGGCCGACTGCCGGAGCTCGAGCTGCTTGCAGGACTGCTCCCGCCTAGCCTTAGACGTCAGGGCTCGACAGTCGGTACAGGCGGTCGAGGCCTAGACACTGCAGACACCGTCGTTGGGGGTCAGTATTCGACATCAGTCGACTACACTTCGAGGAGGGTTTGAACCCGGGCATCCCTACCGGCACCTGAAGAGTCGAGAACGACTAGAAGAGGATCAAAAAGTTTTAGTCAAAAAGTGACTAAGGGGTAGAGCTTCTACGGATCTGCGCTAGCTGGCGCGGAAAAAAAGAAGAACTGACGTCAGCGCGCATGGGCGGCGTCTAAGTACTCCGACGACGTCACTCCGGCGCCGACGACGGACACGGAGCTAGAGACGACGCCTAGCGACGCGCAGGGGTATTGCTACTCAAAAATTTCCGATCCAGTTTGACGGCTGGGGATATTTTAAGGTAAGGAATCTAATACTAACCTGTTTCTTTCAGATTATAACAATAGCAAAGCTAAAAAATCCATAGGAAGTATTGTAACAGAATTCAATAGGAAAAAACCTGTCACTTTAATAACTTGTCCAAGTCCTTAGATGAAGTCCAAATTCCAGCCAATCAGGCAACAGCACCCTCTAGAACCTTCTCACCAGAGGCTCGAAACGCTCAGATTTTCGAGCACGAGTGTCAAGTAGATGAGGGGAGCCTGAGGGGTGGTGGGAGGGTAGCATGTGAATCTATGAAAGATACTAATACTGGAGAACCACAGTTTACAGGTAAGTAACTTATGTTCTTCTCCAGTATTGGGGAATTTTTCATAGATTCACATGCTTGAATCTGAGTAGCTAGCAGTAATTCCAGAATTGCACATCTTCAATAAATGAGAGCTTCGCTTAAAAGGGATAATATCAGATGGTAACTGTAAGGTATAAAAAAATGGTTCTATAGATAAAGCAAACAAAAGCGGTGACAGGGGGCACCCCTGACGAGTGCCCCGAGATATAGAAAAACTAGTTGAAGTCAAACCCGCAAAACTAACTTTCGCGGTAGGGTTGTCATACAAAGATTGAATCCAACTCATTACCTGCCAGAGGTAATCCCACCCCACTCGGTCAAAAGCCTTTTCTGCATCGAGCAGAATCATACTGAGTGGGGTGGACTCTATCTCTGCAATGTCGAAAGCGGTAATAGCCATAGAAATATGAGCCGTAGTATCCCTACCTATTACAAACCCATGTTGTTTGTTGCGGGTTGACTATCTTGGGTATAAGAGGGGCCAATCGAGTGGCTTATACTTTGCCAAACACCTTAGCGTCAGCGTTAACTAACGAAATGGGGCGGTATGAACCACATTCCTCAGCCGGTTTATCTTTTTTTAAAAAGAAAACCAGTTTAACAACATTCCAAGAACAAGGTGCCTTTCCATTGTCCCTTAATACAGATAACCAATCTTATTTTTTTTACTTTTATGTTAAATTTGGACTCTAATTTATTCTTGTTTAGGGTAAACAATCCCAATTATTTCAAAAGGGTTACATTTAAGACTGCTAAGGACTTAGTTAAAATTTGGCGCAATATTTTTGCTTTCTGTCATACCTCTTTTTACCACCCTAAACTTTTATTATGGGGGAATCCTGGTCTTCCTGGAATCTTTAATGATGGCACAACTAAAGGCTGGCTTACATGCGGTATAAAGACACTGGGGGACTCATATGGGGCGCAAGGCTTTTTGAGTTTTGAGTCGCTTAAGATTTTATATAAGATTAAGGAGTTAATGAGGTTTAAATATATACAATTATATGATTTTTTTATTCGTAAAATGAAACTTTTTGATTTATTGGACTCAGATATCTGGGACGGTTTGTATTCTAATAAGAATAAATCTTTAATCAGTATTGGGTATAAATGTTTTAATGTGTATAAAGTTAGTGACTGTTCTAAACTGGCGGAATAATGGAGTCAAATGTTGGGGATTAACATTACCCCGAATTTGATTAACTTATCTCTTCGTAACAGCAATAACGCCACTTCTTCTAGTTTAAAGATTCAGCATTTTAAAACTACTTGCATGCTTTATCACACTCCAGAAAAGATATCAAAATGGTCTACAAATGCCTCATATACTGAACTACCAAATGTCCAAAGTGTGCCCTTGTTGCTGCGGACTTGGAACATATGCTATTCTCGTGTCCTAGGTTATTAGAATTTTGGACGGCACTGGACAAAGTAATGAAACAAAAATTGATTTGTTCTCAGTCTTTCACAGCAAATTTAATTTTACTCGATATTCATTCTGCCAATGTCCCACAGCAAACTTTAATCACTATTATATTGTCATGTGCTAAGCTAATAATCGCTCGTGCTTGGATTTCCCATAATGCTCCCCATATTATGGAATGGTGGTCTCTGCTTAATGAAATTTATGTGATGGAATCTGTTTTGGCCAAATAAAGAGGTACACAATCGCTAATGAAATTTGAGAAAATTTGGGATTCTTTTTCTAAGTGAAGCTTAATTTGTGTTTAATTCGTTGTTAGTTCCTGCAACATCTGGTTTGGTCTCATGTTTATCCAGCTAGGATTTATAGTGATGAATTTTGTATCAAAAGTAATTTTCATTCTGTTTTCTTTGTGTTTTCTTTTTGTGTTTTCTTTTTTAATAACGTGTATCTTCTCTTCTATGAGTTGCGAATAATAAAAAAATTAAAAAAATAAAATAAAAAATGCATAAGCCCGCCATCTAGTGTTGTGCTCTGAAGTGTGCAAGTTATTTTTCTTCTAAGAAGTCATTCGAGTCACGAGTTATAGAGACTCCTCCTCTTGCTTGCAGTGCACATGGTCATTGACTCCATTATTAGATTGTTTTCCGTTTGGTGGGTGAGGATGGAGTGAAAGGACAGTGTATCCATGTAAATGAGGCAAACACACCTTTATCCCATGTAGATGACCATGTAATATTTTAATAAATAATGTATACAAATGCAACAGACACAAGTCACCAGGGAGCGGGTTGGGTGCAGGTGTATCTACAGCACTACAAGCCACAAACAGATGCTTACAGGGTAAGTAATGTTCAACGTTTGCATAGAAAACAAAGCAGTTCCTCTTATAAGCGATGACTAACTTGTGCCAGGTGAATTTGTTTGAAATATTGTATGTAGAACTGCTTGACCAACATTAGCTTGTTGTCGTGCTTGTTGTCATGCTATAACATTACTAGTAATGTTTTGTAAATATATGTGGTGAAGTCCAAGTAGCTGCATTACGTATGTCAGCTATTGGAACATTCCATAGAAATGAAATACAAGCCCCTTTTCTGCATGTAGAATTGACTTATGGAGGGAGAGGAAGACGTCTTTTAGCTTTAGCATAGCAGATTTGGATACATTTTACTATCCAGGGTGCAATACCTTATTTGGAAATTGCTTTACCCGTATGTGGTTCAGAGGATGCCAAATTAGTTGTTGCGTTTTATTAAATAATTGTGTTCTATCTATATAGTACATTAGTGCTCTTTAAACATCTAATGCGTGTAACACTCTTTCTGCTAGAGAGTCTGGTTGATGAAAAAATACAGGCAATTCAAAGGATTGATCCATGTGAAATGTAAGATTAGTTCTTAAGACCACATGATCTTTATGTACTTGTAAAATAGGTTCCTCTAAAGTTAGTGCTTACATTTCTACTATTCTTCTGAGTGAAGTGATTGCAATGGAAAAAGCAAGTTTCCATAATAAAATTGTAAAGGACATTTGTGCAGTGGTTTAAATGGTGGACCCATTAACCTTGTTAGCACAACAGTAAAGTTCCATACTGGGGTAGGTGGAGTCAAAGTTGGAATAGCTCTTTTAAGGCCTTGTAAAAAAGTTTTTATTACAGGAATTCTGAATATAGAGGTGTGCTCTATTTTGAAGGTACGTAGCTAAGGCTGTAAGTGTATTTTTATAGAGGTAAAAGCTAACACCACATTCTGTAAAAAAAAAAGCAGGTAATAAAATGTTTTGAGGTGATACATTTAGTGGATCAATATCTTTAGAGTGACAATTATGAATGAATCTTTTCCATTTTGGTGCTTAGCATGCCTGTATTGTGGGCCTTCTTGCTTTTTTTAAGACATCCATACATTCTTGTGGTTGATTTAGGTATCCACATTCTAAGACCTCAGGAGCTAAAGTACAAGATAGATTGAGCTGGGATTTGGGTGTCTTGCTGCTCCTTGGTTCTGAGTGAGTAAGTCTTGTCTATTGGGTAGTTGTTAATGTGTGAATACTGATACCAATGTGTTGTGTACCAAGGTTACCTAACCCATGTGGGAGGAACTAGGATAAATATCAGGGATGACTGCCTCAACTCGAAAATTAGAAATGGAAGCAGGGGGACAGGTCGAAAACGTAACCAAATAATCCTGACCAATAGGTCCATAGGGCATTCCTTTGGATTGTGGATGTTGGAATCTGGAGGCGAAGTTTTGGCATTTTGCGTTCTGTGGTGTTGCAAATAAGTCTATGTCTGGTTATCCCCATTGTTGGAAGAATGTGTGTAGGACTTGTATATTGAGTTCCCATTCGTGGGCTTGTTGGCGTGTCCTGCTGAGCAGGACTGCCAATTTGTTGTCTACTCCTGGAATGTACTTTGCACAGAACTGAATGCTCTTTTGTAGTGCAAACTTCCAAATGTTGCAGATAATACTTGGTACTCATATTATCTGTTTTGATTTGGACTACTTCCCCATCAGGTGAGGAAGAAAAGCTCTGATTGCTAGATGAACAGCTAGCAGCTCTAGGTGACTTATGTAGAAGAGATGGACTGTGTATCCAATGCCCATGTACAGTTATTTGTTGTAAGTGTTGCTCCCGCACAGTCATTGATGCATCCGTTGTTATGATTGTGTCACTTGTGTGTAAAATTGTGTCTATAAATGGCTGTCCCTGTAATAGATTTTTGGTGTTCTACCACATTGCAGAGATGGCAAACTTGAGGGCTGATCAACACTAGATCCTCTGCTTGAGACCATTGTTGCATTAAATATTGTTGTAGCGGGCACATATTGAGTTTGGCATGAGGTACTATGGCTATACATGGTCCCATGGTTCCTAGGAGAGACAACTGTTCTTATTGATAAGTAAATCTGAGGCTGAAACTGTGGCATTAATAGTGGTTGAAAGTCTGTATTCTGGCTGTATTTGAGTAGGCTACTCATATTTGACAATTTAGTATGGCTCACAAGTAAAGCTGTATCTGAAATGGATACAGGGGTGACTTTACTGCATTTATTGTAAACCCTAGTTGAGCAGTAAATTTGTTGTTTGTGTGTGTTGCAGACATGTGTGATATGTGTTGCTTTTGATAAGCTAGTCGTCTAGGTATGGAAAGACGTGTACGTTTTGCCTTTGCAAGTAGTTCTCTACTACTGCTAGACATTTGGTAAATACACTGGCTGCTGTGGTGACACCGAAATTAAGAACTTTTAATTGAAAGTGTTGTCTGTGGCCAGAGATGCCAATTGGGTTTGTTTTTGGGGATGGAACACAGGCCCTAGGAACCTGGTTGGCAGGGATTCAGGGCACACCAAGGAAAAGTGCATCAGACATCAGGTAAAAAGTGAGTGGGTTACTTCAACAGAAACCCATTTCCCTACACCGGCCTCCTCCTGTTAGCTTGGCTATGGCTGTTCGGTCCTCCTTCTTCTGGTTTCTTGTCTGAGGAAGCAAGGTTGAGGGGTGCTCCTAAATACTAGATTTAGGGGAGTTACAGGTAGGTTAAAGGTTGAAACCAATGGGCTCCTTACCTCGGATGGGTACACCCCCTATTATGCCACCCTTTAGTGGGAGGGGGGTATAAGCCTTTCCCTGGTTGGCTGGATCCCCCATCTGCAAGATGGCAGGGACAGAGTTGTCTTCACCTCGCCTCCCCCATCTGAAGGGTCGAGTTGGCAGAGGTGGGCACACCTCTCTTCCGCACTTGTTTTGCCCACCGGTTCACACGCCCAAAGTGGGGGTCAGAACCAGTGTGAACTACTTCCTGAAAGCAACAAGTGGCCTGGGAAAGCTCACAGAGGCGGTAAGCCTTTGAAGCTTCCCCTTCGTGGACCCTGCCGATCCTGGGGGTGGGGAGGCTTGGCACCTCGTCCCAGGATGTGAATTGTTTCAGGCTCTCAACCCAGGGGTCCAGAAACAGGTCTGGTGGTGGCAGCTGAAAGCAGCCACTCAGCCTGGACACTCGTGGTAGGTAGTTTTTCAGGAGGCATCTCGAAAATGCCTTCTGTGTGCATTTTTCATTAAACCCACACTGGCATCAGTATGGGCTTAATGTGCTTTCTCAGTTTTCAGTGCAGCCATTATGGTGCTGTGGAATTCGTAATGACAAACTCTTGATGGCAGCACTGCACTTACAATGTCTGAGAAAGGACTTAGACACTGTAGGGGTACAGGGCTCATGCACCTGTACCCTTACCACTGGTATAGGGCACCCAGCTAGAGGGGTGACTGATCTATACCAGGTCAGTAGGTTGTAGTCATGGCACACAGGGATTTGTGCCATGTCGACTCTTCACTTTGTTCTGCACTACAACACGCAGCCTGCAAAGGCAGTGTGTGAGTGTAAAGGTACAGGACCGCTAAGGGTGGCACACTAAGTGCTGCAGCCCTTAGAGGCCTTCCCTGGTCACAGTGCCTTGGGTACCTATGGTACCATTTACCAGGGGCTGAACTGTGGTCAGAGATGCCAATTGCACTTTGTTTTCAAAGCAGTTTTAGGGAAAGAACATAGGCCCTGGGTACCTGATAGGCAGGAGTCCAGGGCACACTGAGTCAAAGCAGTTCAGCAAAAAGTGGGGGATACCATGCAGAAGGAAAATGCAGTATGCCTCTATTCTTGGCATGTTGCAGATTCGTACACTTTTGCAATAGTTCGCCACCTGGTGTTGGGCACGGATGATTGCAGGCTGTTGTCTTCTTGGAAGAAGTCTTTGTAGTCACGAGATAGGTGACTCCTCCCTTGGACAATACTGCGCATGGTCATCGACTCCACCCTCAGATTGTTTTTCGCCATGATGGGAAATGATGGAGTTAGTAGAAGTAAAGAGAAAGGATGTCCATGCGTGTGCATCTAAGTAAGATGAGTACTGGAACGGATACAAGTCCCGGGGAGGCGGGAGGGCGTGTACGAATCTGCAGCTCTACATGCCAAGAACAGATGCATACTGGTAAGTAGCATTTTCCGTTCGAGGCATATGAGCTGCAGATCGTACACTTTTGCAACGATTGTGCAGCAGTGTCTCCCCTAGCGGTGGTTGCTTGTATCCGTTGCAGTATTCTTAAACAGTGTTCTAAGGACAGCCTGGCCTATTGCAGCTTGCTGCTTAGCTTGCACATCAACACAATAGTGTTCAGTGAAGGTGTGTATTGTAGACCATGTTGCTGCCTTGCATATGTCCTCTAGTGGTATATTTCCTAAGAAAGCCATAGAGGCTCCTAGTTTGCGAGGGGAGTGCACTCTAGGAGGAACCGTTAGTGTACGTTTAGCTTTTTGATAGCATATTTGTATACACTTTACAATCCATCTGGCAATTCCTCCTTTAGTGATGGGGTTGCCTTTGTGTGGGGGGGAGAAAGATACAAATAGTTGTTTTGTCTTTCTGAAGGATTTAGTCCTGTCTGCGTAGTATAACAAGGCTCTTCTAACATCTACGGTGTGTAAAGCCCTTTCTGCAACAGAGTCCAGGTTTTGGAAAAACACAGTTAACTCTACTGATTGGTTAAGGTGAAAAGGAGTAATAACCTTTGGCAGGAATTTTGGATTAGGACTAAGAACCACTTTGTTAGGATGTATCTGAAAAGCAGATTTCCATGTTAGGAATTGCAATTCACACTTGTGTAAAGGCTCGAAAGGGGGTCCCATAAGTCTTGTAAGGACCACCTTTAGGTTCCATACTGGAGCAGGTGGTAACCTAGGTGGGATTTCTCATTTTAATCCTTCCATAAATGCTTTGATTGCAGGTACTCTGAAGAGAGATAGATGTTGTTTACTCTGTAAATAGGCTTCAATTGCTGCCAGATGCAGGCGTATGGAAGAGTAAGCTAAATTGGACCTTTGTAGGTGTATAAGGTAGCAAATAATATTTTGGGTGGAAACATCCATTGGATATATGTGATTATTGTTACAATATATTGCAAATCTTTTCCACTTAGCGGCATAACATGCTCTGGTAGTGGGTCTTCTAGCTTCTTTAATTATGTTCATACAGTTTGGTGGTAGGTTTAAGTAACCAAACTCTAAGACTTCAGGAGCCAGATCACCAAATTCAGTTGGCTTGGTTCTGGGTGTCTTATTTCTCCATGGTTCTGTTTTAACAGGGAGGGCGTGAGCCGCAATTTTTGATGTGGAGCCAGTGAGAGATCTAGTAGTGTGGTGAACCACGGCTGACGTGCCCATGTGGGAGCTACTAGAATTAGTTTGAGAGACTGTTGTCTGAGTTTGCGCACTACTAGTGGAATGAGTGGGAGAGGCGGAAAAGCGTACGCAAATCTGCCTGACCAGTTCATTCATATCGAATCCCCTCTGACCGTGGATGTGGAAACCTGGCGGCGAAGGTTGGAATTTTGCATTTTCGTGGGTGGCAAACAGATCTATCTGTGGATGCCCCCACCTTTGGAAGAATGGTTGAAGGACTTGTGGATGTATCTCCCATTCGTGAATCTGTTGTGACTGTCGACTCAACAGATCTGCTATCTGATTGTGAATTCCTGGAAGGTGTTCTACTGTCAGGTGTATGTTTTGAGGAATGGCCCATCTCCAAATATTCTGTGCAAGCTGGGACAGTTGCAGAGTGTGTGTCCCCCCCCCCCCTGTTTTTGTATATAATAATGGCTGTCATATTTTCCGTCCGGATTAAGACAGCTTTGTTTTGTACTTGAAACGTTTTGAGTGCTAGGAAAATTGCTAGCAGCTCTAGATGGTTGATATGGAACTGTTTTTGTTGGTTGTTCCATTGGTATTGTGTGGTATATTGTAAGAGATGGGCTCCCCATCCTGTGAGATATGCGTCTGTCGTGAGCACTATCTGTGGAACAGGTTCTAGGAACAGCTGTCCCTTTTCCAAGTTTTAGGTGTTCCACCATTGCAGAGAGCGATATGTACGACTGTCTACCAACACCAGGTCTGTGAGCGGACCTTGAGCCCGATTCCACTGCTGTGCTAGACATTCTTGTAATGGGCGCATTTGCAGTTTTGCATGTGGAACTATGAAGATGCAAGATGCCATCATGCCTATCAGTCTCATGAACACTCTTTTAGAGGCTTGGAGAGACTGTTGGTGTTGAAAAATGGAGACTAAGGTCTGAATGCTTTGTATCCTGGCTGGACTGGGATAAGCTAGAGCTGTAGATGTGTCTATGGTAGCTCCTAGATACTGATGAACGTTCGAAGGCTCTAGGTGCGACTTGGTGTAGTTTATTGTAAACCCTAAGTCGTGCAATGTTTGAATTGTTTGCTTTGTGTGTTGGACACACTGGTTGAACGACTTTGCTTTTATGAGCCAATCGTTGAGGTAAGGGAAGACATGTATCTATTGTCTTCTGAGATGTGCTCCTACTACTGCTAAGCACTTTGTGAACACTCGTAGTGCTGTTGTGACCCCGAATGGAAGGACTTTGAATTGATAGTGCGGTCCTTGTATGACAAACCTTAGATAATTCCTGTGAGCAGGATGTATAGGAACATTAAAGTAGGCGTCCTTTAGGTCTAGTGTTGAAAGAAAATCTCCCTGTTGTAGTAGTGGGAGAACTTGTTGTAGAGTGATCATGTGAAAATGATCGGATTGTATGAAATGGTTGAGGGGCCTGAGATCGAGAATTGGTCTTAGTGTCCCGTCCTTCTTGGGAATTAGGAAGTACAGGGAGTAAATTCCTGTTCCCCCTTTCTCTAAAGGAGCTACTTGAATAGCATCCTTTTGTAGAAGTGCTAGAACTTCCTGTTGAAGCAGAGTCATTTGTTCTGTGGACATTGGACGCTGCCTCGGAGGTATGTTTGGGGGGGTTGCTGTGAGTTCTAGGCAGTAGCCATGTTGGATAATCTGTCTTACCCACCTGTCTGTTGTGATGGAATTTCAGACAGGTAGGAACTGTGATAATCTGCCCCCCACAGGAGTGGAATGCTGTAGGGAAAGCAGAGGAAAGTCACTGTTTGGGAGTGGAAGAGGAGCGGTTGTCTCGACCTCCTCCTCAGGCTGGTGCACCGGGGTCGATGAATCCGCAGGCAACGGAGCCTCGCTCTCCCCAACTTCCTCCACCTCACCTTCATCCTCCTGACCAGAAGGATGGGAGGGGTCTGGAGACGGATTCGCTAGCTGATTCGGAGACTCAGGCGAAGCCTCACCCTTGGAGTCCTGGGATTCCGAAGCCGAAGCCACCGATTCTTTACGAAGTAGCTTCACCTGCGACTTCGGCCTTGAACTCGAGTCCTTCTCTGAGTGATGGGGAGACTCATGACTCCTCTTCTTATGCTTGTTCCTCCAAGACCTCGAAGCATGAGCCGAAGACGACCTTGAACGAGACCTCATCCTTGAACGCTGAGTTCGCGACTTCAAACTCTTTTTCTCCTTCTTACTCTTCAATTTTGCCACGAGGAGTTTTGCCTCCCTCTCACGAAGAGCCTTCGGAGTCATCTTCTTGCAAGAAGAACAGTCTTCAACGTCATGGTCGGAGCTCAAGCACCAAACAGCACTCATGTGGATCAGTGATGGACATCATCTTGCCACATTCTCCGTACGCTTTAAATCCAGTCTTCTTCGAAGACATCCCGTCAGAAGACAAAGAAACACTAGAAGAATCACAAAGTAACAAAGTTACTGTACAGCTACAGACGATCCCTTGAAAACCGTTAGCGTCGACGACGCGGAAAAAAGGGAACTGATGTCATCACGCCGGCGTGGACCTATTATGGTGTCGGTGACATCAGAGGAGTCGCGCGCGATGCCGTGCCTCTATGACGTCGTCCACGTCGGCGCGAAGCTACAAAAAGAATTTACAAATGTTGCTGACGCAAGGGGATATTCACAAGGTGAGGAATCCACTGGCAGATGTATCTATCAGAAAGCCCAACGGCCCGCGTCGACGCACCGGAATGTAGCTGGTGATGTCGAAAAGTCTATTCGATGTCGAAAATGTTTGTATAAAGTTTCACGCTTCGAAGTTGCTGAAAAAGTCTTTTCTAGCCGGAGAGGAAAACTTTCATCCGAACCCAGTGGTCGAAAAAAACAATCTGAGGATGGAGTCGATGACCATGCGCAGTATTGTCCAAGGGAGGAATCACCTATCTCGTGACTACAAAGACTTCTTCCAAGAAGACAACAACCTGCAATCATCTGAGCCCAACACCAGGTAGCGATCTATTGCAAAAATGTACGATCTGCAGCTCATATGCCTCGAACAGAGGGCACTTTCTCACATCCCTATGCTTGCAGGTACTTCTCGACTTGAATCCACCTTTGGGTTCCAACGGACACTTTCACCTTCTCCAGCAGCGGCATCTTCCTGAAGTCCTCCATTGAGTTTCCGATGCCACTTCACATCTATGCACCCAGCTTACCTGGTGTATGTATCCTGGTTCCTAGGGTATCCACGGGTGGGATGGCTTTCCAACTTCTGTCTTCCACCGGGATTCTTTAGGGTCCACTGGGAAGGGTCCTTTTTCTCTAAAATGGCAATCGCGACTTACCCATTGACCTGGATTGAGCCTGCAATCGTGTTCCCACTATGCACACGACCTCCGTGGGGTTCCTGGTTACTTACCACGGGTGGTTCCATGGGTCTCCAGCACTTTTAAGTCTTCGGAGTATAGTCTTGACTCGAGCCGTGGCTCGCATACCATTATTTTAGTATGTGGTTTGGTCTTCAACTAGTGACTACTGTGCATTCGTGCTACTTCCCGGTTTCTATTCAAAAGTATTGTGTGCATTGTGTACATATCCGGCTAGGAGATATCTGTAAGTGTGAGTGGGTGTCTTATAATAAAGACATATTTTTTAAAATACACGGTGTGGTCCTTTTTCACTTAAACTATACCTATAAGATTATTTTCTGGTAAAACAAGCTGCTTTACACTCCTCCTAGACTAAGCCTGAAGGCTGCTATCCACAGCTACAGTTTAGAGAGCCTTCCAAGGTTGTCTAAGACCACTAAAATCACCATAAGGGTTGTGTGGATTAGTGCAGGGTGCCCACTTACATTAGTGAACAGGTAAATACAAAAGTAGGGGTCTTGCCCAAATCACCCTCATATACCTGAGCAAGAGAACACCAATGATGTATTTCCAAGGAAAGAAGATATAGAGGGACCAATCAAACATTTATTTTCATTCACAGTACAATTAATTACCTGATGTCCCAATTCTTATTTATAGCAACTTAATTTCCACAATTCAAACTTATATGTGTGTCAAATGACGGGGCGAAACACAATTTGATCAAACTTACATAAGTGTGCACCATATACTAAGCCAGCTTCTCACACCCCATCATCAGAAGCTTCTTCTGTTACTCTCGCAATGCCTTTGGCTTCATTTGCTGAAATGCGTAGCACCCCCCGTAGCCGTGGTGTTCGCTCAAGGACCACATACAGAAAGAATGAAGGTCTGTGCCCGCCATCTGTCTGGCACAAGACTCACAAGGTTTAAAACCCAAAGACATAGAAAAAAGGCACAATGTTCCCGATGAAAAAAAACGTCCTATAAGGCCCAAAGGCAGCTAGAGGAACTAAATCCACTTTGAAGCCCAGAAAAGAAGAAACTGATGTCAGAGCGTCTGGGATAGGCTTATATAGACTCGGTTGATGTCACATCCGGTAGACGTTGTCGCTACGGAGTCACACAACGCCCTCAACCGACGCACTGAGGTTCTGCTGGAAAAACTTTCTGGATCCAGTCTGGCAACTGGGGAGAATTCTACGGTAAGGAATCTGCAGCTAGATGTCTCTGTCAGATCAGAATTGGTAAATAAATATTGCTTGTATAGAGAAAGGGAAATAAAAAATTCCATATATGACATGAAATAATATCTCGTCAGGGATGAAGCAGAAAAAAAGAAGCAAGGACAGTGGAACAAAACCATGGTCACCTCGCGACAGTGTTGGGATCTGAAACACTGCATTAGATGGGTCTTGAAAACTCAGAGACAGAATCAAGACCAATTAGGTTAAGTATAAAATAGGTATACTTATGCTTTATTTCTAGCACCTAGCAGGACTTTGCACAGGTAGGCAAAATGTACTTTCAATTATAAAACATTACAAGAAAATTTAGTTGGGAATGCATTTGCAATCGTTACAGGTTTGTATTTGATTTTAAAACAGTTTAAATTACATAGAAATTACTTTTGAATTAGATAGACTACTTGGGGTAATATACCTAGATATCAAATCGTGGATCCTACAATACAAAGGTAAGTAAGATGTTTTCAGTTTAAAACCCAGTTACTTTTCTTCCATGCAAAAACAGTTCAACACTTAGAACATTTTAGGAAGAAAAGCTCTGGCTGATGTCAGAGCTATTAATAGAGCCACCTTCCAGGATAGGAATTTTAGAACAGTTTTGTGAATTGGCTCAAATGGTGGTTTCATTAGTTGTGATAAGACAATGTTTAGTTGCCATAGAGGCGGTGGAGGCCCGATAGGTGGGTAAACTCGAAACAACCCCTTTATGAACTGTTTCACAATTCTTTTCGACCATAGAGATGGACCTGCTGAGCTTCTTCTGTATCTAGAAATCGCCGCCAAATGCACTTTAATAGAGACATGGGCTAATCCAGACTTTTCTAGCCTTAGTAAATATGGGATTATTTGATGCACCTTTGCCCGCAGAGAATGTAATTCGTTCTCCTGACACCATAAGCAGTATCTTTTCCATTTCATCCTGTATGTCCAATTAGTGCTTTCAGCTCTTGCCTTTGCCAGGATTTCTCTGCATTCTGCCGGAATGTTTAAGCGATAAAATTCTTCGTAGTCAGGAGCCAGGCCGCTAATTGCAGTGATGTCGGGTCTGGGTGCCGCACTTGCCCCTTCTCCATAGTCAATAGTGCTGGTATTGGCTGTGGACAGATTGGCTTGGTCTCTGATAAAAGGAGCAGCTCTGTGAACCAATTTTCGCCTGGGCCACCAAAGGGCTACTGGTATCATTCTGCACGGTTCTTTTTTCATCTTCGTGAGCACTCGTGGCAGGAGGGGAATCGGCAGAAAGAAATTGCAAATAATTGGCATTTCTTGTTCTGGGCTGTGGCAAACAGATCCACCGTTGGTATTGCCCACTTGGCAAAGATGGTCAACAGCGTGTCCTGATCCAGCTCCCACTCGTGACAGGTCGTTTTTTGCCTGAGTTTGTGTGAGAGTGTCCGCTGTTGTGTTTTGATCTCCTGGAAGATGTATGGCTTTAAGAGTCACTCTATGTTCTATCGCCCATTGCCATATTTTCTGAGCTTCTTTTGACATAGTTTATGTGGTGCATTCCCGTTGTGTTGTCTGTCTGCACTAACACTGATCTCTCTTCTATTCTTGGCAGGAAGGCCAACAATGCCAATCCTATTGCCCTTAATTCCAATAGGTTTATGTGAAGGTGTTGTTCCGGTCTGTTCCATCGGCCGCTGACTTGTAACTCCTGTAGGACTGCTCCCCATCCTTCTAGAGAGGCATCCATGGTAACTACTAACGGAGCTGGTTCGGTCAGGAAGGACAGACCCACTGAGATATTGTTGCTGCTAGTCCACCACTTTACTGCCTGCAACATGGATTGCGTGACTTTGATCTTGTCCTCGAAAGATCCCTTTGCTTGGCACCACTGAAGGTCTAGCTCTTCTTGTAACTGCCGCATTCTCAAACGACATAGGGGAATGAGTGGTATGCATGATGACATCGTCCCCAGAAGCGTTTTGTATTTTCGGACTGAAAGAGACTTTCTTCTCCTGAATTCTTTGGCTAGAGAGATGAGTCCCAATTGCCTCTCTATGAATGGGAATGCCTTGTTTTGTGATGTATCTAGGATTGCACCTAGAAACCTGATCGTTCTGGATGGCTGCAGAGAGGATTTTTCCATGTTTAAGGTCAGGCCCAGATCTGCAAACAACTCCATGCAAGCCTAAGTCGAAGCGTTAGCTGCCTCCTGCGATGGTGCCTTTACCAACTAGTCATCCTGGTATGGGAATATTTGGTGTTTTTACCTTCGGAGATAGGCTGCCACTGGCGCCAGACATTTTGTAAAAATTTGCGGTGCAGATTTGACGCCGAATGGTAGCACTTTGAATTGGTAATGGTCTTTGGACACTGTAAAAAGAAGGAACTTTCTGTTGGACGGATGGATGGGCATATGAAAATATGCATCCTGTAAATCTATGGAGGGCCTCTGATCTGCTGGGTTTAAGAACAGCAGAATATCTTGGACTGTCACCATTCTGAATGACTGTTTTTTGAGATAAAACGAGAGATGTCCAGATAGAGATCTGGAAAACCTAGTGCACTGCTCAACACACTCCTATGATTGTAACGAGTTATATACTATATTCAACTAGAATTTAAAGAACATTTTTGTACAACTTTACAAAGTATTCAAAAAAAGAGAACTGTTGATAATGAAGAAGTCTTCAAACGGAGTGTAGATGCTTGATTTATTTTAATTGTTCAAAGGAAGTTTGTTGGCTGTCACAAAATCCTCCAATGTAGCATCATCATTTCAGCATGAAACATTCCCAATGCATTTCGGGCATGTAGTGCCCTTCATCAGGGGTATCTACAAAAATCAATACAATGTCTTATTACAAACACCCTCAGGGGAAGCATTTGTACATGAGCCCATTCATAGGGTTAGGCTAAAGTGAACATGCGAGCAAAAAATAGTCTCATTACCAAGGTGTAACATCCCTAAGTGGTAAGTAAAATGAAGTGACAGAGTGCAAAAGTTGGGGTGAAGCGTACATGGCCAGAGTGCAAAAGTTGGGGTGAAACGTACATGGCCAGAGGATTAGTCAAAGTGAACACCAAAAGCGCTCCCGAGTGAACATAGGCTGCAGCTAGTGCAAAATCAGGCAGCACGCCTAGTTTACCATCAGCCTAAACACCAGCACGTTTCACCGCTGCTGCGGAGCCTTCACTGGCTCCCGGTGGCTAAGCGCTGCACCTTTAAACTTGGTTGTACAATTTTCAAAGCTCTGACTGATCAAGCTCCTGTTTTCATCACTTCTTGTCTGAAGCGATATGTACCCCTGCGAGATCTCCGCTCCACCTCACATAATCTCCTAGTCATTCCTAAAATCAAACGTAAAAAGCACGGTGGTCTTTGTTTTTCTTTTCTGGCCCCCAAAATCTGGAATTCTTTCCCGACTGCTTTCCGACACTGCCCTACCTATGATTGTTTTCGCAGGATGCTGAAAACCTTCCTCTTTCAGTCAGCGTTCGAGTAACCCCTGTTCCCGCCCTCCGCATTTGTTATGAGCGCCATGAAACTGTTTGGTGACGAGCGCGGTATAAATAATTTTAACATAACATAACATAAACCAAAAGTGGACTTAAAACGGAAAGATGAACAAACACGTGTGGATAGTTATAAAACTAATTCTTACTGTAATTGGGAACGTCAAGCTACCTCCAACGAGCATAAGCTGCCCGGGCTTAACATTTACCAGAAACAACTAACTTCAAGTCAATTGTCAGTTTTGGAAAAGGGTTGCTCTTTTGTCCCTACTCGTCAACATAGGACATTAGACACGCAGGTAGCGCTATTTCGATTCACTAGAAAACTGTGACTCCGTCACTTTTTTCCACTATTGAGTCTCAACCAAAAAGTACAGAAGAGATTGAATACCTCGAGTTAGACCAAGAAGCACTTTTGTCCCACCTTTTTCTCATAAAACCATCGATCTTTTTGAAACTCTTGTTAAACAAGATATCTCCAAGATCCCTAGCACATCAAAAGTTTTGTCAAACTTATCTAGAGGTGAGAAAATGTCATTCCGTTCGTTAACCTCCAACTCTACGCTTCATTTCACCAAGGCAGATAAAGGTGGCACTCTGGTGATCATGGATCGCTCAAAGTATGTACAAGAAACTGAGCATATGCTACAAGATTCCACAACTTACTTGCCTTTAGCAAATGATCCTACCAATGAATTTCTGCTTATCCTTGACACCATCTTGGCTAAAGCGATTGACATGAAATGGATCACACCAAAAACCAGAGAATACCTTTTCACCAAATTCTCTCGCAGGCCTCACCTTTACATGCTACCTAAAATTCATAAATCACTTGATGACCCTCCCCTCAGACCCATTGTTTCAGGTTGTGGTTCTATTCATGACCCTCTTGGCCGCCATTTGGATACTTTTTTACAGCCCATTGTTCAATCCTGCCCAACGTACATTCAAGACACCACACATTTACTTAACATTATAAAAGACGTTGTCATCCCTACCAATGAACAAGTGTGGCTTAGCACCGTTGATGTTGTGTCACTGTACACCTCGAGGGTTTAGAGGCTGTTTAATGGGCTCTACTGAAAGCAGGACAAATCGAGGCCAATCCCATTTTCCTACTTGAAATTTTACATTTTTGTTTATTCCACAGTTATTTTCATTGCAAGATCGTTTTTTCTTACAGTCTAATGGTACTTCCATGGGCTTTTCTGGAGCCCCCATCTAGGCCAACATCTTTATGATGAAATTTGAATATGAGCACATTCTGACCCAACCCCAATGGACTACCAACCTCTGTTTTCAAACGATATATTGATGATATTCTCATCATCTGGCGAGGTTCATGTTCTGATCTCATGAGCAACATAGCGCAACTGAATTTGGTTAACCCCAGGATACAATTTACATACCACATTGATTCCAAAAGGATTTCTTTTCTGGATGTAATGTTAAGTATCACTGATGGTATGATTACAACCTCCATTTTCACAAAACCTACCGACCGAAATAATGCTCTTGCCTATCAGAGCTTTCATCCTTGGTCACTTAAGCGTCACCTTCCCTATTCGCAGTTTCTGCGAATTAAAAGGATTAACTCTAACACTGACACTGGCTTGCAATCAATTGATGATTTCAAAACTAAAAACAAGCAGAGAGGGTAGCCTCCCAAAGTGATTGATGACGCAGCCAAACGTGCTGCAACTCTTGACCGTGAAAAACTGTTGCTAAAAAGTAGTAAACAGACGGCATCCACTAGACAAACATTTGTTTCGACGTACTCAACTCAATCTAAAATGGTCAAATCCATCATTTTAACCCCTTCGATCCTCATGACGAGCTCAGCTCGTCATGCAGTACACTGGTCGTGTGCTCATGACGAGCTGAGCTCGTCATGATCCATGAAGTTTAAGATTACTCAGGATGGATTTGCTGCAGCACTGATGGTGTTAAACAGATGGTCACTCTTACAGTCAGAGCCTGATTTTCAAGGGATGTTTGCTGAACCTCCACTATTCGCATACAAGAGATCACCCAATCTCAAAGTAATTTTAAGCAGAAGTCAACGCTCCACAAGAGTTATGTATAAAGGAATGATGAAATGTTTAAACTGCTCCAATTGCAATAACGCTATCAGTGGTAAACAGATTCATCACCCAAGGTCAGGCAAACCCATTACACTGAATTTCAATGCCACATGTAACAGCCATCATGTAGTGTACTATATAAAATGTCCTTGTGACCTATTTTATGTAGGTAAAACGGAACGTATGTTACATACACGTATCACAGAGCACAAGAGCCGCATATGCACCAACACTACAAGTGCCCCCATTGCACAGCATTGGAATAATTGCAAACATAATATTTCGCAACTCAGATTCGGTGTACTGGAGGTGATAGAACAACGTCCAGATCGTGATGTGGCTAGATTCCTGTCACAACATGAAGCACATTGGATTCTGTTTATGCAAACACTTACCCCTACAGGGCTTAATGACAAATTCGAGTTAGCCTGTTTCTTATAAGAGTGACATTTGTAAATGTGCCACCAGACGTACATGTGAAGTCCTTTATATTTTGCTGCAAATGTTTTTCTGTTTTACTGTCATTGGCTCTAGGAATTGATGTACAGAGTGCAATGATTTTCAGTACTTGATGCCAACAGAAGTTCGTGGTGTCTGTATTTTTTAACTATGTAGACGTATACTTTGTTGTATTTCTTAGGTTTGCTGACAGACTTAATATACAAAGCAAGTTGTTTTATCATCAACCCCTTACCAAGTGTCACATTCGTTGTTCCTGGTGGTTGGCTTTTCTTTTTTCTCTATCACGCACTTTTTAAGATTTTTCCTACTCCAAGATGGCCGACACCAATTTGCGGCTTAGTCCATTTTCCATCTTCATAACACATATGCGTTAAAACGTCGTGTGATGGAGTCGACGTTTTCTAGCGCGACTCGAGCGGTGCTGTCCTGACATCACGCTGCGGTAGAAAATCTTGCCGAAGCTTTGTTTTGCATGCTGGTGAGTCCCCTCACATTTGATTAAGTTTCACGGCATTTTCGTAATTACGGCACTCTAGATTACCAGTAGCTTGCTGCACGTGTTCTTTATTTTGCAGTATACACGTTATTTACTCGGCCCTTGCACAAGACTTCTGCGTCGGTTTTGTGATTATTATATGGGTGAGTCCCATGCTTTAACGCCTTTTAAGATGAGTATTAGAGGCGTGTCTGTTTTCCTGATCCATTATCATCTTTTTTATTTTAGCAACCTCTACGCACGAGTAGTATACGCTCATCTTCTCTAGCTCTCTGGGCTTTCAGCCCGGGCAGCTTATGCTCGTTGGAGGTAGCTTGACGCTACCAATTACAGTAAGAATTCGTTTTCTAACTATCCACACGTGTTTGTTCACCTTTCCGTTTTAAGTCCACTTTTGGTTTAGCCTATGTTCACTCAAGAGCGCTTTTGGTGTTCACTTTGACTAATCCTCTGGCCATGTACGTTTCACCCGAACTTTTGCACTCTGGCCATGTACGCTTCACCCCAACTTTTGCACTCTGGTCACTTCATTTTACTTACCACTTAGGGATGTTTTGGTAATGAGACTATTTTTTGCTCGCATGTTCACTTTAGCCTAACCCTATGAATGGGCTCATGTACATATGCTTTCCCTGAGGATGTTTTTAATAAGACTTTGTATTGATTTTTGTAGATACCCCTGATGAAGGGCACTACATGCCCGAAATGCATTGGGAATGTTTCATGCTGAAATGATGATGCTACATTGGAGGATTTTGTGACAGCCAACAAACTTCCTTTGAACAATTAAAATAAACCAAGCATCTACACTCCGTTTGAAGACTTCTTCATTATCAACAGTTCACTTTTTTTGATTACTTTGTAAAGTTGTACGAAAATGTTCTTTACATTCTAGTTGAATATAGTATATAACTCGTTACACTCATAGGAGTGTGTTGAGCACTGCACTAGGTTTTCCAGATCTCTATTTGGACATCTCTTGTTTTATTGTTAATACAAAAGGTCTAGCAGGGCCTTTTTACCTAGCACACGCACATTGGTGATTATTGATGAATCTTTTGTTGAATGGTACACTTGATTAGTTTAGTTTACCGAGTGCATACCAGCTGCTATCCTTCATTGTTTTTTGAGACAGGAATTTAGGGACTGTAGGTCCAAGATCGGACGCCATCTGAGAGCATTCTTTCTGATCAAGAAGAAACAGGAATAAAATCCTTGTCCTCTTTGGGAGTTCGGCACCGGTTCTTTTGCTCCCTTTCGGAGCATTGCCCGAATCTCTAGATGCATCTGAGACAGGTGTTTTACTTCTTGATATGTAGGTGGCATGGGAGAAGGGAAGTGTAGGAATTCCAGAGTATGTCCAAATTTTATTTTTTGGAGGACCCATATGTCCGATGTTATTTTCTGCCACTGTTGTAAATAACGAGTCACTCTTCCACCCAGGGAAACATTTGACAGGGTAGGAGGATAAGATCCTGGAAATGGAAAGTTGTCATTGCCTTTTATTATTATCTTTCCCTGAACAACCTCCTCGTCCTCTGGGAGTGGACTTAGAGTAGCCTCCAGAGTGTTTCTGGCCATATTGCTGCCGGTAGGGCTGCGAAGAGGAAGAATAGGATGTGTATCTTCCTTGCTGGTAGCTACCTCTATACGAAGGTTGTCCTCTTCCACGGGCGCCTCGAAAGGGCACCTTCCGGTACTGTAACGTACCCAAGGCTTTCGCCGTATCAGTGTCCTTCTTAATACTCTGAAGAGTCTCATCCACTAGACGTCAAAACAGATCCTCCCCATCAAAAGGTAGATCCAGAATCTTTTTTTGGACCTCCGGTCTAAAGGCCGTGGCCCTCAGCCAACCCTGGCGCGGCAAAACTGCTGCTCCTCCTAGGGAACGAAAGGCCGTGGTAGCTATGTTCATAGCACAATCGATAACTTCAGCTGAAGTTCTCTCCCCTTCCTGCAGAACCTTCTTCGCCTCCTGCTTACTGACTTCCGGAAGGAGGTCGACATATGGTGCTATATCGCACCACATCTGTCTGTCATATCTGCCCAGGATGGCAAGGGCATTAGCTGCTCTGACCTGCGTTGCCTAAACGCCGTCCCCCCTGTCTGGAAGTGCAGAAATAGGTGTTGATGGGTTTTTTGATTTTTGCTGCGCTGCCTGCGAAATGATAGAGTCCGGTTTAGGATGGCCCAGCAAACACGCCGCAGCGTCCGCGGGCGCCTTACTTTTTTTGTCCACCCTCGCTAGTACCAGTAGAGTTCAAATCCCTCAATCAGGGTACCCTTAATGAGTTTATTAGTCTCCGCTTCTGTCTTAGTGTCAGGAGTCTGTCCTGAAAGTTACCAGTGATCCGTCCCCAAAGAAGTTCCCCAAGTGATTCTTCCTCACTTGCCTGGCCACACAAGCCATCTCAAATGTTGTGAACCATTTGGTGATAGCATCAGCATCCTCAAATTTAGGGTCAAACCCCTTTGGGGATTTTAGGGTCATAAGACCATTCCTTCTCTCTGTTATTTAAATTACTGCTCTTTTTCTTTGAGAGAGCGAGGAGCCTAGTCTCTAGCTCTTGTCTTCTGGCCATCCTTGCTAAAAGGAGGTCCTTCTCAGTGAGGCTGTCCTCACTGTCTAGTATAAAGCCAGCACTACCGCCTTGGGATCTAGACCCTGTACTCCTTTGCTTGGATAGAGAGGGATCAAAGGTCCCATCCTCCCTAAGTAGTTGAGGAGGTTGGTTTAGGATCTCATCATCCTCGCTACTTACCCCATTGACCTTGAGATCTTCTCATTCAGTAGAGAGGTGGTCCCTTGCATGCCCTGCCAGAAACTACAGAAGTTGTAATCTGGTAGGGTGGGTCCCAGTTCTTAATTTGTTAGCTTTGTAGAGAAGCCTTAACCCTCTAACCTCTAGGCTGGATTAAGGGGTGAACTTGAGCTCCTCATCCATCTTCTCCGCAATTGTTACAGGTTTATATTTGTTTTTAAAACCGTTTATTTCACATAGAAATTACTTTTGATTAAGAGGTGATATATCTAGTTATCACATCGTGGATCATACAATACATTGATTCAAATGGGGGAAAGGAGGTTTGCGATTGGCGGGTAAGCAAACGACCTGCAAGAATAGTTTGAGGGTTAGAACAAGGTTCTCCTGGGTTTGGTTAAACACTCAAATTGCACCACCAACGGCACTGGGGCAGGCGGGTACAGATTGCAAGGGCCCAATGTTAATCATTAGGGCCTTAGGTCAGGGGATGCTGACGTGCGGGTCACTCGGGTGTGGAAGCAAAGCTCCTAATGTTAGGATCAGCGCTGCAGGAGTGAACAATCAGCGCAAGAGCTGCACCTCCAGCAGCACAGAGGCAGATGGATGCAGAGTGCAAAGACTACGTCGGGAGCCTTGTGGTTTGCAATTGATATCTCTGGTTCGAAGAAAAAGCTGCAGGCTGGGGCAGGGAGGCTAACTGAAGGCGACCAAAGGCAGGAGAGGTAAGCTGGGTTCTGGGGGGATGCCTGGACACCGTTGATTTTGCCATCCAAGCCTGTGGGGCTTTGGGTGCAGTGGTGTTTTTAGGTGTTGGATCTTCTTACCAGATGCGGTAGGGGGGACCCTTCAGGTTGAGGCTGCAAGCGTCTACTTTAAGCTTTAGGTAGGTCAGGGATCGCTAGATCCCAGGTCAGGGCCGCAGGGGAGACGACCTCGGCTGTTGGACCACCCGAACTCGGAGTAGGAGAAGTTCTGGGAACCAATGTTGATGTGGCCATGATGGGGCTATTAGGATCATCCAACAGGGTTCTGCCTTGCTCTTTATGAGCAGTCTTGGCAGGAGGGGAATCAGTGGAAAAGCAAAGGCAAAGATGCCTGAACATGCCACCAAAAACACATTCCTCCAGGATCCCGGATGGTGATGCCAACCTACAAAGTAATGGCATTTCTTGTTCTGTAACGTAGCAGAGAGATATCCACTGTTGGCCTGCCCCATTGGAGAAAAATTCTTTTGGGCCTCTCCTGATGAAATTCCTGCTCGTGGCAGGACAATTTGAGCCTCCTTAGTGTGTCTGCTGTTGTATTTTGATAGCCCCAAAGATGTTGTGCTTTCAGAGAGATTCCGTTCTGGATCCCCCACTTCCAGATGCACTGAGCCTCCTGAGAGAGGCGCTGAGATCTGGTGCCGTCCTGCTGGATGACATAATGCATTGCAGTTGTGTTTGTTCTGACCAACACCACATAGTTCCTCATCTTTGGCAGGAATGTATGCAATGCCAATTGCACTACCTTGAGCTTCAGTAAATGGATGTGAAAATGCTGGTGTTGCTTCTGCTGACAGCCACTGACCTGGGGGTCTTGCAGGAAAGCTCCCCATCCTTTCAAGGAGGCATCAGTGGTGACTATTGCATGACAAGAAAGGAGAGACCGATCACAATATTTCAATGCCGGAACCACCAAGAGATGACGTTGACCATACTTGCCATGATTGTAAATGACGTCTTCGAAAGAACCTACTGCCTGGCGCCATCATAAGTCCAGTTCTATCTGCAATGGGCGCATTCGCAATCGGCAGAAAGGAATAAGAGGGATGCAAGATGACATTGTCCCCAGGATAAACTTGTAGTGCCATACTGAAAGTGACCTTTTTCTTGTGAATGACTGAGCCAGCAATATTAGATTTGCTTGTCTTTTGCGAGAAGGAAATGCCTTGTTTAGTGTGGTGTCCAGTATTACTCCTTAAAAGGCGATGTTTGTGGAAGGGTGGTAGGCCGATTTCTCATCGTTTAGGGTATGGCTAGCTTGGCTAACAAGTCTTGTACATGCCTCCGTGGACAACTGAGCTGCTGACTCCGTTAATGCTTTGATCAGCCAGTAGTCCAGGTAGGGAAACACTTGTTGTCGTCGTTTCCTTAGGAAGGCTGTCACTGGAACCAGGCATTTGGTGAATATTCTTAGAGCCGATTGCTGGCCAAAAGGCAGCATCCTGAATTAATAATGGCTTCCGGCTTTGGCAAATCAAAGGTAAAGTCTGTGGGAGGGATGAATGGAAACAAGAAAATATGCTTCTTGTAAGTCTATGGTGTTCATGCGATCCCCTGGGTTTAGAAGTAACAAAATGTCCTGTAGTGTGACCATGCAGAAGGGCTGTTTCTGAGGTGGGTGTTGAGTCTCTTCAAATCCAGGATCGGACTCCATGCCTGAAATTTTTCTGTACCAAAAAGAAACAGGAATAGAACCATTTCCTTGTCTCAGACTTTCGAACCAGTACGATTGCTCTCTTTCAGAGTTTCGGAGCATTGCAAGAATTTAGAAACGCAGGAGATGTGGGTGTTTTACTCTTTTTATTAGGTACATGGCTTGTAAGAGCATTGCATACAGCACTAAATATACACAAACAAAGTTAATGTTACACACTACAACTTATTCCTCTAGTATCTATACATTTTTGTGACATAGTTACCTTTTGATAAGTTATTTAATATGTGGCACATCGTTCTCCTAGCTGTCTTCCAGTGAGGGTTCCGCAGGTGATAACATGCAGATATTTCCTCTGAATTTGTTCCACTTTCCCCACACCAGCTCCCACTTCTTGGGACACCCTCTATGAACATATACTGCCTTTTCAGCCACCATAGCTCCATCCATATCATTGCACCATTCCCCGTAAGTCAGAGTATTCTGTGGACCCCATGTTTGGCGATGTTACGTTTGGATATTGTCATGCCGAGTGTTGCCCAATCTTGGGCTGTGTGCGATTGAGGTCTGTTGCTTCCCATACGTTCAGGAGACATCGCTTGGGTTCCGGTGGCACGGCAGCCTCACTAACCTGCGTTTCTGTGCTCATGATTACACTGTGATCTCTGGGAATTCCCATATCGTGTGGTAGAACGTGGTTACTGAAACACATTGCCGCAAGCAGAATTGGTTATCAGTATTCCCCGTTTTATGTAAGGTTACCCTTGGGAAGAAGGTTCTGTGGAGCACGCTAAGGTGTATAAAGCATAATTTTGACGGTATAGCCACCTTTCGCGGAGATTCTAGCACCTCCTGTCAGCCAGTCTCATCTAGTTCCCCGATGTTGGCCTGACACTTTTCCCAGAGATTCTGTGTAGGGTCTGGCTGATTGTTAATGATTTTGCAGTAGATTAGGGATATATTTTTTTCATACGTAAATTCCGTTAGGAGTCTATCCTCCAGTGGGGAGGCCTCTGGAAGGATAGCGTCTGGTGAGATGGTGGCCTTGAGTGCGTGTCTGATCTGCAAGCAGCGGAACATTTCTGTGGGTGCTATATCATACTGGTCTAGGAGCTGAGCCAACGTGATAACTTCTCCCTTGATCCAGAGGTCACCTACCCTTGAGATTCCTATTGAGTCCCATTGCTTAAACCCTTTGCTGCTGCTCAGTCTACCTAGTCTTCTGGTCTCCCCAAGTGGGGTTGATTGTGTTATTGTGTTATCCCAGCCCAATTTTCTACGTACGGTGTACCATATTTTGAATGTATGTGCAGTGGGTCCCATGAGATCTGCCCTTAGAGTTGTGTTGTAAAGTGCTCTCATGATTCCTCCCTCTCCCAGGACATGTCTATCCATTCATTATGCAGGATCAGTTTGGGGGAGTGAAGCCACTGATTAAGCGCGATCAGTTGGGAGGCCTAGTAATAAGTCTGTATGTTTGGGAGTTCAATGCCACCATCATACCAAACTTTGACAAGTTTATTCACGGCTATTAGGGCCGGTTTTCCATCTCAGAGAAGACTGTTTACTTCTACCTCTATTGCTCGAAAATACGATGGAGGAACCGGGAATGGGGTATTCTGCAAGGCGTAAAGGAATCTGGGGAGAGCCATCATCTTGAAGAGTGCAGGCTCTTCCTAATAGAGCCAATGGCAAGGATTGCCAGTGTTTAGCATCTCAACGTAATCTTTTCAGGGGTTCTAGGAGGTTTTTATTCATTAAGTCATCTGGGTTTGGTGTAATATGAATCTCAAACCGTATAGGATTGACTTATTCAAATTAATGGTGTACCCAAAGTACCTTCCATATGTCTCAAAAATATAAGAGTCTATTTAATGAACGTCTTGGGGATGCCATGTATAACAGGACATCATATGCCTATAAGGATATGCGGTCCTCCCATCCCTCTGTCCACCGGAGCCCACGGATAACCGGGACTCTTCTTAGCCAGGCTGCAAATGGTTCCAACACACGGGCGAAGAGGAGCGGCGACAGGGAACAGCCCTGCCTTGTCCCACACCCCCAAGGGGAATTTACAGGAGATTTGTCAGTTTGCTACTACGTGTGCAAGCGGTTCTGTGTACACTAGCCGTATCCAAGAGCAGAATTTGGGCCCGAACCTCTTGTGATCAAGGATGGCGAAGAAAAATGGCCACTCTACCGGGTCAAAGGCCATGCGTGCATCAAGCACTAGTTTTGCGAGATGAGGCGTCAGTCTATTGGCCTATGTTTTGCCAAGATTTTGGCCTCTGCGTTGAGCAATGATATGGGGCGATAGGATGTGCACTCTTAGGTCGGTTTCCCGAATTTATGGACGGCCACTATTATCCCCATTCGCTGGGGAGTTCTCTTTCCTCCAAGCTGGTTTCGTACATATTCAATAAGTACGGAACAACTTTTTTCCCTGCTTTTTTATATAGCTCGATGGGGATGCCATTTGGCCCCAGAGCTTTCCCAGATTGTATGTTTCCTATGATCAACATTAGTTCATCTGTTGTGAGGTCTGTCTCCAGAGATTGGGTTTCAGCCTTTGTGAGTGTGGAGGCCTGAATATCTTTAAGGAATGCTGTAGCTTCCTCTGGTGTTGCAGTCGGTTCCTCAGGTGTTGCCGTGGCTGTGGGGCATAAATCTTTTTGAAGTGAAGTGCATCTTCTATCTTTTGCGCGTCCGTTATGGTTTCTCCGGCGTAAAGTCGGAGTTTCGCCACCCACCAATCAGCCCGCTCTAGTCTATCGAGCCAGGCCAGAAGCTTGCCGGCTTTATCCCCAACTTCGTATATCCTATGTCGGTGGCTGTTAGCCTAGTTTTCGCATCTTCCCACATATGCACTTTATATTCCTGTTTCTTTATCTTTAGTCGATGTGTATTGAAGTCAGAGGGATTTTGGGATTGCATTGCCTCTGGTTGGCTCACTTCTTGCTCTAGGGCTTCCACTAATTTTAACTTTTTCTTTTTTGTGATGCGAGATTAGAGAGATGGCTTGCCCCCAAAGAACTGGCTTATACGCCTCCCATAGAATAAGGGGGGAAGACACTGAGGGTTCATTTTCTCTAAAATAGTGCTGAGTGCCCGTAATCAGTCCCTTCCAAATCTTAGGATTCTTCATGTAACCCGGGTATATCTGGTATATGTGGCGTTGAACTGGGGCATGCAAAGTGTACTTGACAAGAACGGGAGAGTGGTCCCAAATGCCTCTAGGCAAAAGGGTCGGCCCCTCAAATCTTCCCACGCAATCCGCCAGTGCGAGCACATAGTCATGTAGAGGCTGTTTTTGTGCGTGCCTGAGTTGTATGTATATTGCTGACTCTGCAGAAATGGGAGCGCCAAACGTCCACCAAGCTGACTGCATCCAGGGAGTCCACAAAATGGGAGTGTGTACGTGCTGTTGTCTAGGGGGTGTCCGGTCTAGTGTGTCATGTAGGGTAATATTGAAATCGCCCCCCATTAGTTGTTCTACTTCTGGAAGTCTGCGTAGGAATGCGCTAAGTGCCGGAAAAGCCAGCGAGTGGAGTGAGGGGGGGGATGTATATAATGTAACTATGGTAATTGTGTGTTCTTTCCATTGGCACGATATAGCTGCGAACCGTCCCTGATCGTCCGTCTTTGTTTGTTTAATATTGAGTGAGAATTGTTTTCTGACCATGATCCCCATTCCTCGTGAACCTGATGTAAGCCCAATCTGTCAAGGGCCCTACATGTCGACCCCACCAGGTGGGTCTCTTGAATCAGGGCCACTGTTGGTGCCTAGCATTTGAGGTACTGTAGAACAAGTATCCTCTTCAACTTGTTGCTAAGGCCATTCACATTCCAAGAGATAAGTGGTAGCTGTTGACCATTCGAGGGGTGCAGTATGGGTGCGGAAGTGGTGTAGCTAGCCTGTGCTGATGTCTGTGTCATAGGAACCATCTGTGTGAGAAAATCGGATAGGAAATTGAGGCGGAGGCCTCATCTGGAAGCGTTCAAGTTGTAGCGTGAACCATATCAATCAATCAAAATAGACTAAACAAGAACTATATATCCCTACTGTGAGAAGTTGGCCTGATATGTAGTGCTCACTATTCTAGTGATCACTGTGTATCATTCCGAACAACCCTTATTGATGATTGGTTGTAAGTCAACTTTATAGACCAGCTATCCTAGTAGCATGGACAAGAGCAGTCTTTAGGCTAAACTCTAGAGGGCGTGTTAAGCCAGCTGCTATACCATCACATATACCCCTTGAACACCAAGTGAAAGGACACCACACAAGTTGTTAAGAAAATAAAAGGTTCTTTATTTATAACAAGTCTACCCTGATCTCTTTATGAGTCAGGGAGCTAAGCACACAACAAAACTCTTAAGAAAATACTTTAAGTTGCACAATTTACACAAATGCCCGAGGGGCACGAAAAACCATATACTACAAAAGTGGAATGCGAAATGCTAGCAGGTAAGTAACAAGATCCAGAGGCTTCAGGATCGCTAGGACTACACTACTGAACCTTCAGGTTAGGAGCAGGAGGCCTAGGGAGATCGGGTGCAGAGTGTGCACTCTCACGCGGGATGCGGGACGAAGTCTATGGGTACTAGTATTCGTAAAGTTACAGTTATCGGACGAATCAGACTAGATAGACTGAAAACGACAAAGGATCTGGACACTTGGATAGTGAACCTACGTTGGAGCACCGAAATGCTCGGGTTACCTAGCCCAGGGGCTGCGGCTGCATAGGGTTCAAAAGACGTCGGGAAGCCTCGTTGAAGTCTATGGAGCCTGAAAGAAGAAGTTGCTGGCAGGCGACCAGTGAAGATATTCGGAGGGATACAAGCCTGGATCGATGATGGAGACGACCTGAAAGCAGAGAAGACTCAGTTCTTAATCACTAGACAGTGATTAGGTGGGCACCAGGATGGCACCAGATGAAGTCACCTCGACCAGGTGATTGGACGACGCTGGACTCTGCTGTCCCTCGGACCAGGAGGCGTTGTCGGCGACCAGGATGGAGGTGCGAGCTGTCCCACGAAGGTGTCTGCTGTCGGCGATGCTGGACCCAGGATTGGGGCAACAAACCTTGGCAAAGTCAAGCCCACGCGGTGGAGTCAAGCTGGCGTCTGGAGTGGACCAGGAGGGTCCGGGGTGCTCCTCTCTTGGAAGGGAGCAAGGGCCAGTCTGGAGCAACCAGACCAGCGGTGTAATTGTCGTGGTTCGTCGTCAGGAGGGCTACAAGCCAGCAGGCAAGTGGCCGGACAACGCGGTGAGCAGCAAAGAGCAGAAGGGCCCCACGCAGATCTCGTGGATGCTGGGGGACTGGACTTCGGTGCTGGAGCTGCTCAGGGTTAGGGCTTCTCAAATCCCAAAGCACTCACTCGAGGATCCCTCGGCGGTCGTGCTGGTTAAGCGTCGTGCAGTTTTGAAGATGGCCGGTCCCTTCAGGTCTCGTCACACCCACGAATCTCAGCTGGGCTGATGATGCAGGTAGAGGTCAGAGATACTAGGGAATCCGGTTCTAGTCGAGCTGGGCAGTCTTGATCCGGAGGATGGATTTACAGCAAACCGCGATGCTTAGAGGGTGCCTGCGGGTGCAGGGTGGCTACTCCTTAGCCACAAGGGAGAGTCTTCAGAAGGTATCCAGAGTTCCTTTCGTGGAAAGTAGTCAAGATTCAGAATTATCTAATTCGGGAAGGGGGCCCGCTCCTACCTTTTTCTAAAGAAAGGGGCTGGCACGCGACTAGGTCCTGCCCATGGGTGGGACCAGGAAGGGGGGTGGTTACACCCCTCTCCCTTGACCGGACTTTCCCCAGCTCAGGGGCTGGTGTGCCCCTGGAACTGGTTCAAGCCGGCATATGCACAGTGAGCACCGGGGTGCCACTTGCAGTCACCTTCCTGTAAAGCCCTGCCTACCCAAGATACACAAAACCCTGTCTGGGATGGTGCTAGCACCGCCCCTGACAGGAAACCCTTTGTCCAAGCTCTCCTCGCTGGAAGGACTCCCAGCAGCAGGAGGTCAGAACTTGTGTCTGTGGTGGCAGCATCCATTTTGTGATGCTGAGGCTCGAGTTAGCTTTAACCGGGGTTCTCAGTTACATACATGTCGTGTCCCTCTAGAAGGGTGGAATGCTAACCCAGTCGCCAGAATTGGCGAGGGGTTAGTATTCCAATTCGTATGACACCTTACTCGACATGTTTTGATAAAGCGATACCAAAGTTGGCGAATAACCGCGAGGATTATAATGCACTTAAGAGTATATGGTACGCGTTATCATGGAACAGCTATTAGGACTTGGTTCCGCAAGCTGCAAACGGGCTCAGCGCATGCCAGAGCACCATCTCACATAATTCCAAGCACTCTGCCTTCAGGATTGATAAGGCCAGCCATAGGAGTGACCATAGGAGTGACTGCTTGGAGCTGAGAGAGGGACAAAGCGCTGTGCTGTTTTTACCTTCGTAAAAGCACTCTGTTTGGGACACCACTCCTCACGGCCCCCGCTTCGCGGGAGCCGCTTGAGGTTTTAAGCTCCGGGGATTGTTGAGAAGCTGCCTGGATGGTTGTTATTGCCCCAAACCACACCGGGGATCATCGAGGAGCTGCCCGGAGTTGCTGAAAGCCCTTGCGGGACTGCGAGGACCAGCGGGCGTTGCGCCAGCTGACTCGCCGCAGCTGGTCCTCTTCCCGCTCCCCCCCCCCGCCTGGTGTGTTAAGGATCTGCAGGTCGGGACCTCAGTGCTTGGCGCTGAGAGAGGGACGAAGCCCTGTGCTGTTTTCACCTTCGTAAAAGCACTCTGCTTGTGACACCACTCCTCGCGGCCCCCGCTTCGCGGGAGCCGCTCGAGGTTTTAAGCACCGGGGATTGTTGAGAAGCTGCCTGGATTGTTGTTATTGCCCTAAACCACACCGGGGATCATCGAGGAGCTGCCCGGAGTTGCTGAAAGCCCTTGCAGGACTGCGAGGACCAGCGGGCGTTGCGCCAGCTGACTCGCCGCAGCTGGTCCTTTTCCCCCCCTCCCCGCCTGGTGTGTTAAGGATCTGCGGGTCGGGAACTCAGTGCTTGGCGCTGAGAGAGGGACGAAGCGCTGTGCTGTTTTCACCTTCGTAAAAGCACTCTGCTTGTGACACCACTCCTCGCGGCCCCCGCTTCGCGGGAGCCGCTCGAGGTTTTAAGCACCGGGGATTGTTGAGAAGCTGCCTGGATTGTTGTTATTGCCCTAAACCACACCGGGGATCATCGAGGAGCTGCCCGGAGTTGCTGAAAGCCCTTGCAGAACTGCGAGGACCAGCGGGCGTTGCGCCAGCTGACTCGCCGCAGCTGGTCCTCTTCCCGCCCCCCTCCCGCTATAAACAGGAAGTAACTAACGCGCAAGCGGGACGCGTGCGGGGCAAAGCACGGTGCGAAGCCCGGGCCAAGGGCGGGCGCGTCCTAGCCCGTCACAGACCGGAGGAGACTGGGCTGGGGCCATCCCCTAACAACCAACATAAGGTAACTTTTTCCATTAAGAGCTCCATACGCTGAACAGAAAGGGAACTCCCGCTGAGTAGTCTCTAGTTAATTGAAACCAGACAATCACACTGCCAAAGCATACACAATGTCATCGAGACGCTCCAGAAGCAAAACATTCAAAAACATGGCGAAAGCCGTAGGTCCTATAGATCAATTTATATCTAAGGTCAATCAAACCATCGACCAAACCGTAATGCTGATTGACCGACGAGTTTCCTACGAATTAGATCAAGCAAGACGCTCGTCAATGGGACTACTGGCTCAAGCACAAACTCCAAACACGCAACAAATAAATATTTCCGCACCAGAAACACACGCGGACATACATGTTATTCCCAATTCAGTTGATTTATCAGTATCTTCATTTCTGTCGGAATCGCAACTAACTCAGGACCTCGAGCAAACTCCCGACATCTTTGCGAGTCCACAGTTATTCGAAAATGATCCAATACAGACCGAATCAAGGGGGCTAAGGGAGGGTGCTATCCCGAAACACCCGCAACACAAGGATACAATCCCGAAAAACCATGATACTAAAGACACTGTCACTCCCGAAACCTCACAACATAATTCACACGTCAAAAAATCACGTGAGCTCACTACAACTAACGAGCAAAATCAGGACAATAACAAATCTATTGAAATAACAGAAACTAATAGAAACATCAACCTAGACGTTGTCGTGGTCGACGACCAATCACTTGCAGCTAACTCTAACAAGACCCATAGAGAAAAATTAGTTTCACATCCTGTCAAAAGCAAAAAAGTTGAACCACAACACTCTTTGATGAAAGAGATAACTGAAATAGTTAAATATCAACTACAACCAATTCAAAAAAGCCTCGAAATCATCGAGAAGCAAGTAGCCATACTAGTTGCCATCGCAAAAAAAACATCAAATACAAAAAACCAAGGGTTGCCAAATTTGAGTGGACTTAAACCAGTACTTAACAACGTAAAGCCTACTAAAAACTCGGGGCAACCACCTAATAATAGTACGACAGTAATAAATACCCCTACCGTCAGGTCAGGAGAACCTTTGAAAAATTCAAGCAATCCACCCGCCAAATCAAAAACCAAGACCCCTCTAGAACCCCCTAAAAAAGTCCCAGATCCACAAAACCCTCCGCAAGCAAACGCTCCCTCCAGACCACTCGCAACAACTAGCCCCCACCACGAACAATCCCAGAGGCATAACACCAAGCCTGAACGTATAAAGAAGAGATGGCCCAAACTAGTAAACCTCCCACCTGAGGCAGCTCCTTTAGTAGCCATCTTAACAGGAGTCCCAGAATTAAATAATGACACAGACGAACCAACTTTGTCCTTATTAAATAAAACCCATCACTGGCTGAACATCAATAGACCAAATCAGCATAATCATGTCACCAGAATCACTACAGCTAGAAGAGTATCATGGATAGGATATCAACCAAAAACCATCCCGGGTGACTGTGTAATAGTCAATTTTGAGAACCCCCGGGCCGTAGATTACATCTGCTCCTGGAATTCTTTAGGTAGAAGCGAAGGAGTAGATGTAAAACGACTGTCATTCTTCTATCCCCGACAAGATCATTACTCAGAGGGCCCCAATTGGTCCTCAAATTGGTCTTGGAACCAGCCTCAGCATGGACAAAGAGGCTGGAGCCAGGGAGACTGGGGCTACGGAAACAATCAAAGGGGCTGGTCTCAGGGAGAATGGGGTCATGAAAACAAAGATTGGGGTGATTGGAACACTCGTGGCAGGAGGGCCCAACATCTACCATACAGGGAACCATGGGGTGGAATACCAACTTTTAACAGCTATGGCTGTTTAGAGATGGTTGACTGACCACCACCACAGAAGTATGTTATTACCCCTCTGTCTGACCACAGAGTTCTGCTTAATAAACCACCCAAGCATCCCGACAAGATCAATTCTATGAAGGTCTCTTTTACAATAATCAACCGGCCACACGAGCCAACTGAGACGACAAAAACCCAAATAACGACAGAATGGGTACACGATCAGCAATCCCTTCTTAAGGTTCCTATTGGACCACCCTCTCCACTTTCAACTGGCTCAGAGCCGTAGAAAAGTGTTTCAAATCTGGCACGAGAATTACAATCGATCCAACCTGAAGAAAACACTGCTCAAAGCATGACATCTACTGCAATTGATGCCAACTCTGACAAAAGGCTGTTACTATTTTGGAACGTGGCCGGGCTAGCCACAAAATATACCGAAAAAAGCTTTCTTAGCTTGGTAAACTCAAGCGACATAATCTGCCTCCAAGAAACTTGGCTTAATGATCCAATCCATCTTCTGGGATATAAAACATATTTTTCTCAAGCAATAAGATCCAACTCGGGCAGAAGCAAGGGAGGCCTAACAATCTATATTTCCAACCTCTGGACATGTCGTGAGATAACCTCTGTAATGTCAGACAAGACTTTTCAGATTATTAACATAAGAGGAACCAGACAAGAGGTTTATACCATCATTAACTTCTATAATAACAAGAGTACAACAGAACTGACTAAGGCCCTAAATGAAATTTTCCATCTAACAGACAATCTCAAAACAAAATTTGCGAAGGATTTCCACACAGTAATCTGGGGAGGAGATTTCAACCTTCACCTGTGCAATAGAAGTGACACCCCTATCTGCGGGATTACAGATGAAGAAGGAAACTGTCTAACCCACTTTAACCACACCACAGAGGGCAACAACATACAGGCCACGATGACCGAGTTAGATATAGGGTTCGCCAACATGATAAAAACGCCCAAAACCGAATTCATTCCAACTTTTCATGGTAGAGGCTTCGAAACCCTAATAGACTTTATATTAGTATCTACAAATAAAGCAGAAAACATCAAGACTTTCGAAGTGCTCGACACCGCACTTAGCGATCACTCACCTATTAGAATGACGTTTCAGGAGCCTAAACATCATAATAATCGAGACAGGGCGCACCCTAGCTTGCTACATCAGCAAGTACTAACACTGGACAGACCAAATGGCTACACCTTAAAGTGGGGCAAAATAGACCAGGAAACAATAAACACAAGAATAATCAAAACTTGTAGAAATAAAATAGATAGATGTTTAGATCCTCTTACAACTTCAACTGAAATCCTGACTAACTATACTGATTTTGTGGAAAACATAAGAAAAGAATTAACTAAGCCCCTTACCCAAAACAGGACTACGAGAAAGGGTTGGTTCTCAACAGAATGTACTAAAGCCTATTCCAACTTAAAGAAGGCCCTAGCCAAAAAACCAAGAGACAGAGAAGAAGTGATCAAGTTAAGGAAGGCATATACTCTTGCAACTCGTAAAAGAAAAAAGGAACTGCAAGCAAAGCTATGGACTGAACTACAGAAAAGCAGTGCTCAAAAAGATAGTGCCGCTTTCTGGCAGATAGTAAAATCTCCCTACCTAACAGAAAAGAACGATGATGCCCCCTCACTAGATGTTGCCATAAACGCAGAGGACTGGGTGCAACATTTTTCAGGGGCTTTCGGCGAGGACAAACTCGTACATTCAGATCACCCGGATCGCCTTTTACCGGTGAAATATCCATTAGCCATCCATTTCACAATGAATGAAATAATGAAGGCCATAAAAACTGCAAAAACTGGAAAAGCTCCTGGCCGAGACTCGGTCCCTATGGACTTTTACAAAAACACACCTGACCTTTGGGGCCCACTGCTCACTAAAGTATTAAACGCGGCGAAGGAGATCGGTCTCCCTGAATCCTGGTCCACTTCGATACTCGTCCCCATCTTTAAGAAGGGTAACAGAGATAGTCCCTCCTGTTATCGCCCCATTTCCCTCTTGGACTCAATCGGAAAAATGGCAGGTCAAATACTTCTTGATCGTCTTCAGGAGTGGTCGACAGAACACGGGAAAATTTCAGACCTACAGTATGGGTTCAGGACGGGACTGAGTACAGTCGACCAGGTCCTAAACTTAACATTATTGGCCGGAAAGTATGTAGATGCAAAAAGATCTTCCCTACACATGGTTTATGTCGACCTCACATCAGCGTTCGACTGCATTGAACATTGAAACTATGGTCAATAATGCTGCAAATGGGGATTGACCCACCAATAGTTGATTTTCTCTGTGAACTATACACCGGAGCCACAGGAAAGGTGAGATTTGGGACTGGTGGCCAATTAACTGACAGCTTCTCAATACAGAAGGGGGTCAGACAGGGCTGCGTGCTGGCCCCTTTCCTATTTACGCTCTACACCAATGGGCTAGAGGATGCAATGTTAAAGGGCGCAAAAGATTTCCCAGCAGTCGGTCGTCGGCAAATTCCAGCACTATTATACGCAGACGATGCGGTAATCCTCGCCCGAACCCCAGTCCAGCTCCAACGGGCAATGAACAACTATTGCTCCTTCATGACCAGTTTGAGCCTAAAAGTCAACATAAAGAAAACTTACGTGATGCACGCTGGCACAAGGGGGAAACAAACCAATAAAAATTTACGTGGACAACTTACCCCTTGAAAGAACGGCCACGTATCCTTACTTCGGTACCACCATCGGATAGTCTTTCAAATGGAAGGAAGCCATTAATTTGCGCAAATTGGCCTTTATAAGAACTGTCGGCGCACTAAAGGCCTTCTCTCTCCGGCTCGGTAAAAGACCTCCGACCGAGATGGTTAAAATATACAATGCCAAATGCCTCAGTACAGCAACTTTTGGCGCTGGGGTTTGGGGAGGGGCAAATGTAGACCAGCTCCAAAAAGTTGAAAACTCTTTCCTAAGATTTCTACTAGCCGTACCGAAAAGTACTACCACATATGGGTGTCATCTTGAACTCGGTGTGGATTACATCTCTGACATTATCAAAATCCAACCGATTATGCTGTGGCGTAGAATCTGGGAAACGGACCAATGTCAGCTTACAAGAACAATAGTCCTGGACTGTATGAAACTTGAAAACACAAAAAAGATCAGCTGGTTGGTCTATGTAAAAACATTCCTTACAGACATTGGACACGTAAGATTCTTCAATGATCCTCCATCGATAACAGACATATCAAAGAAAGAACTAAAAACACTCTGTCTGTCACATCTATCTCAACTGCGGATGCTGAGTGAAATCGGGAAGCCTTCAGTTCAGCAATGTCTATTAATTCAATCTGTCCCCACTATGCAACCATATCTTCAGTATAACCTAACTCAATATGAAAGATACCTTCTCACACGTTTCAGGTTTAATTTATACCACTATACGGTTTTGTTTCCCAACCAAAATGACTGGTCACACAAGGTCTCTGTCTGCCCCTGTGATTCAATTTCTTCACAGTCCACAATCCATGTTCTCTTTTTTTGTAAATTCTATACACCATTCCGCAGGAAGTGGATCATACCACTGCTAAAGGTTCTAAAGATCCGCAGATGTCGTCCGGCCTATTTGGCCTTACAGTTTTTGGATAATAACGTGATGGCAAAATCTATCGCACAGTTCCTCAAATTGTGTGTCAGGCACCGAACGAACCTTTGAACAGTGACTGAATACTACTTTTAATAAATAAGATAGATTGATGAAAAATCTTTCTCCGAAATAGAAAACATGTGTGCGAATTTTTAATTTAACTTTTAATATGTTTTTTATGTACTTTTATGGCTTTCAAAAAATGGAAACCGAATAAAGATGTTTTGATTTGATTTTGATTTGACTGATAGGAATACATGTGTCCATTTTAGGGTTAGATATAGGACTACTATATCTAAAGCAAAGGGTGATTACACCACCTTGCCCCAGCTGTCGTGCAGCCAGTTGTGTCAGATTTGGGTGGCCAGCCAAGGGTGGCATAATACATGCTGCAGCCCCTGGTAGGCCCTGGGTACCCCTATGCCCTGGGTACCTAAGGTACACTGTACAGGGACTGATAAGGTGACTCAGTATCCAATTGGGTATGCACCTAAGGTACATGGAATCCATTTTACAGAGAGAGCAGTAGGCCTGGGGCCCTGAATAGCAGGGTCTCAGGTCAACTAAGTCGGAAAACCAGCAGAAAACCAGGCAAAAAGTTGGGGGTAACCATAGTCAGATATCCACTTTCCTACACCTACAACCCAAATCTCCCCCTCCCTTCCTCCCTGCATGATGGATTTAAAACTACCCGCCTCCCCAACAGTGCAGAGTTCCTGTTACCCATTCCCTGGTACCTTTGTGGGGGGAAGCAGCTCCAGTATCCCCTCCACACCATCCCCTTGTCTATAGTGTATTGAATGGCAATATTGCAGTGAATTGCACAATTAACTAGGAGTGTAGAAAAAGCAAATTAGTTGATACAATACATCAGTCCGATGCTTGTCTCTTGCCGCTTTAGGAGCCATGTCAGGTGTCCATACTTGTCTGGTTGGTGATCGTTACTTCCGAAGCTGGGCTCCATTTCAGCTGTTTAATATTGACCTCACTTGTGCGGGAGACCATTGTACTGGTGGGTTAACACTGTAGATCTCAATCTCTTGTGGGGAATGGGAGGGAGTGGTGGGGGGCAGGGGGCTCCGTTCTTAGCTTCCCATGCCGGGTTCCTCCTTTTTTGATACGTTCTCCTCTGTTTTTGACTGTGCCGCTTCTGGCAGTTGTCGGACATGTTTTTTACCAGCGTTTCCAGGGTTGATGACCCGGCGCCATCCCTGGGCCTATTCCAGTGTTGTATAGAACCATATCTTTCCTTCCGCCTCTACTCTCAATTTAGCAGGGAATAACAGAGTATTTAAGTTTGCGGTTCCTCTGTTCTTTTTTATGTCGAAGAAACTGCGTCTATGTTTCATTACTGCTGCTGTGTATTCAGGAAAGAAGGTTATTGTGCTATACTCGTAGAGTACCGGTGGAGCTGCACAAGCTGTCTGGAGAATAAGGTCACAGTCTCGAAAGTTAAAGATGCGGGCCAGTATGGGACTGGGGGGCACCCGGTCTAGGTCTGCCACCCGGGGCGCGGTGGGCCCTTTCCACTGAAAAATAATGGGGTAGACCTTGTGGTTGCAGATGTTTCTTGATGAGGTCCTCCACAAATAGGTCTATTGTCAGCCCTCCTGCCCCCTCCAGCACACCAATGATTCTGAAATTATTACGCCTTGAGCAGCCTTTGTAATCGTCCAGTTTTGCAGCCATCGCTTTGCTTTCAGCTTCTAGTTTTACTTGCCGTTTAAGTGCGGCAGAATCTTTGCAAAGCGTCACTGTTGTGGCTTCTATCTCCACTACTCTCGTGCTCAATTTTTTTTTAAGTCAGCACGAATCAGTGAGATTTCTACAGACACCGCACCTATCCGTGATTCCAAGGATGTATGCACCTTAATTAGTGTGGCCATAATGTCCTGTAGCATGACATCCTTTACCTCTGATGCTGTATGGTCTGCTGCTTGGGTAGTGGCTTGGTCCATCGTCTCCTGTTCAGCCTTAGTGCAAGCAAACGTATCCACTTTTTTTGGGCCTCGCGCAGGCAGGGGGTTGGCTCCAAAACGCACAGGCTCTGCTCATCAGCCGTTTCAGAGCTTAGTTGAACGGCCGCCCCGACCACACCCGATCTTGCCTCTAGGGGAGGGGCCAATCGTACTCACAATGCGTGGTCTTTGAAGTACTCCAGGCCCCGGTCGCAACTCTCTGTGTAGGCCGCAGTCGTTCTCGCCAATGTAGCTGTGCCGTCTACTGTTTTTTTCGGGTTGTGGTTGGTTTATCGGAGTCTCGACATCTTCCGATGCCTTTCCCACCTCTTTTTGAGGGTTTGTCTGTGGTTTGGTTCACGGATTTTGGGGGATGTCTGTGGAGACAAGGAGCTGCTCTAGGGGGCGGCCATTTCCCTCGGCTGCCGGCCACACCCCCCAGGGGTTTTGCTTCTTGCCGACTTGGAGTGCAAGATGGAATATGAAGGAACTCCGAGGTATGCTCGAATTGTATAAGGTTGAGGATCAACTGGTCAATTGTTATTTTTTTGCCATTGATGAAGATGTGAAGAAATTTCTCTCCTCAGGAAATCTGCAAATGATTCGGAAAAGAAAGAACCGAAGCCTGGAACTCGTCATTGGTGACGTGAGGAATTCTTTCCCTGCCACCTGCTCTCCCTCTGGGGGTAGTTCTAGAATATGTTCCCGATTGTGATTGACGCTGGGCATACTGCGGTCGATATGGCTGGGAAGAAGTAGTGTAGGAGGGATACCTATACTGCTGATATCCACCCCTATAGGACGGAAGACCCGCTTCCTCCCGCTCCCCTAAAGGGTGCCTTTCGGTACTGAAGCATCCCCAATGACTTAGCAGTGTCAGTGTCTTTCTTTATATCCTGCAGTGCATCATCTTTGTGATTTCCTAATAATGCTTCTCCGAAAGGAAGGTCAAGGTTCTTGTTCTGTACTTCTGGCTTAAACGACGTGGCTCTGAGCCATCTTTGACAGCACAACACTGCTGCACCGCCCAGTGATCTGAATGCTGCCGTTAATGTCCACAGGAAGCGGATCAACATACAGAGCTAGGTCGCACCTCATTTGTAGATCATATCGACCTTGAATTACAAGAGCATTGGTTGCTCTGACTACTAGAGCTGACACTGAAGAAAAATGCTTACAAGTGGAACTTTGATGATGGAACAGAAGGGTTCATGGATTTTCTTTGCACTGCCCGAGAAATTACAGAGTTTGGCTTCGGATCACCCACAAAGCAGTCAGGAGCGTATTCTGGAGCCTTGCATTTTTTCTGCAATCTGGATAACAATGGGGTCATCGTGGCTGGCATTTTCAGTACTTTGAGCCCTACCTCCTATATTTGACTTACAATAGGGATAGCTCTTACCGATTTTCTACAGGGCTCTTTAAAATCATATAAAAACTGTAAGTTTGAGATGTCAGCATTGGTAGATCAAACCTTTTGGTAGCCCTTTTAAGTAGGTGTGAAAACCACCAAAGTCCTCTGGTGGCGAGTCAATAGATACAGGAGAGGGAGAAGATGGCGTGGAAATGAGGTAATGGTCCCACTCCTGATGTGGATCCCTAAGTTCCCCCTCTTTCAGGTCATCATCTCAAGTTCCAGGATCTTGTTGCAGAGCCATTGGTGGTGATGATTTCGGAAGAAATACAGACTGTAAATTTTGAACCCTCTGGGGAGTAGATGGAATAGATCGTGGCCAAGGTGGCAATTTAGACTGTTCAATAGAAACATATGCTGGTGGAAACCTCTTCCTATATTCATCCGCCAATATAAACTGCAGGCCTGTTAGCAACAATGATAGCATGCACACCACCTCCTCCTGAAAGTCACAATGGGATTTCTGTTGAGGAATATAATACTGATGCTGCCCATATACCTCATCAAAATCATGTTACTCGCATTTGACGCGCAATTTCAATGGGTTATTCAATTAACCTAGAGTACACCGTCCTCGGAATCTTGTTCTTTCAAAAGATGAGAAGACAACAAAGATGTAACCTTGCTAGGTGAGTTAACTTCTATTGTAATCTGTCTTGCTCTTGGTTTTTCTCTTTTCATGTGTTTTTTCTGTCGTTGACAATTTTTCTGATGTTACTGCTGACGAGCCACCGTCTGTGCTGTAGTTAACCTGTGGCAATTTAGCACCATAGTAGTCGGGCGTTGTCGCTGTAAATGCCATTGTTACCGTCGTCATCTAAATTGTCGCCGCAAGCGTCGCCAAAGAAGTGGTCACTGCTACCACCCGTGACGTCAACTAGATAACCAACGGCAAAGAACTTGTGGGTTTTACTGATGATGGTGTCGCCGCCAATGATGTTGACGGCGGTGCGGTACTTGCCTTCTGTTTAGATGACTGAAGGCCTTTATACTAGACGACAGTGAGGGTTTTTCGTCAACTGCCTCGTCGACTATGGGATTTAGGAGGTACAGAGGAAGGTTTTTGGAAAGGGTGCCTGCATGGAGGGGGTGTAGAAGATTTACTGTCTACTGAACAATGTTCCTTTCTCTCTTTTTCAGATTTGTGAGGGACTGCGTTCATGATAAATATGTGAGGTCTTCTTGAAAGCTTTCTTTGGACCCTCACTAGAAGAGTGAGCGTGTGGTGATTCCCCTCTCTTATGCGATCTGGTTTAAAACCATTGAAGCAGATAAATAACCGGAGCCGAGCTTAGAGGAGACTCCCTAGCACAACGTGTGGTAGAAAATCTGAGGGACTATGGTTCTCTCACGAGTGTTCTAGAGGGTAAGAGGTCCTGATTGGTCAGGCTTAAGTTTTGGTCTCTTTTATAAAACAGAGTTAAGTTACAAAACTGGAATGAGCATAGGCCTTGTTTCTGGTTTGTATGAGCTTTGCATTGCACTTGTGATATACTGGGGACTCCGGTATCGGCGATGTGGAATAATTCAAACATGTGAATCTATGAAAGTTCCAATACTGGATTAAGCACTTTTTCTAGTGGAAGCACACATCTGCCTAATTAAAACATGTACTACTGGATACCAACATGTGGGCGGAATGAAAACCGCTCTCTGTGGCAGAGAGCGGCACTCTTGAAAACTCATTTTTAGGTGTATCAGATTACATCTGCTGACAGCTATGCTGTCAAGCCAGACCTAGACCGAAACATCATGAAAAGAAGTCGGTCAGTGAGCATACCTCCTTAAGCTGCTCTTTGCGCAGTTTGTATTCCCTCTTCTGTGACTCCAGAAAGCTGTTCAGTTCTTTCTTTTGCTGTGCTTGGATATGCTGCTGGAATTTCTTTTCTTCACTTGTCATCAATTTTCCCTATGCAAAATAAGGATACAAAATATATTTAAAAAAAGGCAAATTAGCAAGTAGTCTTTTGAATCAAACATCACTGTTGGAACCTGAAATTTGGGGGTAACAAAAAGAATTAATAAAGGACAAGTTACTTACCTATGGTAATGTCTTATCTCGTAGAGACACAATCTATCCGCAGATTCCTTACCTTTTAACTTCCAGGCGTCAGGCTGCATCCAGAAGATTTTTCTCAGGAATACCCCTGTGCAAAGGTAGATGATGTCAGTCGACCTTCCGTGACATCGTCTGCATCGCCTTCATCACGACGTCCGCGCCGTCAATATAACCGCCACTCTGGCGCGCTGACATCAGTACTTTACATGCCAGAAGCGCGAAGTCATGAAGTGACTGACCATGGTATGTTAAAAAAATTAACAGCTAGGGTCCTGCAAGTGGAACATCCAGACACTTGAAAATCAATTCCGCAGTGCGGGGAGGATGGGTGAGTCGGTAAGGAATCTGCGGCTAGATCAGGTCTCTACGTGATAAGGCGTTACTGAAGGTAAGTAACTTGTCCATCTGATAAGAGACTTCTAGCCGCATATTACCTACTGTTGAACAGATACCCAAGCAATAACATCCCCGGAGGAAGGAGGGACTGCGGAATGGTTTAGACCAGGAAGTCCTGCAAAACAGAGTGATCGAACAGGCCTTCTCTGCAAACCTGGGAATCCAGGCAGTAGTGTCTGGCGAATTTGACCAGTGAAGCCCACGTGGCTGCTTGGCATATATCAGAAATGGGAGCACCACGCTGGAGAGTCGTGGTGGCTACCTTCACCGTGGTGGAATGGGCCCTAAGCCCTTCAGGAGGATCCTTCTTCGCGAAGGCGTAACAACTTATAATACAGAGGATGACCCATCAAGATATAGTCCTCTTCTGGATAGCATGGCCTTTCTTTGCACCCACGTATCCAATAAAGAGTTGGTCGTACACCTGGGACTCTGTGGTTCTATCAAGGTAGAATGATAACGCTCTTTTTGGGTCCAGACGATGGAGACGTTCCTCTTCCTTGGAAGATGCAGGGGTGCATAGAAGGTGAGAAGGGTGACTGACTGTCCCAGATGAAAGGATGTAACTAACTTGAGCAGAAAGGATCTCCTAGTCCGGAGTACTACCTTGTCCGGAAAGATCGTCAGGTAAAGAGGCTGTTAGGACAATGCCTGCAATTTACTCACAGAGGTAATTGCCACCAAAAAAGCTGTCTTGATACTGAGCAACCGCAGAGGACAGTTATGCAGTGGCTCAAATGACGCACACATCAGGAAAGTGAGCACCAAATTAAGGTTCCACTGTGGCAGGATGAAAGCTGAAGGGAAGAACAAATGAGTTAACCCGTTTAAAAACCACTGCACTAGAGATTTAAATAGAGAGGGCTGATCAGGCAGCAGAAGAAAAGAAGAAAGTGCCAAAGGGTAGCCCTTCAAAGTGCCCAGTGCAGAGCTCTGCTGGACCAAGGAAAGAATAAACAGGAGGTCTTGAGATAATGGAGCAGATAAGGGGACAACAGATCTGTCGGTACAATATTTACAAAACTTGTTCCATAGACAGGCATATACCAATTTTGTAGAAGGACGCCTGGCTGCCAAAATAAACTCACTTATTTTGGGAGGGAGGTCAAAAGCTGTCAACTGTTGCCCCTCAATCTACACACAATGAGGCGGAGAGAGGACAGGTTCCAGTGGAGAACCCTTCCCTGCTGCTGCGATGTAAGATCCTCCTGAATAGGCATCCTGACCGGAGGATCAATGCTCATGTCCAGAAGCTCGTGATACCAAACTCTCCATGCCCAGTCTGGAGCCACATGAATAACTTGTGCCCGGTCACTCCTGATCTTCTTGAGCAGTCTGGGCAGGAGTGGTGTGGGCGGAAAGGCATATGGAGGACTGAGCATCGCTGTGCGAGTGCTGCCTTGGAAACACCAAAAACAGCTGATATCTCTCTTCAGAGGCAAAACGATCTAACGAAGGCTATCCCCACCGCAGAAAGAGCCCTTGTACCACCCCGGGATGGAGACACCTTTGGAGATCCGCAAGTCACATTCGGCTGAGCTTGTCTGCCCTAGCGTTCAGAGAACCTGCCATATGTTGAACCACCAGGGAAATATGTTGATGTTCCAGCCAAGTCCAGAGATGCAGGGCCTCTTGACAGAGTTTACAACCCCACACTGCCCTGTTTTTTGCAGTACCACATGGCGGTAGTGTTGTCCGTGAACACCTGTAGGAGCCTTCCCTTTATCGACAGTCAAAAGGCTTTCAGTGCCAGCCAGATCGTCTGAAGCGCCAACAGACTGATATGGAGCTTGGCTTCTGCCAGAGACCAGAGTCCTCTGATCTCCACCTCTCCCAGATAGCCGCCTCAGCCCAGTAGGGATGCACCCATCACTGCTGTGAAGTCTGGGTGGGGAAGGGAGGGAAGTCTGCCCTTGAACCAATTGCTGTTCCTTAGCCACCAATGCAGGCCATTCGCTGTACCCTCTGAATCTGGTTGATGAGATTTCCTCGATGCTGTGCCCACTGTAACTTCAGGTCCCACTGCTGAGCCTGCATGTGCCACCTTGCATGGGTCACTGAACAGGCGGCAGGAGGCCATGAGATCCAACAGCCTGAGTCATTCTCACTGAAATCCAAGATAGAGCCCGAAACATCGCCTGAATATCCCATTCGGGAGGATAGGACCGAAACTGTACCGTGTCCACAACAGCTCCAATGAAAAGGAGCGTCTGAGAGGGAGTCGGGTGTGACTTCGGTACATTGAACAGTATGATTCATTAATACATCCGTGATATCGACATGCATTTTATCAAAACAAAACAGGAAAGAAACAAAATGAAATGAAATCTTAGCATTCCAAAATACGACATATTGTGCTATGTCTACGCTACATTCTCTCGTGCTAGTCTCCCAACCCACCACCATGTCCTAGATGCTATTAATTCACATTACAATACGATCACCCACCTTACTGTCCCATTATTCCTGTATCTATTGTCATTCTAGTAAGGAGCTCTAGATATATATGCCTCAATATCAGGCCAATCTCTTCCAAGTATTTAGGTGTTTCTGAAGGCATCCCCTAGCTTTAACTATAGGTAGCTCCATACACATGCAGAAATCCAAACCCTTTTTCCAAACTTCCAATAAGAAAGGGGAAATGGCTTTTCACAATCTGGCGATGCCCAGTATCGCTAATGTGAGACCCAGAAGCAGTAGATGAAGCTTATAGCTATTGCTTGGCGAAATAGGAATGTCCCATCCCAACAGCTCGGAGAGGCATGTCCTAACCCCCGTCCAGAACCTGATGAGTACAACACATTGCCAAATTGTGTGTAGAAAGGTGCCGTTAGTGTTACCACAGCGCAAGCATATAGGGGATTCCACTAGACCTGCCCTCCATAGCCTACGTCTGTTGAAATATATCCAGTGTAGGTATTTGTTAGAAAGTGCCCTCTTTCTGCATGGTTGACCCCACTTTTTGCTGAATTGCTGATGTACTTTACCGGAGTGTGCCCTGGGCTCCTGCTAATCAGGTACTGTGAGAAAGTGCCCTCTTTCTTGCATGGTATGCCCCCACGTTTTCCTGAATTGCTAATGTGCTTTGACTGAGGGTACCCTGGGTTCCTGCCAATCAGGTACCCAGGGCCTATGTTCCTTCCCTAAAACTGCATTAAAGCCTAAACCCAATTGGCATCTCTGGTCAAATGTCAACCCCTGGTAAATGGTACCATAGGTACCTAGGGCAGTGCTGACCAGAGAAGGCCCCTAAGGGCTACAGCACTTATTGTGCCACCCTTAGAGGCCCTGTACCCTGACACACACACACACACACACACACACACACACACACACACACACTGACTTTGCAGGCTGAGTGTCTTGGTGCAGAACAAAACAAAGAGTCGACAAGGCACACACCCCTGTGTGCCATGCCCACAAACCACTGCCCAGGTATACATCAGTCAGCCCTCTAGCTGGGTGCCCTATGTCAGTGGTTAGGGTACAGGTGCTGGGAGTTTGTCATTATAAACTCCACAGCACCATAATGGCTACACTGAAGACTGAGAAGTTTGGTATCAAACTTCCCAACACATTAAACCCACACTGATGCCAGTGTGGGATTTAATGTAGAATGAATGACAGAGGGCATCTTAGAGATGCCCCCTGAAACTCGACCAACTCTCAGTGACCTGACTGAGTGGCTGCCTAGGCCGCCACCACCAGACATGTTCTGGACCCCTGGGTCGAGAGTTTGCTGCTCTCTGGGGCCCGAAACAATGCACATTCTGGGACGAGGCGCCAATCCTACTCCCCCGAGGATGGCCAGGGTTCACGAAGGAAAAGCTTTAAAAGCATGCCGCCTTTGTGAGACTCTCCAGACCATTTGCTGCTGTCAGCAACTGGTTCCCACTGTTTCTACTCCCACTTTGGGTGGGAGACCCGGCGGGAAAAACTTGAGTAAGAGAGGTGTGCCCACCTCTGCCAACTCCACCCCTAAAGTGGGGGAGGCGAGGTGAAGCACAACCTCGAGTCACCGCCATATTGAGGATGGGGGGACCCAGCCAACCAGGGACAGGGTCCTCCCCTCTCCCACTGGAGAGTGGCAGAATAGAGGGTGTACCCACCCCAGGGAAGGGACCCATTGGTCCCTGCCCTTTACCTACCTTTAACGCCCCTAAATTTTGTATTTAGGGGCACCCTGTACCTTCCTTCCTCAGATCCAGCAACCACAAGAAAAGGACGAGAAGCCACGCAGAGCTAACAAGAGGACGACGCCCACTGGCTTGGCCTCAGCCCGACAGGCCTGTCACCCCTCAAACATGCTCCTGCAAAACCCTGGCATGTTCAGCAGCCAGCAACCTCCCAAACCCCGGAGGGCCTGCCTGCATTCAATTTCCAAGCTGTTTCTCCCGTGAACACTGGACGTGTTTTAATTGCAGCTTCTGGTGCAAGCCAGAAACTGCGAATTCAGCCCACTCTGCACAAGCCGAGACCGGCCCAAGTTTGAGTGGAAAAACACCACAAGGAGGCCCCCCCCCGGCGATCGTGACCCAAGATCCGGCGACCCCATACCTGCCTCAAGCCTCCAGACGACGCCTGCAGCCTCAATCTAGAGGACCTCCACCTACAGCGACCAGAGCGGGTAAGAATATCCGACATCCAAAGGCACCCCTGCACCGGACGCCCAACCCAGCGGTGCCTAACCCCGCAGTGAATAGCCAACCTACTACAGCCCTACTTACCCCTCGAAGTGGTGGTCACTCCTGGAAGATCCTCGTCTCCGAGCCTGCAGTGTTTCTTTGTCCCAGAGAATCTCCATTGAAATTAACAGGGCACCCGACCTCAAGACAGCACCCTGCACCCGGCCGCCCTAGCGTCGCTGAGGGTGCCCCTTTTGTGCTAACTTGGTACCTCACTTGCCCTGAGCTTAACCCTAGGAGCTTTGCTCCCACAACCTTGTGGCCTGCTCGCCAGCAGCCACCAACCAGAGTCCCCCTATCCACCATAGGATAACTTGGGCCTCAACACTCTGCACCCAGCCGCCTAGTGCTGCTGAGGGTGCAACAATAGTACATCACTGACCCTGGGAGACCCCTGAGTCTAACCCCAGAACCCTAACTCTAAAGACTGATTACCTACCTGGAAACAGATAATACGAGTTGCTTACCTTCGGTAATGATGTATCCGGCTGAGACGTTGTCTAGCAGCAGATTCCTTAACTTAGAATATCCCCAGGCGTCAGACTGGATCCGGATCTTTTTTTAGCAGCAGCACCTTTGCACGCCGGTAAAGACCCTGCCCTGACGCCGTCCACGTACGTGATGTCATATAAGTCCCTCCCAGCCCGCTGACATCAGTTTTATTTGGAGAAACTTTTCCGTGGCACAACACGGAGCCACCAACAAAAACTGTGAAAGTATAGGAACAGTGTGCGAGGGATGAAAATATGTGAATAAAGAAGGAGGATGGTGCAAGACACCATCATAAAAAACAGATTTAGACACTGCCTATATACAAGTGAAAAAGCTGTGAGAAAAAGCCCCGCAAGGGAGCAAAGACCATTCCCCAATGCAACAAGGGAAGAATATCTCAACAGATAGAAATAGACTGCCATTACCATGTAGAACCGTGCTGTCCAGCAAGAACGGAGCACAGAAAGAACAGTCCACTACAGGAAGGTATGAAAAGACAGGCACTTCCCCTGTAATAATGGATGTGTGAAACGGAGCTTCATAGATCCTCAAAGAAGACTATAGAGGAGACTAGAACCCTAAGTGAATATAGAAGGCGGGAGGAAGGGAAGGCAACAGGAGAAGAAAGGAAAATGCTACTTACCAGTATGCATCTGTTCTTGGCATGTAGAGCTGAAGAGTCGTACACTTAGCAATAGATCGCCACCTGGTGTTGGGCTCAGATGATTGCAGGTTGTTGTCTTCTTGGAAGTAGTCTTTGTAGTCACGAGATAGGTGACTCCTCCCTTGGACAATACTGCGCATGGTCATCGACTCCATCCTCAGATTGTTTTTCGCCATGATGGGAAATGATGGAGTTAGTAGAAGTAAAGAGAAAGGATGTCCATGCGTGTGCATCTAAGTAAGATGAGTACTGGAACGGATACAAGTCCCGGGGAGGCGGGAGGGCGTGTACACCTCTGCAGCTCTACATGCCAAGAACAGATGCATACTGGTAAGTAGCATTTTCCGTTCGAGGCATATGAGTTGCAGATCGTACACTTAGCATCGATTGTGCAGCAGTGTCTCCCCTAGCGGTGGTCGCTTGTATCCGTTGCAGCATACTGTAATTGTGTTTTAAGGACAGCTTGGTCTACTGCAGCTTGCTGCTTAACTTGCACCTCAACACAATAGTGTTTAGTGAAGGTATGTATTGTAGACCATGTTGCTGCCTTGCATATGTCCTCTAGTGGTATATTTCCTAAGAAAGCCATAGAGGCTCCTAGTTTGCGAGTGGAGTGCGCTCTAGGAGGAACCGTTCGTGTACATTTAGCTTTTTGATAGCATATTTGTATACACTTTACAATCCATCTGGCAATTCCTCCTTTAGAGATGGGATTGCCCTTGTGTGGGGGAGAGAAAGATACAAATAGTTGTTTTGTCTTTCTGAAGGATTTAGTCCTGTCTGTGTAGTATAACAGAGCTCTTCTAACATCTAAGGTAGGTAAAGCCCTTTCTGCAACAGAGTCCGGTTTTTGAAAAAACACTGGTAACTCTACTGATTGGTTAAGGCGAAAAGGGGTAACGACTTTTGGCAGGAATTTAGGATTAGGCCTAAGAACCACTTTGTTAGGATGTATCTGAAAAAATGGCTCTTGTATTGTGAATGCTTGTATTTCACTAACTCTTCTGAGAGAGGTGATGGCAACAAGGAAAGCAGTTTTCCATGTTAGGAATTGCAACTCACACTTGTGTAAAGGCTCGAAAGGGGGTCCCACAAGTCTTGTAAGGACCACGTGTTTAGGTTCCATACTGGAGCAGGTGGTAACCTAGGTGGGATTATTCGTTTTAATCCTTTCCATAAATGCTTTGATTGCAGGTACTCTAAATAGAGATAGATGTTGCCTATTCTGTAAATAGACTGCAATTGTTGCCAGATGCAGGCATATGGGAGAGTAAGCCAAATTAAACCTTTGAAGGTGTAGAAGGTAGCAAATAATATTTTGGATGGAAACATTCAGTGGATCAATGTGATTATTGTTACAATATATTGCAAATCTTTTCCACTTAGCGGCATAACATGCTCTGGTAGTGGGTCTTCTAGCGTCTTTTATTATGTTCATACAGTCTGGTGGTAGGTTTAAGTAACCAAACTCTAAGACTTCAGGAGCCAGATCGCCAAATTCAGTTGGCTTGGTTCTGGGTGTCTTATTTCTCCATGGTTCAGTGTTAACAGGGATGGCGTGAGCCGTAATTTCTGATGTGGAACCAGTGAAAGATCTAGTAGTGTGGTGAACCACGGCTGACGTGCCCATGTGGGAGCCACTAGTATTAGTTTGAGAGACTGTTGTCTGAGCTTGCGTACTACTAGTGGAATGAGTGGGAAAGGCGGAAAAGCGTACGCAAATCTGCCTGACCAGTTTATCCATATCGCATTCCCCTCCGACCGTGGGTGTGGAAACCTGGCAGCGAAGGTTGGGCATTTTGCATTTTCATGGGTGGCAAACAGATCTATCTGTGGATGCCCCCACCTTTGGAAGAATGGTTGAAGTACTTGTGGGTGTATCTCCCATTCGTGAATCTGTTGTGACTGACGACTCAACAGATCTGCTATCTGATTGTGAATTCCCGGAAGGTGTTCTACTGTCAGGTGTATGTTTTGAGGAATGGCCCTTCTCCAAATGTTCTGTGCAAGCTGGGACAGTTGCAGAGAGTGTGTCCCCCCTGTTTTTATATATAATACATGGCTGTCATATTGTCCGTCCGGATTAGGACAGCTTTGTTTCTTACTTGTACCTGAAACGTTTTGAGTGCTAGAAAAATTGCTAGCAGCTCTAGATGGTTGATATGGAACTGTCTCTGTTGGTTGTTCCATTGGCCTTGTGTAGTATAATGCAAGAGATGGGCTCCCCATCCTGTGAGGGATGCATCTGTTGTGAGCACTATCTGTGGAACAGGGTCAAGGAACGGCCGTCCCTTTGTCAAGTTTTTGGTGTTCCACCATTGCAGAGAGCAATATGTACGGCTGTCTACCAACATCAGGTCTGTAAGCTGACCTTGAGCCGGATTCCACTGTTGTGCTAGACATTCTTGTAATGGGCGCATTTGCAGTCTCGCGTGAGGAACTATAAAGATGCAAGACACCATCACGCCTATTAGTCTCATGAACACTCTGGCTTGGAGAGACTGCTGGTGTTGAAAAAGGGAGACTAAGGTCTGAATGCTCTGTATTCTGGCTTGACTGGGATACGCTAGAGCTGTAGATGTGTCTATGGTAGCTCCTAGATATTGATGAACGTGCGAAGGCTCTAGGTGAGACTTGATGTAGTTTATTGTAAACCCTAAGTCGTGCAATGTCTGAATTGTTTGTTTTGTGTGTTGCACACACTGGTTGAACGATTTTGTTTTTATGAGCCAATCGTCGAGGTAAGGGAAGACATGTATCTGTTGTCTTCTGAGATGTGCTGCTACTACTGCTAAGCACTTTGTAAACACTTGTGGTGCTGTTGTGACCCCGAATGGAAGGACTTTGAACCTTAGATACTTCTTGTGCGCAGAATGTATACAGGATGTATAGGAACATGAAAATAGGCGTCCTTTAGGTCTAGTGTTGATAGAAAGTCTCCCTGTTGTAGTAGTGGGAGTACTTGTTGTAGAGTGATCATGTGAAAATGATCTGATGGTATGTAATAGTTGAGGGGCCGGAGGTCGAGAATTGGTCTTAGTGTCCCGTCCTTTTTGGGAATTAGGAAGTATTGGGAGTAAACTCCTGTTCCTCGTTCCTCTAAAGGAACTACTTGAATAGCATCCTTTTGTAGAAGTGCTTATACTTCCTGTTGAAGCAGAGTTATATGTTCTGTGGACATTGGACGCTGCCTGGGTGGTATGTTTGGGGGGGGGGGGGTTTCTGTGAGTTCTAGGCAGTAGCCATGTTGGATAATTTGTCTTACCAACCTGTCTGTTGTGATGGAATTCCAGACAGGTAGGAACTGTGATAATCTGCCCCCCACAGGAGTGGAATGCTGTAGGGGAGGCAGAGGGAAGTCACTGTTTGGGAGTGGAAGAGGAGCGGTTGTTGTTATTACCTCTACCTCTTCCCTTATTATTCTTGCCTCTGTATCCTTCTCTAAAGTAGCCTTTGTTAGAGGAGGTCTGTGTGTGCGTTTTAAAAGATTATGTTGTGTCTGCGCCGGTCTGCTTGGAGCCTCCTCTATAAAAGGAGCGGCGAAAAGAACTTCTAGTCTGTGTGGATTGTAATGCACATATAGACTTAGCTGTGTCCGTGTCCTTCTTCATCTTTTCTAGTGTGCTGTCTACTTCCGGCCCGAACAACTGGTTCTGATTGAAGGGCTAGTTCAAGATGGTAGTCTGAACCTCTGGTTTGAAACCTTAAATGCGTAACCACGCATGACGTCTGAGTATAACACTAGTGTTGACTGCTCTGCATGCTGTGTCAGCTACATCTAGTGCACATTTAATTGAGGCATTGGATATTAATTTGCCTTCTTGTAAGCGCTCTGCTGCCTGATCTTTGCATTGATCTGGGAGGTGCTCCATGAGTTTTTCTAGCTGGTCATAGTGAGCCCGGTCGTAGCGTGAGAGTAAGGCTTGTGTGTGTGCTATGCGCCATATGTTTGTTGCCTGCGCAGCAATCCGTTTCCCTGACATATCAATAACTTTAGATTCTTTGTCAGGCGGGGGCGTGCCACCAGAGGTCTGGCAATTGGCTCTTTTACGTACATTAGACAATACCAAAGAGTCTAGTCCCTTAATATAGACTGGATCAGATGGTGCTGGTCTATACTTTTTTTCTATTCTGGGATTTAACACCCTACATCGTACCGGGTCTTTAAATATGTCTGGAGCATGTTTAATGACTCCTTTGATCATGGGTAGTATTTGTGTAGACCTTTGTTACTGCTCAAAAGTGTCGAGTAAAACATCCTCATCAATGGCATCAGAGTGCATTGGAACTCCATAGTAAAGTGCAGCTCTATTTAATAGATGATTATACCCAATACTATCTTCTGGAGGGGAAGGTTTTGTTGGGTAGTACTGAGGATCAGGAATGTCTGGCACATTGTGTGGTGGAAAACCATATATGTCGTCATCCTTAGGATATTCTGGATTGACATCCTCATCTAAAGGGTATGCATGTGGCTCTGGTACGTCATTCCCCCCCACCTAGATCATACTCCTCGTCAGTGTGATGATGCAGGAGATTGAACAGGAGAAGCTATGGGTTCAATATATGGAGGGATAGGAGAGGAAGAAGGTGAAGGAGAGGAAGGGTGCATTGGAGAAGTTGCACAATCCTTCTTTTTGGCAGGAACCACAGGTGGAAGTGGTGTGTCTGCTGGTCTTTTCTTGTAAGGAATTGCTTCCACATGTCCAGTCTTTGGGTTGATATAGACCTTTTTCTGTTTAGGATCTGGTCTAAACAGTTCTTCCTCTTCTACAGTCTTTTTCAGCGTCGATTTTTTCGGTGCCGAGAGTGGTTGTTTAGTGTTCTTTGCTTTGGGAGGAGTTATCGAGTCCTGTGGCATATTCTTCGGTGCCGAAGGTGGTTTCGGCTTGGTAGACTTGTTAGAGGGTTTAGGCGCCTCTGTATCAGGCCTTGGAGTCTTTGGTACCGATGTTGGAGATTTCGGCGTGGAGACAGGTTTTGTTGGGCCTGCTGCGCCGGACTCTGGCTCTCCATCTTTACTTTTTTCGAACCGGAAGGTTTCGGAGTCGAAGCTTTCGGATCCGGTACAGTTTTTGGCTTTGACGCCGATGTATCTTTTGGTGTGGGTGCCGAGGGCGTTTTGTCTTCGGTGTCGAAGAGTCCTTCGGTGTCGAAAGATGTTTCAGTACCAATGGAGGAGGTGGAATTGGCACATGTTTTTTCGGTGCAGAGGCACCGGAAGGCGTAGTCTTCTTCCTCGGAGCCGAGCCCGAAGGCGGGGCGTCAGAGGGTAGATTTTGGTCTCGACTGGGCCCCATGGGTGGAGTGCCGACTGCTGCCTTTGGCTTGGGTAGAGTATGTTGTGCAGGAGCAGGGGTACTCACGGGCTGTCGAGATGGAATCGAGTCATCCGAGTCCTCTGCACCCGATATGATCTGGAGATCGGGCGAGTCTTCCTCGGCGATGAGTGGAGCCTCGTCCTCTGAGATATCTTCAAGTGGATCTTTGTTCCTCGAGACGTCCTCTCCGACGATCTCCTCCTCAAAGATGGCCTCCGGTGCTGGCGCTGATCTCCTCATTTCGCGTTGACGGGCTCTCCGATCCCGAATGGTCTTCTTCGATTGGAAGGAGGCACAGGCTGTGCAGGTCGACTCGTCGTGTTCCGGCGATAGACAGAGGTTGCAGACCTCGTGATGGTCGCTATGAGGGAATTTTGCTCGACATACCGGGCATCTCTTGAATGGAGTTCTGTCCATGAGGCGTAGGCCGTTCGGCGCCGATAGGCTCAATGGCCCGCATCGACGCACCGGAATGTAGCTGGTGATGTCGAAAAAGTCTATTCGATGTCGAATATGTTTATATAAAGTTTCACACTTCGAAGTTGCGGAAAACTTTCATCCGAACCCAGTGGCGGAAAAAAACAATCTGAGGATGGGGTCGATGACCATGCGCAGTATTGTCCAAGGGAGGAGTCACCTATCTCGTGACTACAAAGACTTCTTCCAAAAAGAAAACAACCTGCAATCATCCGAGCCCAACACCAGGTGGCGATCTATTGCTAAGTGTACGATCTGCAGCTCATATGACTCGAAGACGAGTCTCCTGGTGAAAGTAAATCAAAAGGAAAGAAGCCCCTTAGAGGGAATTAGCTATATATGGCAATTCTCAAAGGGGGAAGCAACATTGTGAGCACCCATGAGAGAAAAATCAATGGCAACTGAAATAGGCCAGTGGAGAACACCACTTGGCATGGTCCTCGCAGAAGGGGAGGCTGGGTGGGCATTAAATAATCTGCGGCTAAACAATGTCTCTACCAGATACATCGTTACCGAGGGTAAATAACTCGTACATCTGATAGAGACATCTAGCCGCAGTTCCCTTAACTTAAAATAGTTGCCATAGCCATACCCCAAGGGGTGAGGTGGGTCTGCGATAGAATAACAGAAAGCATCAAGCCCTTGAGCCAGCAACAGAGTGACTGGCAATGGGGGAGGCTGTGGCAGAACAGCCAGACGGCAGACCAAGTAGCTCAGAAGAGCGAAAGATAACGGGATGCAAGACATCCCAAAAATGCCAGAATGGCACTACACCATACCCGTATAAAAATGACAGGTAGAAACGGCACCAGCCTTATACCAGCTGAAAAGAAAGAGAGGAAGAAGGACCACTCTCAGCTTAGTGGTGCACTATGTGGACACCGACCAAAGGGTGAGAAGAAACATGAAGAGATGCAACCAGAGCCTACCAGCCTAGCCCACGGAAGGAAGGGTGGAGAGGCTACAGCCAAGTACCAACGGGCAAGAGGTAGAAACTGAGCAATGTTTTGCGAATAGCAGTAGGGAACAAGAAACATGCCAAGCGCACACCCAGTCCCAAAAGGAGGAACAGGAGCAAACAACAACAATTTAAAGTACACTGAAGCAAGCCACCAAAGAAACACGCAAAGAGCAAACAGCTACAAAGACCACAAGGTGGTGTAGCTAAAAGAAGCATAAAACTGCCCGACCAGGTAGCTTGAAGGCTAAAGTGAGATTTAACTTGCGAAAACAGAACGCAGGGTGTAGACCTAGGACAACTGCCATCAGAAGAGCTGTCCCTCAGGCCCAGCTGATACAATAGTAGGAAGGCTGGGGTGTGCTCAGTCAGGACTATGAGCACCGGCAGCCACCTGTGGCGCCATAGGGAGCCCCGCAGGGCTATAGGGCGCCGTGGGTCGTAGAGGGGGACCCAGTTGGGCCACGCCCTAACGAAACCACATCTCCGACGTTCCTGGGAGGCAAAGGCTCAATTGGCACCGGGGCGAGCCCGGAGACCCCACAAGAAGCTGAGGTCCCGAGGACGCTCCAGGAACGGGCGAGGAACCTAGGGAACGCCTGCAAAGCCGTAGCATAGGCCTCCATTTGGGCCGGAGTCGCCCCCACACCCGGAAAGGGCAGATAGAGGACGACGACCTTGGGGAGCGCATGTCCGGGGAGTTCCGGGAACCAGTGCCCCAGACAACAGAAGAAGGTGAGGTCAAAGACCTAGGCGACAAGCGTCTTGACTTACCAAGTGGAGAACGACGGCCCCTGACCCCAGAGGGCAATCGATGGCGGAACTGAACAGTAGAGGGACCTGCAGTCAACGAAGAGGCCGGGGAACGGGACGACTCCGACCGGAACAACCGTGCCGAGAGAAGCTTCATACGGCGCTCCCGCTGACACTTCGGTTTCAGATGTTGGCAGGCTTCACAATTCGTGGAGTCATGGTGCTCGCCCAGACACCAAATACAAATAAGATGCGGGTCCATTGCGGACATTTGGAGCGAACAGAAATTACAAGATTTAAAGCCCGAAGGCATTGCACACTGTTCCAGACGTGAAGCGTAAAAAATGAGGAGCTCACTCCGGATCCACGTTGCACGCGGAAAAGAAGGAAACTGACATCAGCGCGTCGGGAGGGACTTATATGACCTCGCTAACGTCACGACCCAGAGTGCAGAGGTGCTGCTGCAAAAAATTTTCAGATCCAGTCTCATGCCTGGGGATATTCTAACTTAAGGAATCTGCAGCTAGATGTCTCTATCAGATTGAAAGGGTAATCCCCCTCAACTATGCGAAAAGAGGATGTAAGGCTTACTGCCAGGCTAATGACACAAAGCATCTAAAGGATGCTAAATGAAAAGGTACCACCCCAGAACACACTGTAATTAGGGACCGTAAGGCAGCACTAGTGAAGGCAAAGATGTTCCGACCCCATGACTCAAGCCATCTGGAATCCGGGGAGGGAGGACGCATTAGTCGGGGCAGGGTAGAGGAGGACGCATTAGTCGGGGCAGGGTAGAGGAGGAAGTTTGCAAAACAAACTCCTGCACATCACGGTCCATCAAAAGGCAAACCGGATCATGTGGAGCAGGACGGTGGTGGTGCAAAACAGAATGCGCTACCGGATCACCCGAAGCTGGCAGAAACCAGGTACCCAAAAGGGCATCATAAAGAGATGCTTCAAAAGGCAGAAGCGGTTCCACATTCCCAGCGCCATAGTCGTGGTGCTCGCCCAGACACCATATACAAATAAGATGTGGGTCCGTCACGGACATCTGCCACGTACAAAAAGTACAAGTTTTGAAGACCGAAGGCATCGCACACTGTTCCAGACACGAACCGTCTAAAAGGTGACTGAAAACAGGCCAGAGGAACCGCTTACTCCGGATCAGCGGAAAAGAAGGAAACCGATTTTTATCCTCACACAAAATCTTTTTTCCCAACCACAGATAACCCCCACTGTCTGTCTCACATAATTGTATATTGTTGTAAAAATGACGTCGTATGAGTCTGATGAATGTGTTTGAATTTAAGTGTCTAGTTTGTACATATTGCTTCACACACCCTTCCAACACCCCCTGTATATATTCACTAATTTGCCTTGATATTTCGAGCTTTTCCTTCCTTCCTAATTTGCAATTAATATAAATAGGAAGTATTTATTTTTGCTTGTGAATCATCAATGCCAGATGTTTAAAAATTAAAAATTCAAAAGAAATATCTTTGCAAAAAACAAATAAATATATTTTTTGAGATACATTTCAAGACTGAAAGAGTGGTCTATTAAGCTGAGAACGTGGCACTCAGCTTTGTTGTACTTAGAGTAAAGAATCTTGTCCTTTTCCAGCATAGCATGGAGTTTAATCCGTTCTCTGTCGCGCAAGGTTCGCCTGGAGAACTTCGGACAATGGTGGCACTGGTCAGGATTGTGTGAAGATGGAAGGCACACAATACACACCGAGTGTGGATCTGCCAGTGCCATTTTCTTGCCACAGGAAGGACACTTCATAAATAAAGCTGGCATTCTGACTGGAAGAAAATCAGTGGAAGTCCACAAAAACAGTAGCAGGAGCCTTTATAAACCAAATAATGTCGAATTTTCTGAGAAATTCTCTTAATAAACCAGTTTTAGTCAAATACTGAAGAGCTAAAACTCCAGGATCCTCTCAGAAGGAGCCAGAAAAAGAACTGACCTAACTGCCACCTGTGGTGCATCATAAGAGCAGGGGGTCGCCTGCAGGTCTTAAAGGCACGGTACTCCTACTCTAATGCCTTAAAGGCAAGGTGTCAGTTTTCTTTGTTTTCTTTATACTCTGCTGCAGACTACGGCAAATGCCTGCAATTACAGGTTTTTCTATGGCAATAAAGCGTGGATGTATGACAAATGTTTACTGCTCTCTTTCTTCCTTAGGGGTTGGGAGAGTATAGCTGCTACTATGCAAACCTATGTAATTTCAGCATCTTTGCCATTTTAGAAATATTTTAGGCTGCATGTATATGTTTTCACATATGCATATATATGTACATATATGTATTTTCTATATGCTCCGGGATCCCGCACATGGGCGGGGATTATTCATAGATTATGACTATTGATGAGTATCCCCTGGAAGAGAACCAACCGCTAACTTCCCAACTTACCTCTCGAAGTGGTGGTCGCACCCAGAAGACCTTTGTCTCCCTGCCTGCAGGGCTTTTGCAAAATGGCGGTCCTCCATAGAAACCAAGAGGGCATCCAACGTTGAAACAGCACCATGCACCCAGCCTCCCTAGTGCAGCTGAGGGTGCACCTTTGGTGCTACTTTGTTTCACCATTTGCCCTGAGCTAAAGTCCAGGAGATTTGCTCCCACAGCCGAGTGGCCTGCTTGGCAGCAGCCACCATCCGTAGGCCACTTATCACCCATTGGATAACATTTGGTCTCAGCACTCTGCACCCGGCCGCCCTAGTGATGCTCAGAGTGTAACAAGAGTGCATCCTCGACCCTGGAGGACCCCTGAGTCTACCCCCAGAAACTCAATTCCCAATACCAAATACTTACCTCAAAACCAATAACACTATTTTCCTCCATTGGATAACATTGACTTTTTTCTGTCAAAAGTTTCAAAGTGTGGAGTTTGAGAAACTTAAGAAATTCTTTTAAATTGCACAAACTAACAAAAACGATTTTATTTACCTGTTTTCAGAAAATATCCCAGAGCAGTATCTAGGTAAACTACTCTGTGTAAGCCTAGTAATGTCAAAAGTTACTTACCTGCTATTTTACTGAAAAGACCATTCAAGTCTATGTACTGCATTTACTACGTATTGCATGTCTCTGCATCCATACTGTAAATCAAAGTGCAAATACAATTATCGTTCAAACTGTATTTCAATAGCCTTACTACTTTAAAGTACATATTGCTTACCTGTGCCAGGCTTGCTTGGTTCTAGAAAATAAAAAAACTAAAAGAATATTTTTATACAAAAACAATTGGTCTAAAGTTCAGTCTTTGAGTGTGTGAATTTATTTGCTGACTGGGTGTGCACAACAGTGCTTAACACTGTCCTTGCATTACTGCTCGAACACACTGTCACAAATAGAGAATAAAGTTCTATCTAACTTTACCTCTGCCTACCTTTGGGGTTCCACTGGACTCTGTGCACACTATACATCACTTTGCTATAGAATATACAAAGCCCGCTTCCTACAGTATTTGTATTGAATAAGCCACAGTCGCGAAGCGATAGCTGCGCCGTCGGGGACTCCAGTGCCTTGGGCCAGTCATAGTCGTCGAGCAGGCCCAGGTCCGCCTGCCAGGTCTCTCGAAGTGTGTCCAGTGTCGTAGCACTGTTAGTAACGAGAGATTGGTATTTCTTAGTGATTTGATGCTTGCCGAGGTCCCTCATGAATACTTTGGCCTCTATAGGATTACATTCAGGCAGAGTAACGAGCTGTGCAAAGTAGGGAGAAAGGGCATGGTGGAATTAGAGAACTGTGTGTGAGGCCTGTCATTCTCTCCGGAGCTCTAGAAAACATGTATGTTTAATAAAGAGAATGATATTTTAGAAAAGAATGTTATTAGAAACGTTTGGGAAAAAGCACATTTGTTAAAGTATAATGGTGTATACAGGTATTAATCTTTACACATAAGATTCCTGATAGTTGAATTTAAGATCACGAGCTGGACCATAGTTCTAGCATTCAAAACACTTTCAGTCTGTCATGTGGAGGGGGAAGCTCTGAGCAAGGACATAATCAGATTCTGATCCTAACTAATCTCCTATCTCAACAAAGAGGGTTGATATGATTATGAATTAAAAGAACAAGTACTTACCTTCGGTAAAGCATTATCTGGTAGAGACTCTAACTGCAGATTCCTTACCTTTGAATTTTGCATGCATCAGGCTGGATCCGGTAACTTTTGCTCAAGCAATACCCCTAGCACGTGCCGTCGGGTGGCTCCATTCGGCTCCGCGAAACCTCGTCAGCGTTGTTAGAGTTGGTTATGACTTCCCGGTGTTATATAGGCTCCACCCAGGTGCAAGAACGTCAGTACTTTTTGTTTTTTCCACACCAAATGCACAGAGCTACAAATTAACTGAGGGGCCTGAAAGTAGGAGTAACCTAACCCTTACAAAATCAATCTGCAAAGCGAGGAGGCAAGTGTGGGCCTGTAAGGAATCTACAGCTAGAGCCTCTACCAGATAATGTGTTACAAAAGGTAAGTGACTTGTTAATCTGATAGAGACTTCTACCTGCAGATACCTTACCTTTGAAATAGGTACCCAAGCCATACCCTCCGGACGGTGGGTTGCGGACCAGTTCCTCACACTAGGAAGTCCTACAGGATCAAATAGACAAAATGCCCATCTTTGTGGACCTGACTGTCCAGGCAGTAGTGCTTGGCAAACGTGTGCAAAGATGCCTACGTTGCTGCCTGACGGATGTCCAGGGTTGAGACACCCCTAGCCAAGCCAACAGTAGGATCCTTTCCCCTGGAAGAATGCGCCCTTAATCCCCACAGAGGGCTGCTTCTTAGTCAGGGTATAGCAGATCTTAATGCAGAGAACAACCTAGCGAGAAATGGTCCTTTTCTGAACGGTCAGCTCCTTTTTATCTCCCATGTACCACGCAAAGAGTTGGTCATCCACCGGAATTCGTTTTTGTGGCCATGGTAAAAGAACAACGCTCTTTTTGGGTCCAGTCAGTGTAGACACTCCTCTTTCGAAGAGGGATGTGGGGAGCAAAGAAGGTGAGCCGCGCGATCGACTGACACAGATAGAATGGGGTCACCACCTTCGGCTAGAATAAAGCACAGGTGCAAAGCACCACTTTATCTGGAAATAACATGTAGGGAGTCGTACAAGCCAGCCTTCAACTCGCTCACCCTCCGGGCAGATGTTATCGCTAGCAGAAAGGCTGATAAAGGAGAAATATAACCCTGTACCCTGTAAGTGTACCCAAAGCAGAGCCCTACTGGGCAAGGGTAAGAATAAAAAGAAGAACAGTGGAAAGAGAAGCAGAAAGAGAGTCAACAGACCTTTCTGTGCAGTATAATACAAATTCTGACAATGGCAGTCATATACCATCTTTATGGAGGGCCACCTGACTGCCAAAGTAATGTTGCATACTTTGGGAGGAAGGTCAAAAGCCATCAACTGTCGCAGCTCAATCCCCATACATTGAGGCGAAGAGTTGACAGGTTTGGGTAAAGGACCCTCCCCAGCTATTGTGACAGAAGATCCTCCCAAAGGGGCAGCCTGATTGGAGGATTGATGCTCATTTTCAGAAGCTGTGGACACCAGACTCTCCTTGCCCAGTCTAGAGCCACAATAATGACTTGAGCCTAGTCGTTCCTGATCTTTTCCAGAACTTTGGGCAGCAGTACTATGGGCGGAAAGGCATACAGGAGGCATAAGCCCCACTTGAGACAAAAGGTTTCGCCGAGTAATAGCCGCCTTGGAAACTCCATTGTGCAGTATTGCTGACACAGTGCGTTCTCTTCGGAGGGGAACAGATCTAACCAAAGATCTCCACACTGCTGAAAGAGTACTTGTGCCACCTCTGACTGGAAATGCCATTCGTGATCCACTACGCATCGATGGCTGAGTTTGTCGCCCCTGGAGTTCAGAGAACTTGCCAGGTGTTGAACCATCAGGGTTATGCCTAGCTGTTCCAGCCATGTCCCGAGACGCAGGGCCTCACCCGCCCTGCTTGTTGCAGTACCACATGGAGGTGGTGTTGTCCGTGAACACCTGCACTTGCTTACCCCAGACAGAGGGAAGAAATGTTTTCAATGCCAATCGAATCGTTAGGAGCTCCAACAGATTTATGTGGAGTCCTCACTCCGCTGGAGACCAGTGTCCCCTGATCTCCACATCTCCCAGATGGCTGCACCATCCCAACTGTGAATTCTGGTAGGGGAAGGGAGAGTGGTCTGCTATTGACAAAATCACGGTTCGTCAACCACCACTGCAGATCTCTTGCTGTTCCTTCCGAGATCTGAACAATGTCTGTGAGAAATCCTCAATGCGGCGTCCACTGAAACTCAAGGTCTCACTGCATAGCCTGCATACGCCACATGGCATGCTTTACCAACAGGATGCAGGAGGCACAACAGCCTCATAGTCAATCTACCCGAAATCCAAGATAGAGGCCGAAACATTGGAATCATAACCTGAATATGCTGGACTTGCTGTTCGGGAAGATAGGCCTGAATCTCCACTGTGCCCAATATGGCTCAGATAAAAGGGAGTATCGGAGAAGAAGTCAGGTGTGACTTTGGCACGTTTATCGAGAACCCCAGCGAATGCAGGAGGTCTGCAGTAGTCTGATGGTGGGAGACGACTGCCTTGGGCGAGGATGTCTTCAAAGCCAGTCATCGAGGTAGGGGAACACTGACAACACAAACCTGCGCAGATGAGCTACGACCACCGCAATCACCTTGGTGAACACCAGAGGGGCACTGGTAAGGCTGAAGGGGTGCACAGTAAACTGTAAGGGCTCGCTGCCTACCTTGAACCGATGGTAATGCCTGTAGTCCGGCAGGATGGGAATGTGAAAATACATATCCTGAAGGTCCAAAGCTACCATCCAGTCTCCTTGGTCTAGGGCAGACAAAACCTGAGTTACTGTGAGCATCCTGAACCTCTTCTTCTTGATGAAGAGATTGTCGGTTCGAAGATCTAAAATGGGCTGAAACCCTTTGTTCGTCTTTGGAATCAAAAAGTAGCGGGAATAACATCCACTGTCTACTTCTGAAACGGGACCCTTTCTATAGTTCCTTTGGAAAGAAAGCTGTAGCTTCCTCCTAGAGCTATTTCAAATGATCCTCGGTCAGCCGTTCCTGATTAGGCAGAATGGGAGGAGGAAAAGAAAGGAAAGGCAGAGAATAGCCCTCATAAATGAACTGCCAAACCCACTTATCCGATGTTATGGACCTTCAGTGGGGACATGATGAATTCTCCCGCCAACTAGGGTAGTGTGGTCTAGCAGACTCAGACTAGTCCTTGGAGGCTGCAGCTGCCGGGAGCAGCGTGGCAGACAACTTCTGGCCTCTATTCATGGATCGGAATGCACTGCCTCCACTTACTCGCACGGCTTGAGCAGTCTGTGTAGAACGGTGGCTGGGATAGGGCTGACGCGGCTGGAAACCTCTTACATTGCACCGAAAGGAAGATTGGCCATGAGGAGTAAAGGAGTGGCCCAAGGATATGGCTATAGCTCGAGTCCTTGAACCTGACGAGGTCCGAATCTGCCTTTTCTCTAAAAAGAGGGGTTACATCAAAGGGCATGTCCATGAGATTGGCGTAGACACCGCCCAAGAAGCCAGTTGTCCTAAGCCAGTAGTGGCGCCTTAACGTCACTGATGTTGAAATCTATCTGCTCAGCAAATCGGTCGCATCTAGGCCACACCGAAATGTGAATTTTGCAGCATCTCTCCCATCCTTTCCTGCTTTGGAGAGCCACAGCCCAGACCTTCTCCAGGACTTGTGGCAGCACATGCGCAACTATGTCCCAAAGGGAATGGGAGAAACGGCCCAATAAGCATGCAGTATTTAGAGATCGCAATGCCAGGCGGGAGGAAGAAAACAATTTCTTCCAAAATGCATCCAATCTCTTGGATTCCCTGTCCTGGGAAGTAGAGGCCTGCACTACCAAAAACCCCGGGGTGGGGTGTTGGCTGAGGAACTTTGAATCACCCAGTGCTGTGCCATGGCGGTGTACAACAGTCCTATTCACAGGAGCCCCTGTGCTAGGCTTGGACCAAGTGCCTAAAAGGACATCTGTAAGTGCCTCATTAAAGGGCAAAGGGGGTTCGGAAGTGGAAGCCCGAGGTTAAAGCACTTTTGTCAGGAGATTAGTCCTGACCTGCACGGAGTGTAGCTCTAGTCCAAGGACATCAGCTGTCCTTTTTACCACCATGCCATAGGAAGCCCCCTCCTCCGTAGCCACTGTTGGTGGAGAGCGCATGCCAGTATGTGGAGAAGTGTCCATTCCACTGGCTTTCACAAGTTCCCCATACCAGTCCGAGTCATCTTGGTGTACCAGAGGGTCCATTGTCCCCTCCCATTCACCTCCTGAGCCTAGAACATCCTCAAAGTATTTAGATGACAACATGGAACCCCTGGGTTCAATCAAAGTCGGAACCTGTGTTGAGTGAAGTTGTTCCAACTCCGTGTCGTCAGGGATGAGGATGGGGCTGGCACTGGTGGCGCCACAGGCACCGACTTTGGGCCTGATACTGGAGAAGGTCACGGCGGCAAAACCAGCATTGACCCAGATCCATGAGGCACTACCGGCGACGGAGCAGATGGCGTTGATCCCGATGGGACATTCTCCGACCCAGCAGGGCCCGAGAGCTCACCAGAGGGGTTGGCCTGCTCAAATACGGAGAGTATTGCCTCATAAAATTATTTTATCTGAGCGGGGATCGCTCCGGCTCCCGGAAAGGAAGAGAGGCGCGAAGTCAACCCAGGCTCCACCTCCGCAGGACCGTGCCTAGAGAATCGGTGATCCTTACCTCTCTCGTCGACAGCCGAGATGAAAATGAAGTCCACTTAGACTTCTTCTTATGCCTCTTCCCTGAGTGTCCAGAGGACTCGAGTGAGACATAGGACTTAGGGTTCCGGGAACTGTCCCGCGGAGTCTCACTCGATAGTGTTGACTGTCAGGTTACAAGGAGCTTCATCTCCTGCTCCCTCAAGGCCTTCAGAGACATAGCCCGGCAGTCCGAGCATGACTGAGTCGTGGTCGCGCTCAAGACACGAGAGACGAACTAGGTGGGGGTTGTTAACCGATATGAGGTGGCAGGCACTGCACGGCTTGAAACCTGTCTTCTTTGAAGACATCCCTCGCACATGAAGATAGAAAAAATTACCAACAAAAACTCGAGAAAAAACCTGTCAAAAAGCAACAGAGAGATAGCTCTTTCCGGAACAGCACTTATATGGCGCATAAAGAATAGAACTGACATTTGAGTGCCTGGGTGGCGCCTATGCAGGTACTGTGACGACATAACCGATGCCATGTGAAGCCGAAGGGATTCACCAGACGATACGCCTAAGGGGTATTGCTCAGCAAAAGTTGCCAGATCCAGCCGGACACGTGGGAAATTCAAAGGTAAGAAATCTGTAGCTAGAAGTCTTTCAGATACACAAGTTTTTATATTACACGCAGGCCCCCACTAGAAATCAGTGTAGGAATTTGGATTTTGTGTAAACAGGGTGTCTTTCATTATAGACTAGTTGATGCAGACTAATTTTTCATTTCTGGAGATGTCGATCTATATATTTTGTGGTCTCCATACAAAGACATTCTGTAGTCTATTTACTACGTGACTGATAACCAGTTAAACACGGCTTTCATGGAATCAAATGAATCACTTTAAACACAGGAAAAGCATATGATATTTGTAGCTGTGAAATCAACTTTCAAATTTGCATAAAGTATATTACCTAGCCCATACACAATATTTTCACTGTTACGTGTATTGTGATACTTTGCACAAATATCCAAGGATCGCAACAAGGTTGTCGGATGTCATAATGCAAGGACTGTCATGCCACCATTTAGTTGAGCAGATTTTTTTTTGATCCATGTGTCAATGTCACAAAATTGAAGACAGGCAACTTGAAAACCAGTCTCTTGAAGCCATAACAGATTTGAGTGTTGTCGGCAAAGGACAAACTTCAATCAGTGGAATTTGGGCAAATATTAAATAAACTTGGTGACAGGGACTATCTGTAATATCAGACTTCTTTTCTGGAGAAATGAGGGCGTCCATATGATAGCAACAATACTAACTCCAGTGCCTTCCATCAACTGAGGGATGAAGATATGGTGTACAGACTGTGAAATGTTGCAATAAGGTAAGTGAGCTTAGGTCTATCTAGTCAGTTTCAGCAACGTATCTTTAATATCTACCAAGGATGCCTCTTTTCCATAATTTGTTCGAATTGTGTGTCATTTAATCACAACACATACATTAAATATGCCTAGTACTAGAGGAGAAACATCTAAGTGAACAAAACTTAAAACTCTGAAGAAAACGTACAAACTTGACATAGTAACATGTTTCATAAACAGACAATTTATGCAGACACAATACTACAGGGTCAAGCGTTAACCTTTGCCACTTAAAATAGCTGCAACTGAGCAGGGATTCCTACCTCCTTCTCCATGGCTGCCTGGTGTTTCTTAACAAGTTTCTCCATCTCAGCAGCAAAATTATTACGTTGTGTTTCCAGGTCTTTGTCCAGCCGAAGACGGTGTTCATCCATCTCTGCTTTTAGTTTATTCTCCAATGCCATCAGCTGCTTCTGGTGCTGCCTTCGCATGCGTTTGTAACCAGACATCTGCTCACGTTGCTCTGAGTCCTGTTCATGTTCCTGAATTTGTCTGGTCACCTGCAGAAAGAAAAACACAAATGTTTTCTTCCACACCTCATACAAAAAATCTTTTTCTTTGACAAAATACCACTTATAAAGGCATTGTGGACGCACTGTACATTTGCTGGTGGAATTCATTAATTGCTAATATCAAAAGTACTTTATACAGAAAGGAAAAGCACGTTTTTCTAAATAACTAATGAACAAGTTACTTATTGTCAGTAACACTCCTTCTGGTAGAGATCATCTGATCACAGATCCCTCACCTTTTGAATATTTCCCAGAAATTATTATTACCCAGGCACCAGACTGGATCCAGAAGCTTTTCAGCAGTACCTATGCGAACCATTAGGGGTGCTGTGCAACTCCACACTGACGCCGATCCACTACGGGAAAGACAGGTGAGCCTATGTAGGCGCCATCCCCTCGAGCTGACATCAGTTGTTTCAGAGGCTGTCTATGCTCCCAGATGCAGAGCCCCAAAAGCAAATTGCCTTTAACCAGTCTCCAGATTCCTAGACTTGGGATACTATTAATGGAGAAAGTCCAATACGCAGAATGGACGGATAGGGGGTCGGTGAGGGACCTGCAGCTAGACAGAGTCTCAACCAAAAAGAGCGTTATCAAAGTCAAGTTTAACAAGAGACACATGTCGTTATAGATTCCTTACCTTAGAATAACCCCTAGGCGTCAGACTGGATCCGGAGACATTTTTCGTAGCAGTACCCCTGCACATCGGTAGGTGGCATCTACTTGACGCCGCCCATGCAAGCTGACGTCAGTTCTGACAACTTTCCACGTCAGAAGCGCAGAGCTAATTAAGACACTGACAACTGGTGCACATAACCAGGGCGCTAGAAGAGAGTCCCGATCCCTAGAATCAGTTCACAAAAACGGGGAGTATAGGTGGGGCGGTAAGGAACCTATAACTACATATGTGTCTTACAGATACATCGTTACCGAAGGTAAATAACTTTTACATTCGGACTTGGCTGTCCAGGCAGTAATGTTTAGTGAGCGTGTGCAGGGCTGCCTCAGAGGCCAACCAGTGGAACTCCGAGTCCCAAAGCAGTAGTGGCTGCTGTCGCCCTGGTGGACTGGGCACGCAGTCCTACTGGAGGTCCCTGGTGGTTCAAAAAGGCTACAAAGAATGGTAATTCTGAATTTGATATTGATAATGTTGCCAAAAGAGTTTAGGTTAAACAATACAAAAGCAAATGCCATTATGATGTCAACATGAAAGTCAAAGATCCATCATTTTCTGTTGGAGAATGGGTCAGAGTACGTAAACCTGGCATTGCACTTAAAGGTGAACTGAGATTTGGTAAACCTATTAAAATTTTTCAAGTTAATCGCAACAGTGTTGTTGCACAAGACGGAAAAGTATGGAACGTTAGAGGGGAAATGTGTTTTATTTTTTATTGTATATATTATTTTCTAATTCCCTTTCCTTTCCCTTTAATGCTTTGTATACTTTTGATTATGGCTCCTGCCATTCCTTCTGTGTCTGTTCCTTTTAGAATTAGAATCTAGCTTGTGAGTCATTCTTCCTAGGCCTTTGAAGAGAGCAGTACTGTGGCTTTTACATTAAAGTCCTCCTTTTCTCTTGGACTTTGTGATTATTTTTATTTGAATTTTACAGGTTCCTTTTTTGCCAAAGAACAGACCTAGATGCATAGGACAACCCATCGAGAGATGGTATGTTTGTGCACGACCCGATCTTTCTTGGCGCCACATAACCCATGAAGCGTTGATTGTTGTGAGAAAGTGCCGTCTTTCTTGCCTTGGTATGCCCCCACTTTTCCTGACTGCTGATGTGCTTTGACTGAGTGTGCCCTGGGTTCCTGCCAACCAGGTACCCAGGACCTGTGTTCTTTCCCTAGAAACTGTGTTGAAACCAAACTCAATTGGCATCTCTGTCCACCTGTCAGCCCCTAGTAAATGGTACCCTAGATACCTAGGGCATGGTGACCGGAGAAAACCCCTAAGGGCTGCAGCACTTATTGTGCACCTTAGTACCCACACACTGCCTTTGCAGGGTGAGTGCCTAAGTACAGACCTAAACAAAGAGTCGACATGGCAAACATCCCTGTGTGCCATGCCCACCAACCCACTGCCCTGGCATACCTCAGTCACCCCTCTAGCTGGGTGCCCGATGTCAGTGGTGTGGGCACAGGTGCATGAGCCCTGTGCCCCTACAGTACCCAGGGCTATTCCTGGGCACTGTAAGTGCAGTGATGTCATTAAGAGTATATGGTGCTGGGAGGTTGTCATTACGAACTCCACAGCACCACAATGGCTACACTGAAGACTGACAAGTTTGGTACCAAACTTCTCAGCACCTTTAACCTGCACTGATGCCAGTGTGAGATGTAATGTACAATGCACCAAAGGGCATCTTAGAGATGCCCCCTGAAAACCTAACCTACAATCCACGTCTGGGCTGAGTGGCTGCAGAGGCTTCCACACCGCAGACATGTTGCTGGACCCCTGGGTGGAGAGCCTCGCTCTCCTGGGCCTGCAACAATGCACATCCTGGGCGAGGTGCTAGGTCTCCTCCCCCAGGATGGGCAGGGGGACGCTTCCAAGGCATGCCGCCTCTGTGAGCTTCTCCAGACCATTTGCTGTATCCAGCAACTGGCCCCCACCAGTTCTAACCCCCCTCTGGCGGGAAGACTGGCGGGAAAACCTATGTCAGGAAGGGGGGGTACCAGCCTGTGGCAACCCCACCACTCAGGTGGGGGAGGCGAGGTGAAGCACGACCCTGGGCTCCGGCCATCTTGAAGATGGGGAGCTCTACCCAATCACAGCTAGGCTCCTGCCCTCCTTCCACAGGAGAGGAGCAGGCTAGGGGGTGTACTCACCTCAGGACAGGGACCCATTGGTCCCTGTCCTTGCCCTACCTGTATCACCCCTAAATTCAGTATTTAGGGGCCCCTGAACCTTCCTTCCTTAGATCTCGAAAGAAAAAAGAAGAAAGAAGATCAAGAGGAAGAAGACCTGCCATGCAGCTGCTAACAGGACGACAACAACTGACTTGGCCCCAGCCCTACCGGCCTGTCGATCCTGGAACCTACTCCTGCCTACATTCCCAGTGACTCCTGCAGGCAGCAACCTTGGGACACCCAGAGGACCTGCCTGCCTTGACCCTCCTAAAGACTGGGACTCCCACCAGCAGAGGCTCTACTGCAACAACCCCCCTAGTGCCAGCCAGGAAGCTCCGTACCAGCCCACTCTGCACCCGCCGAACCCGGGTCGTGCCCAACCGAATCAAGACCACGAAGACAACCCCCCGGCGACTCGGACCTACCTGTGCTCCAAGATCCCAACTTACCTCTGGAAGTGCTGGTCGCTGTAGAGTCTCAGTCCCAGAGCCTGCAGCCTTTGTTCCTTTTTGAACTTTCCCATTGGATAACATTGAGCGCCCTACAGCTCAAGAGCACCCTGCACCCAGCCGCCCGAGTGCCGCTGGCTGTGCCACCCATGTCCTATCCTGCTTCCCCCCTTGCCCTGAGCAAGTGACCAGGAGCCCAGCTCCCACAGCTGTGTGGCCTGCCAGCCAGCAGCCACCAACCGAAGGCCCCCTTTCCCTCATTGGATATCATTGGGTCTAACTACCTCTGCACCCGGCCACTCCATGCTGCTGGGGCTGAACCAACTGTACTTACCTGACCCTGGGGGACCCCTGAGTCTATGCCCAGAACCTTAACTTCACCAGCAAAGTACTCACCTGGAAACCGGAACTCACTTACCTGCCATTGGATAACATTGACCAATTTTGACTCGAAAATTTTTTAAGTGTGAAGTTTTGGAAACTGAAAATATTCATATAAAATCAGACGAATTCCGAAGTACTCACCTATGAGCAGGGGAGAAGCCAGTACTGTACCTTGCAGCCCAGTACTGAACTGCAAAAGTAATCCTTACCGGGTTTACTAGTAATCTGTATTTTCTCCATAGGAACCCACTGTCTGCTTTTCTATTAAATTTCTTTCAAGTGTCTACTTTTGAAAACTTTAAATATTCTTTAAAAATCATACAAAATACTGAAACACAAGGAGCCTAGTACTGGATTACAAAAGTAACGTGATCATACTTTACCTGCAACCTGAATTTTCTCCCATTAAAATAACCTTGCCAGATTTTCATTGAAAAGTTTCCAAGTGTGAACTTTTAAAACCGCTTTATATTCATGAAAATTCACTACAGTAACGAGAACGTTTTTGCTAACCTGGTTCAGCTTAGACCCCAGGAGTGAATCTAGGATCTAGTCCTGGAACTACTAAAGCAATCTGTACTGTAATCAACTGTACTTTTATTATTACAATCCATTGAGCTCAATGCTAAAGTGTGTCCAGACTTGAGCTGCCTTCAGCAACCCCTGTACCTATTGTGTTTACAAACTTTGTTTCCTTGCTAAGTAATTACACGAGAACACTCATATCTAGCAAAGTATATTTTCATGCCTGTTGGTTCTAAAAATAAAACCACTATAGTATTGTATTGTATTAGGCACTTATATAGCACCACTGCCACCCTTCGGGTATCCTGGCGCTTGGATTATCGGGTATATACCACACAGCAGAATCAATTGTCAATAAGACAGTCTAAGGACCGCCTTTGAGAAATAGCCACGTTTTCAGGCTCTTCCTGAAACAGATCAGGGAGTCAGCCTTTCTGAGATCCAGAAGTAGTTCATTCCAGGCACGCATGGCAGTCACACCAAAAGCTCTGCCCCCCAGCCGAGATCTCTTAAATCTAGTAGATGTTATCAGATTTACATTTGAAGAGCAAAGCTGCCTCCTAGGGGCTGTACCAGGTAAACATCTCCTGCAAAGGGACAGGGCCTTGACCGTGTGATGCTTTGTATACAATGTAGAGATAATTAAAGCAGATTCTCTCATTGATAGGGAGCCAATGAAGGTCTCTCAGAGCTGCAGTCGTGGAGGACCTGCAATCTCTGTCAAGCACCAGCTTTGCTGCCATAGACTGGACTCTCTGCAAACTCTGCATAACATATTGTGGTGCCCCCATATACAGGGAGTTGCAGTAGTCCAGCCTACTCAGGATTACACTCCTCACTACGAGAGATGGAGTATCCTTTGGGAGTAACGGAAGAACCTTCCGTAGCATACGCAGCAAGTTGAAACAGACGCTGGCTGTTTTATTCGCTTGGGAGACCATTTGTAGATTTTCATCCACCATCACCACCAAATTACATACCACTTTAGCCGGAATCAGGGGCTCGTCCACAGGGCTAGCTTGAACTCTACTGATAGATGGCGAGACACTCTAGTGGCAGGACAGTACACCACCTCTGTCTTCCCCCATTAAACTGTAGGGAGTTTTTCCTGAGTCAACCAGATGTCTGGCACATGCACTCTGAAAGGTATCCATAGATACCGCTTGTTTGTCCTCTAGAGAGAACACCAGTTGGGTATCATCTGCGTAGTTGACCAGGCCTATCCCATAGGATTTAATGATGGGGAATAGAGGACGCAGATAGATGTTAAAAAGAATTGGGCTGATCGCCGAGCCCTGTGGTACCCCATGTTGTACTGGGGACATACCTGAAGTGAACAGTGACAAAGACACAGCCTGTTGTCTTCTAGACAGATAAGATGTTAACCACTGTAAAGCCCGTCCATTTACCACTATGCCTTTTAGTCTCTCCACTAGCACAGTATGGCTCACCGTATCGAATGCGGCTGACATGTCCAATAACACGAGGACAGAGGAATTCCCATTGTCAGCATGCATTCGTAGATTGTTCATTATGGTTGCCAGTGCAGTCTCGGTACCGTGTCCCGGGCAGAAACCATATTGATCCCTATCCAGCAAAGAGTAATCTTCCAGATAGCAGGAAAGATTTTTGCTAACAGCCTTCTCTCGGATTTTAATAGGATATGGCAGTAAGGAGATAGGTCTAAAATTTGCTGGATTAGTAGGGTCCAAAGATGGGTTTTTTAGCAGAGGAGTCACTACTGCTTGCTTCGATGCCTCCGGTACCTGTCCTTCCTCCAATGACTGGCAACAGATCTTCCATAGCCAGGGGAAGGTATCTTAACCATCCCGTTTCCAGATTTTATTAGGAAGAGGGTCTTTTGGTATAAAACAATTGGCCTGGAGTTCAGTCTTTGAGTGTGTAAAATCCTGAACAACAAATGCTTTGCACTGCCCTCTGGTACTGCCTTACTGCTCGACCAAGCTACCCCTTTTGAGAGTAAGGTCATTCCTGACTTTATCCTCTGTTATATCTTTGTTTTTTTTGACTCTATACGCACTGTACTTCATTACAGTCCAGTATATATAGAGCCACTTTCTCACAATTGTCCACCCAGAATTCTTTAGTGCAGTCACGGTAGAAAGACAGAGCACGTTTTGGGTCCAGACTGAGGAGTCTTTCCTCTTTGGAAGGGTGCGGAGTCGGGAATAAGGTGAGCAATGTGATGGTCTGACCTATGTGGAAGGAGGTAACCACTTTGGGAAGAAAAGAGGGCCTAGTGCGAAGGACCACTTTGTACGGATGAACAATAATAAAGGTAGGCTTGGAAGACACAGCCTGAAGCTCACTCACCCTGCAAGCCGAGGTGATGGCAAGCAAGAAAGCAGTCTTTAAAGAAAGAAAACGAAGAGGATAATTATGTAGAGGCTCAAAGTAGGCACACATAAGATATGCAAGTACAAGATTCAAGCCCCACTGGGGAATTACAAAAGAATGAAAGAGATGAGTAATGCCCTTCAAGAATCTGTTTACAATAGGGGACTTGAAAAGAGAGGCTGATCAGGAACTCGAAGAAAGGTCAAAATGGCGGAAAGATAGCCTTGAAGGGGTGCCCAGAACAGAACCCTAATGGGTCAAAGAGAGAATGAAGAGGAGAACCTTTGAAAGAGCAGCAGAAAGGGAATCAACAGCCTTTGCTGTACACCATGCCATAAAATTGTTCCATCTACAGGCGTATACTGTTTTGGTGCAGGGATGCCTGGCTGCCAAGATAACGTTACAGACTTTGGGAGGAAAGTCAAAAGCTGTCAACTGTTGCCGCTCAATCTCCACGCAAGGAAGTGGAGGCTTGACAGGTTCAAGTGGAGGACCGTCCCCTGCTACTGCAACAGAAAATCCCCCCGAAGGGGCAGCCTGATCGGAGGATCGGTGGTAATGTGCAAGACCTCGGGATACCAGGCTCTTCGTGCCCAGTCCGGAGCCACAAGAATGACTTGGGCCCGGTCGCGCTTGATCTTTTTCACCACTCTGGGCAGAAGTGGTATAGGCGGAAAGGCATATAGAAGACAGCAACTCCACTCGCGCCGAAAAGCATCGCCTAGTGAGTGCCTCCTTGGAAATTCCAACGCTCAGATTTGCTGACATTGAGCATTCTCTTTGGTGGCGAACAGATCTAACCAAGGCTCTCCCCACTGCTGAAAGAGACCTTGCACCACCTCCGAGTGAAGACGCCATTCGTGTTCCATCATGCACCGGCTGCTGAGTTTGTCTGCCCTGGCGTTCAGAGGACCTGCCAAGTGTTGAAGCACCAGGGACATGCTCTGATGTTCCAGCCACTTCCAGAGATGAAGTGCCTCCTGACATAGGGTCCACGACCCAACCCCACCCTGTTTGTTGCAGTACCACATGGCGGTGGTGATGTCTGTGAACACCTGCATTACTCTTCCTTTGACAGAAGGAAGGAATGACTTCAGTGCAAGACAAATCGCTCGGAAGGTTGATGTGGAGCCCAGACTCCACCGGAGACAGAGGCCTCTGATCTCTATGTTCAGTCTCCCCCATGTGGCCACCCCATCCCAGAAGTGATGCATTTGTCACCACTGCGAACTATGGTTGGGGAAAGGAGAGGGACCTGCTGTTGACCCTGTGAGAAGTTGGCCTGATATATGATGTTTACTAGTTCTAGTGATCACCTTGTATCAGTCCAAACAACCCTTATGGTGATTGGTTGTAAGTCAACCTTATAGACCAGCTATCCTAGTGGTAGCATGGACAAAGCAGTCTTAGGCTAAAATCTTTTGGCATGTGAAGCCAGCTGTTTTACCACATATAACCCCTTGAATACCAAGTGAAAGGACACCACACAGGTTGTTATGAAAATAAACAAGTATTTATTAACTAACATATACCTCTGAACTCTTTATGGAGGTCAGAGGGCTAAGCACAAGACAATCTCTTAGGAAAAATACGTTTAAGTTGCACGATTTACAAAGGTGCCCTAGGGGCAAAACAAACCATATACTAAGTAAGTGGAATGTGAAAGTCAATATTAGGAATGGAGCTGTCTAGAGGCTGTAGGATCGCTGGGACCAGGCTATACTAACTCGAGGTAGGTAATAGGAGGCCCAGGGAACACGTGTGCAGAGTGTGAACTCACACGCGAGATGCGTACAAATGTCTATGGACAGTACAGTTTAAGAAGAAGGTGAGTACCGACGTCCCTGACTAGATAGGACAAAAACGACTGTGGAACTGGACACTAGGAGAGTCAAGCTACCCTTGAGAACCGAAATGCTCGTGTTACCTCACCCAGAGGCTGCAGGTGCATAGGTGCCAAGTCGTGTCGGGTTCCGGCGTTGAAGTCTATGGAGCCTGGAGGAAAAGATGCTGCAGGCGGTCAGGAGGAAGATGTCCGGTGTGATCCAAGGGTGGATCAGTGAAGAGAAGAACCTGAAAGCAGAGGGGACAATGTTCAAAGTCACTAGCCAGTGACTGGAGTGGAACCAGGAGTGGAACCAGATGTCGTCGTCGCGATCAGGTGAAGGTGGACGCTTGTCTCTGCAGCCACGTGGACCAGGTGGTGTCTTCGACGACCAGGTTGGAGGCAAGAGCTGTCTCACACAGGCTCTCGCTGTCGGCGGTGTCGGCTTCGGAGTCAACAGGCCTTGGCAAAGGCAACCCACGCGGTGAGTGGAAACAGCGTCTGGAGTGGACCAGGAGGGTCCGGGGTACTCCTATTTTGGAAGGGAGCAAGGGCCAGTCTGGAGCAACCAGACCAGCAGTGAAGATGTCGGGTTTCGTCGTCTAGGAGGTCACAAGCCAGCCGGAAAGTGACCAGACAATGCGTCGAGCAACAAACAGGCAAAAGGGCCCCACGCAGATCTCGTGGATGCTGGAGGGCTGGTCTTCGGTGCAGGAGCTGCTCGGGGTCAGGGCTTCTCAATCCCCAAAGCACTTGGACGAGGATACCTCTGAAGTCGTGCTGGAGCGAAGTGCTGCTTCTTTCAAGATGGCCGGTCCCACGTGTCTCGTCGCACCCACGGATCTCAGCTGTGCTGCAGATGTAGGTAGAGGTCGGAGAGGTCTGGGAATCCGGGTCTCGTCGGGCTCTGAAGTCTGGATCCGGGAAGGAAGACGACAAAGTGAAGCCGCTGGACGCTGATGGTGCCTGCTTTTCAGGGTGGACACTCCTTGCCCACAAGGGAGATTTCTTCAGTCTTCTGTGGAGCAGAACGTCGAAGTCCAGAGTTGTTTCTTTTAAAGTTGTTCAGGATAATCTAATTTGGAATGGGACCAGCTCCTACCTTTATCCGGCTAAAGGGGGCTGTACTACGACTAGGTCCCTCCTCTGGGTGGGACTAGGAAGGGGGTGGTTACACCCCCTATCCTTTGTCCAGTCTTGCGCCAGCTCTGGGGCTGGAGTGCCCCAGGAACTGGTTTAGACCGGAGTATGCACAGGGACACCTTGTGTGCCCCAGGCATGTCTCATTCCTTTCAGCCCTGTCCTACCTAATACACAAAATCCTGTCTGGGGTGGTGCTAGCACCTCCCAAGGCAGGAAACCCTTTGTCCAAGCCTCTCTCGCCGGAAGGACTCCCAGCAGCAGGTGGTCAGACTTGTGTCTGTGGTGGCAGCATCCATTTTGTGATGCTGAGGCTCGAGTTAACTTTAACCGGGGTTCACAGTTACATACATGTCGTGTCCCTCCAGAAGGGTGGAATGCTACCCCAGTCGCCAGAATTGGCGAGGGGGTAGTATTCCAATTAGTATGACCCCTTACTCAACATGTTTTGATAATGTTATACCAAAGTTGGCAATAACCGCGAGGATTATAATGCACTTAAGAGTATATGGTATAGCGTTATCATGGAAATAGCTAAAGGACTTGGTTCCGAAAGCTGCAGACAGGCTCAGCTCATGCTAGAGCACCATCTCACATAATTCCAAGCACTCTGCCTTCAGGATTGATAAGGCCTGCCATAGGAGTGACTGATAGGAGGATATGTGTCCATTTTAGGGTTAGATATAGGGATACTATATCTAAAGCAAAGGGTGATTACACCACCTTGCCCCAGCTGATTGATCAGCCAGTTGTGTCGGATTTGGATGGCCAGCCAGGGGTGGCATAATACATGCTGCAGCCCCTGGTAGGCCCTGGGTGCACCTATGCCCTGGGTACATAAGGTACACTGTACAGGGGCTGATAAGGTGACTCAGAATCCAATTGGTTATGCACCTAAGGTACATGGTTGTCAATTTTAGGGAGAGCACAGCTAGGCTGTGGGTCTGATTAGCAGGCCCACAGCCAGGGAAGTCTTAAACCAGTGAAGCAAAAAGCAAAAATCGGGGGTGACCATAGGATTGCAGACCCTACTCTCCTACATAACTCCCCCCCCAAACTTAGGGACATTAAACTAACCTTGACCAGGTGAGTCTTCTTGTTCTAAGTGGAAGTACATGGAGAGACCATCTGCATTGCCATGGTCAGTCCCTGGTCTGTGCTCCACTGTAAAGTCCATCCCCTGTAGGGAAATGGACCACCTAAGAAGTTTGGGGTTTTCACCCTTCATTTGATTTAGCCATAAGAGGGGCTTATGGTCGGTCTGAATCTTGAAGTGAGTGCCAAACAAGTATGGCCTCAACTTCTTCAGGGCCCAAACCACAGCAAAGGCCTCCCTCTCAATAGCTGACCAACGTTTCTCTCTAGGGGTCAGCCTTCTACTTATAAAAGCAATGGGCTGGTCATGACCATCAATATTCAGTTGAGATATAACAGCTCCCACACCCAACTCAGAAGCATCTGTTTGGACAATGAGAGGTTTGGAGAAGTCTGGACTCTTGAGAATAGGTGCAGTGCACATGGCCTGCTTTAGGTCATCAAATGCCTTTTGACAGCTAACTGTCCACTGAACTTTCTTTGGCATTTTCTTACTTGTCAGGTCATTAAGTGGAGTCACAATGGCTCCATAATTTCTGACAAATTTCCTATAGTAACCAGACAGGCCCAAGAAAGCTCTGACCTGTGTCTGGGTGGTTGGAGGAGCCCAGTCCTTTATGGCCTGTATCTTGCTCTCCAAACGTTGAACCTGGCCCCCACCTACAAGGTGGCCCAGATATACAACTTGACTCTGCCCTATCTGGCACTTAGTAGCCTTGATAGTGAGGCCTGCCTTTTGCAGGGCCTCCAAAACTTTCCTCAGGTGGATCAGGTGATCTTACCAGGTGGAGCTAAAGACAGCAATATCATCTAGATATGCTGACAGAAGTCATCCAGCCCAGAGAGAACTTGGTTCACCAACCTTTGAAAAGTGGCAGGTGCATTTTTCAAACCAAAGGGCATCACCACAAATTGGTAATGGCCTCCTGGGGTAGAAAATGCTGTTTTGGCCTTGACATCCTCAGCTAACCTGATTTACCAATAACCAGCTGTCAGGTCAAATGTACTCAAGAATTTGGCAGAAGCCAATTTATCTAGGAGTTCATCTGCTCTTGGTATTGGATGGGCATCTGTCTTAGTGATAGCATTGAGACCCCTGTAGTCTACACAAAACCTCATCTCTCTCTGAGTGTGGCTCACTTGATTAGAGCGGCAGACTCTGATGCAGAGGTCTGGCCCGGGACCAGGGTTCAATTCCTGACGCGGCAGGGTCCTGAGCCCAAAAATGTCCACGGACTCGATAATTCTCGCCTCAGTGCCTACTCTAATTATGGGGTCCCACGCTGCAACTCTGGGCAATAGCTTGCTTAATCTCCACTACGCGGCCCACCCGCTGCGGGATGCCTGGCTTTCACCTTGGGGATGCCCAGTAGGGGTTATCTCACAGGGAAAAGCCAGGATGGGTTCCCAAGGCAAGCCCCTTGATGCCTTCGGGTGATACGTGCGCTATATAAGTCGCAATACATTTACATTCTCTTATCCTGGGTGTGAGGTTTAGGCACTAGAACTACAGGACTAGCCCAAGGGCTCTCTGAGGGTTCAATGACTCCAAATTCCAACATCTTTTGTTTTATGCAGTCCCTGACGTGGTCAGGTTGCCTGTAGATTTTACTCTTTATAGGCAGACTGTCACCAGTATCCACCTCATGGGTGCACCAGTTTGTCTGACTGGGTGTCAGAGAGAACATTTGTCTAAAGGATTGAAGAACTTGTTTGCAATCCTTTTGCTGATGTTCAGAGAGGCTGTCAGAAAAGACCAGACCATCTACTGACCCATCATCAGGGTTCTGAGTGAGCAGGTCTGGGAGAGGGTCACTCTCTTCCTCCTGCCCCTCATCTGTAGCCATGAGCAAGCCCATGTCTTCCCTGTTGACAAATGCCTTGAGCATGTTCACATGAAGTACTCTGTGAGGGCTCCTGGAAGTTCCAAGGTCTACCAGGTAGGTGACCTGTCCCCTCTGTTCAATTATAGTATGGGGTCCAGACCATTTGTCTTGGAGAGCTGCTGGGGCCACTGGCTCCAACACCCACACCTTCTGTCCAGGCTGGTAAACAGTAAGGACAGCCTTTTGGTCATGCCAAGCTTTTTGCAGTTCTTGGCTGGCCTCAAGGTTTTTAGATGCCTTCTCCATGTACTCTGCCATCCTGGAGCGGAGACCAAGTACATGGTCCACTATGTCTTGCTTAGGCTTTTTGAGAGGTAACTCCCATCCTTCCTTCACAAGACACAGGGGTCCTCTTACAGGATGCCCAAATAGAAGATCAAAAGGGCTGTAGCCAACCCCCTTCTGTGGGACCTCTCCGTAAGCAAACAAAAGGCAGGGTAAAGGGATGTCCCATCTTCGCCTAAGCTTTTCTGGTAACCCTTTTATCATCCCTTTAAGGGTCTTGTTGAATCTCTCCACAAGCCCATTGCACTGTGGGTGATAGGGGGTGGTGAATTTGTAATTGACACCACACTCCTTCCACATTGCAGTCAAGTATCCTGACATGAAGTTTGCACATCTGTCAGAGACAACCTCCTTAGGAAACCCCACTCTGGAGAATACTCCAAGCAGGGCCCTGGCCACAACAGGAGCTGTAGTGGTCCTAAAGGGAATAGCTTCTGGATACCTGGTGGCATGATCCACTACCACCAGTATAAATCTGTGCCCAGATGCTGTCGGGGGGTCCATTGGTCCAACAATGTCAATCCCCACTCTTTCAAAGGGTACCCCCAACACAGGTAGTGGTATAAGGGGGGCCATTGTGGTGCCACCTGATTTGCCACTGGCTTGGCAGGTGACACATGAGCGACAAAACTCTTTGGTGTCTTCAGACATATGAGGCCAGTGAAAGTGAGGGACAAGCGTGTCCCAAGTCTTGTAATGGCCTAGGTGACCTGCAAGGGGAATTTCATGGGCCAATGTAAGAAGGAAACCTCTCAGAGACAAGGGGATGACCAGCCTCCTGGTAGCACCAGGCTTGGGGTCTCTTGCCTCAGAGTAAAGGAGTCCATCATCCCAGTATACCTTGTGGGTACCTGTGTCATTCCCTGCAGCCTCAGCAGCAGCCTGCTGTCTGAGCGGTTCAAGAGAGGAACAGTCTAACTGTGCCTACCTCAAGTCTGCCCTGGAAGGTCCCCCTGTCCCAAGAAACTCAACCTGTTCAGGCTCAAGCTCTTCTAGGACAGTTCCTTCTGGAGTCTTTGGGTCAGCCTCCTGAGAGAGCTGATCCTCACCTTGAGGCAGGGGGGAAGGATCTGCCTTAACCCTACTGCTCTTTCTCTTGGGAAATGTCTGGTCCATTGTTCCAGGATCCAGCACTTGTTCAGCTGGGCATTTTTTGGCCTGTGACCTAGTCACAGCAAGGACATGTGCTGACAAACCTAACATTTCCACATGAGTCCTATACTCCACATCTGACCATAAGGAGGATTCCAAATCATTGCCCAAGAGACAGTCCACTGGGAGGTCTGAACTAACAACAACCCTTTTGAGGCCATTTACCCCTCCCAAGGAGAAATTAACAAGTGCCATACTATGGTTGGTAGTGACATTGCTAGCATTGGTCACTAGGTAGTCTGAACCTAGTATTACCTGTCTAGGGTCCACAAATGCTGGTGTCACCATAGTGACACTGGCACAAGTGTCCCTGTAGGCCTGAGCCATCTTTCCATTAATTAAAGGCGTTTGCCTGTATTTGCCCAGAGTACTGGGACATATTGTAGGGGTCAAATCCATGTCCCCAGTACAAACATGAACAGCCTGAGTAAGTACTCTGACTAGGTCAGAGCCTGTCTCAGATACCAAGGTTAACCCCACTATAGCCTTTGGAGGAACACTACCACTACTAACTGTACTAGGGGGTGCAGGTGCCTTAGGGGCTGTAGTGGTAGGAGCTTAGCCTTTCATGGTGCACTCACTAAACCAGTGAGTGTTACTTTTACAGTATTGGCACCATGGTTTCCTCTGACCATTATTCTTCTTCTTTTGGGAATTCTGGGTCCCACCCTCTTTAGATTGTTGGGGCCCTGTTGAAGACTTCTGGTCATTTTGCTTATTCTCATTACCCTTCTGGTCTGCTTTCTTCTGGCCACCACCCTGGTTCTGCTGCTTGACCCTTGTCCTGACCCATCTGTCTGCCTTCTTTCCCAATTAATGGGGAGAGGTCAGATCTGAGTCAATAAGGTGCTGATGCAACAACTGATTCTGACAATTACTTAAGATTTGCTCTCTCATAATTAGATTATACAATCATGTGTAATCAGTAACTTTACTTCCCAGTAACTAGCCTTCAAAAGCCTTAGTGGCACAATCAACAAAGTCAGCCCAATCCTAAGACTGAATTTTCTGGGTGTCTCTGAACAGCAACCTGTACTGCTCAGTTGTTAAGCCAAACCCATCAATCAGTGTATTCTTCAGGACTTGGTAATTGTTAGCATCCTCAGCTCTAGTAGTGAGGAGCTTATCTCTACCTTTACCTTCAAAGGAGAGCCACAATATAGCTGCCCACTAACTCTGGGGGATGCACTGGACAGTGCAGGCCCTTTCTAGAGCAGTCATCCATTTGTGGATGTCATCCCCTTGTTTAAAGGGGGGCACTATTTTACTCAGGTGTCTAGTATCAAAACTCCTGTCTTTATCTATAGGGATAATGCTGCCACCAGTGGGGTCTACCCCACTCAATTTCTGCTCTCTGGCAAAGGCAAGTCTTTCTTTGGCAAGGGCAAGTTCTTCCCTCTCAATCCTTAGATTGACTTCCCTCATCTTAACTTCATGCTCCCTTCTCCGAGGGGATGTCATCCCTCTCTGAGAAGATGCCTGAGAGACATGGGTGTGAATAGATCTGTTAGAGCCTCTGGAGAGAGACCTAACTCGTCTATTCCCAAGGTTAAGCCTACTTGAGGATAGGCCTGGGGCTCCCCCAGTTCCATTCTCATGTATGCTTAAGTTGGCCCTGGTAAGTCTGCTGACTCTTCCCTGACCATGGGTTACCTCACCATCAGATGAGTCTCCATCTTCCCCCACTTCATCAGTTTCTGGGAGATTGGAGTCCTCCTCTAGTGGGGGTATGTCTTCCTCTGTAGGGTCAGATGGGCCTGGATTAGAAGCCCTTCTGGCATCAAATGTCTCCAAGAGACCTATCAGAAAGTTAGTTGTAGGGTTAGAACCCTGTTTTAGTTTCCTGGAGGTACACAATTGTCTCATCTCCTAGAAGCTAAGGGCTGCATATCTTGACATGACCTGTGGAGGGTCAACTGCCACCAGGGGAGCCACTGTGTTCTCTCCTGTGGTAGACATGCTTTTCTAGTGAGGTGTAAGTGATGCACTTACCTACACTATGGGTTTACCTACTGATCCCTTGCTAAGAGTTGTAGTCAGGGTGTGCTACTCCCTTTCTACTACAACAGCTGGTTCAGTAGAACTCAGAGTATGTCTAAGCTTGTTATATGTACCTATGGTCCCTTATGTGATCTTTCAAATGATGTCTCAAGATTATATTTGGTAAAAACAACAGCAAGCTCAAATCCCAACCACTGCACACCAATGTGAGAAGTTGGCCTGATATATGATGTTCACTAGTTCTAGTGATCACCTTGTATCAGTCCAAACAACCCTTATGGTGATTGGTTGTAAGTCAACCTTATAGACCAGCTATCCTAGTGGTAGCATGGACAAAGCAGTCTGAGGCTAAACTCTTTTGGCATGTGAAGCCAGCTGTTTTACCACATATAACCCCTTGAATACCAAGTGAAAGGACACCACACAGGTTCTTATGAAAATAAACAAGTATTTATTAACTAACATACACCTCTGAACTCTTTATGAGGTCAGAGGGCTAAGCACAAGACAATCTCTTAGGAAAAATACGTTTAAGTTGCACGATTTACAATAGTGCCCTAGGGGCACGACAAACCTTATACTAAGTAAGTGGAATGTGAAAGTCAATAATAGGAATGGAGCTGTCCAGAGGCTGTAGGATCGCTGGGACCACGCTATACTAACTTGAGGTAGGTAATAGGAGGCCCACGGAACGCGTGTGCAGAGTGTGAACTCACACGTGAGATGCGTACAAACGTCTATGGACAATACAGTTTAAGAAAAAGGTGAGTACAGACGTCCCTGACTAGATAGGACAAAAACGACTGTGGAACTGGACACTAGGAGAGTCAAGCTACCCTTGAGCACCGAAATGCTCGTGTTACCTCACCCACAGGCTGCGGGTGCATAGGTGCCAAGTCGTGTCGGGTTCCGGCGTTGAAGTCTATGGAGCCTGCAGGAAAAGATGCTGCAGGCGGTCAGGAGTAAGATGTCCGGTGTGATCCAAGGGTGGATCAGTGAAGAGAAGAACCTGAAAGCAGAGGGGACAATGTTCAAAGTCACCAGCCAGTGACTGGAGTGGAACCAGATGTCGTTGTCGCGATCAGGTGAAGGTAGACGCTTGTCTCTGCAGCCACGTGGACCAGCTGGTGTCTTCGACGACCAGGTTGGAGGCACGAGCTCTCCCACGCAGGCTCTCGCTGTCAGCGGTGTCGGCTTCGGAGTCAACAGGCCTTGGCAAAGGCAACCCACGCGGTGAGTGGGAACGGCATCTGGAGTGGACCAGGAGGGTCCGGGGTGCTCCTCTTTTGGAAGGGAGCAAGGGCCAGTCTGGAGCAACCAGACCAGCAGTGAAGATGTCGGGTTTCGTCGTCTAGGAGGTCACAAGCCAGCCGGAAAGTGACCAGACAATGCGTCGAGCAACAAATAGGCAAAAGGGCCCCACGCAGATCTCGTGGATGCTGGAGGGCTGGTCTTCGGTGCAGGAGCTTCTTTGGGTCGGGGCTTCTCAATCCCCAAAGCACTTGGACGAGGATACCTCTGTAGTCATGCTGGAGCGAAGTGCTGCTTCTTTCAAGATGGCCGGTCCCACGTGTCTCGTCGCACCCACGGATCTCAGCTGTGCTGCGGATGTCGGTAGAGGTCGGAGAGGTCTGGGAATCCGGGTCTCGTCGGGCTCTGAAGTCTGGATCCGGGAAGGAAGACGACAAAGTGAAGCCGCTGGACGCTGATGGTGCCTGCTTGTGCAGGGTGGACACTCCTTGCCCACAAGGGAGATTTCTTCAGTCTTCTGTGGAGCAGAACGTCGAAGTCCAGAGTTTCTTCTTGTAAAATTGTTCAGGATAATCTAATTTGGAATGGGACCAGCTCCTACCTTCATCCGGCTAAAGGGGGCTGTACTACGACTAGGTCCCTCCTCTGGGTGGGACCAGGAAGGGGGGTGGTTACACCCCCTTTCCTTTGTCCGGTCTTGCGCCAGCTCTGGGGCTGGAGTGCCCCAGGAACTGGTTTAGACCGGAGTATGCACAGGGACACCTTGTGTGCCCCAGGCATGTCTCATTCCTTTCAGCCCTGTCCTACCTAATACACAAAATCCTGTCTGGGGTGGTGCTAGCACCTCCCAAGGCAGGAAACCCTTTGTCCAAGCCTCCCTCGCTGGAAGGATTCCCAGCAGCAGGAAGTCAGACTTGGGTCTGTGGTGGCAGCATCCATTTTGTGATGCTGAGGCTCAAGTTAACTTTAACCAGGGTTCACAGTTACATACATGTCGTGTCCCTCTAGAAGGGTGGAATGCTATCCCCATCGCCAGAATTGGCGAGGGGGTAGTATTCCAATTCGTATGACACCTTACTCGACATGTTTTGATAATGTTATACCAAAGTTGGCAATAACCGTGAGGATTATAATGCACTTAAGAGTATATGGTATAGCGTTAACATGGAAACAGCTAAAGGACTTGGTTCCGAAAGCTGCAGACAGGCTCAGCTCATGCTAGAGCACCATCTCACATAATTCCAAGCACTCTGCCTTCAGGATTGATAAGGCCTGCCGTAGGAGTGACTGATAGGAGGATATGTGTCCATTGTAGGGTTAGATATAGGGATACTATATCTAAAGCAAAGGGTGATTACACCACCTTGCCCCAGCTGATTGATCAGCCAGTTGTGTCGGATTAGGATGGCCAGCCAGGGGTGGCATAATACATGCTGCAGCCCCTGGTAGGCCCTGGGTGCACCTATGCCCTGGGTACCTAAGGTACACTGTACAGGGGCTGATAAGGTGACTCAGTATCCAATTGGTTATGCACCTAAGGTACATGGTTGTCAATTTTAGAGAGAGCACAGCTAGGCTGTGGGTCTGATTAGCAGGCCCACAGGCAGGGAAGTCGTAAACCAGTGAAGCAAAAAGCAAAAATCGGGGGTGACCATAGGATTGCAGACCCTACTCTCCTACAGACCCAATCCTGGTTCATTAGCCACCACTGCAAATGGTGTGCAGTGCCCTCCGAGATCTGGACACAATCAGAAAGATTACCCTGATGCTGTGCCAACTGGAACTTCAGGTCCCATTGCAGAGCCTGCATATGCCACCTGTCATAGTCTACCAACAAGATGCAGGAGGCCAGGAGGCCCAGTAGCCTCCGGGTCATTATGATCTAAACACGGGATAGAGGCTGAAAAATCGGAATTAGAGCCCGAATAACCTGGAATCGCTGCTCGGGAGGATAGGCCCAAAACTGCTGTATCCAGGACCGCTCCGATGAAAAGGAGCTTCTGTTGTGTTCTAATCTAGGACCCCGATCAATATTGTGAGCTTATGCCCCTATACGGCTATAATCCATCCATACCCCTATAATGGCATAAATGATCAGAGCCATATTTCAGAAACTCGTCTCTGGCATAAACGATCAGAGCATTATTTCAGAACCTCGCCTCTGCAGCTCATTACAGTAGATGACACAGCAGAAGCCACTATCTTAGATTCCTAGATTACACTCCGAGTTCTTCAACAAGATAAAACCCCCAGCAACCGGAGAAAGCCCTGCTTGCTTTGTTTTTATTAGTAATAGAACTCTAATGAGCACTGTAAGAACGACCAGTTCCGAGTGACATCTTTATTGACGTCTTATGTCCAAAAACGTATGTCAAACAAGGCACCTTTCGGGTATAAATATTACCAACGTTGCCTTAGGCAAATGCGATGGTGTGGTGAATACAGGAGCAGAACAGCTGTCCCTTGCAGAGCCCAGCAGATGCGAGAAGCCCACGGACGCTGCCCCTCCTCCTCCTTGACGCGCTGAGAAAGACGCTGTCTTTTCTCCTGCCGAGAAAATCCAGCTCCGGCGTTTCCAGCCTACCCTTGCGGGTGACTGGAATATCGAGTCCTGAAAGGAGATACCAGCCCTCCAACATTCTATTCCAGAGGTATGGTGTTGACTAAACCCTTAGAGAGAATTCTTGAAGCAAACCCTTGGCAAAACCAACTTAACTAAACTGCTACTTACTTACTCCCTCCCAAGTATTAGGCTTAGGTCAGGTACACTGGGGTAGGCGTAGTTAGAAGCACCAGTTGAGTACGTTAGTCAAATGTATATATGAATGTATATATTTTATTCATTTTAACCATTGTATGGCTAAGAAAACATATCAATGCTTTTACAGTATTATTTCGCAATTCTCCTTTTACTGTACGCACTTTTTATAATAAAAAGTCTTGCAATTGTGGCAATTCATTTCTCTTGCATGAGAAGAAAGACCGTTCAATAAATAATACCTTTTATTGAAAACGCCTGTCTCTATTCTCTGCATCTTGGTGAAAGTAATGTGAACAACTGACTGAGTGAAATAGCGGTCTATTGTTTCACACGACTGTAGAGATTGACTCTTATTCTAAGGAGCAAAGTTGTCATATTTATGCAGTTGTTGGAAAACTGAATACCTTCTTGTCTGTACCAGGGAAGCTAATCACTTCCTATTCAGTCAAGAAAGTTTCCAGTGACCTCTGAGCTAGTTGGTACAAACCCAATTAAGTTTAGCATAGTCAGTAGAGACCTGGAAGACCGCACTCCTACGTCTACACTGCTGTTTATGTTATTCCAATGCGCAGGGCCTATAGGGAAAATAGGAACTACACTACATGGCGCCCAACGTTTGGTAAGGCGATAAAACTAACACAAGACGTTAGAGTAACTCAGTCGTGCTTTTTCACAAAGACCCTTTCTACCGTAAATACTCCAATAGACGTCTGGAATGGGTGAAAGGTTAAAATCCGCCCAAACTTAGTAGGAAGAGATTCCAATGTAAAGCTCTGGTTTATTCAACGTTGAAGGATAGAGTGTTCCAAAATATTGTGCACCTAATCTTTGTTTCCTTGAAACCTGATCTGCAACAAAAGACCTTCCTGACAGTAAAATGTCAGAAGAAAACAACGGAACCACTGGAGCCGCAGTAAATGTGACTCAGCAGGGTTCCGATGAAACAGGGATTTACCCACCGGATGCAATAATCATCCCGGTCAACATAAGAAAAACTATAACGTTAAAACGTATAGAAAATGGACTGACCACACAAGGTGGCACAGTCGTCTTCGTGATAGAGGCACACGAATATCGGCAGACAGAGGTATTCTATTCATGGATAAAATTTCCAGCGGCAAACGCTGCAACAAACTAGTTCCACTATTACAAAATAGGGGAACCACCGGATGAATACGCTCCTTTCGAGGAGATTGGAATCCAATAAAATACCAAGAGCATCTGCTCTGGTTTAAAGGCGCCCTAAAACATAATGATCATATTACCAGGCTCGGTCCACTAGGTAGACCAGGAGCAACGTGGCCGGTTCTAGCCAGCTACACACCACATCCGGACATTGCAAAAATGTTGAAAGAAGAACTTTTAGCACAGCTAAAAACATTAATTAAAATACATAGACAATTAGTCCAATATGTAATGCGGACTGCAACAGTCCAAACAGCTGTTAATGTCCCACAGCTGACCCCTCATCAGGGGAACACAAATAAAATTACACCACAGAACATACAATCATGTCTTGGTAAAACACCCATAAAACGGGAACAAATTCCTTTCTGGTTAGCGCAGAAAATTACTCAAATAGAGGCAGTATTTCCGAATACTACCCCTATTGAGAAACACAGAATCCTGACCATCTGCCTTCCAATGGGGGTCGCACCACACGTGGAGGACTGTGACACTTGGGGTACAGTCTTTGCTTCCATTTACACAAAAACACATGGTGTTCCGTCAATGGCGGTAATACCAGATGTGCTGAAACAGATTCAGAATGAATACGGTCCAGAACCTGCTTTAACTCTTGGTATGAAATTACTGAAAGACTTCAAAAGCAGGTCTCGGCTATATTACTAGCCAATATAAAAGGAGAAGCAGCATCTGTGGCGATCCGCCAGAAGTTGAAGGAAACAGATATAACAGATCAACCAATTGAGCTTGCCAGAATTATAGAAAACTTTTATGAAGAATTAGGTAGAGACAGCTTGGGTGGGAAACCAGTAAAACCCCAACTACTCGAAAATCCTGAAAAAATTATTTATTAAAAATAATTCAAACACTCCTAAAAAGAGCTTGGATGGAAATAAACTATCCACTCCCAAGGAAAAAGTTTTCCAGTCCAGAGGAAGGTCTCCTCGATGGAGGGAAAGAACTCCGACTCGAGAACACCAGTCTCCCCAGAGGGAGCCCTCTGAGAAAAGATATAACCTTAGAAATAGGGATAACTTGAAGAAGCCTGATAGATATCAAAGTAATGATACACGTCCCTCTCGATATTTTTCGCAGAAATCGGAAAGAAGAGGACGGTCAGACCCAGGAGAGCACACCAAGTCCAAAGACAAGGAACCTGCTCAAAGTAAAAAGTTACAATTTCCAAAGAAGAAGGTAGCCAGTATTAGAGTAGTTGAACATGCCGAGAATACTGAGGACACAGCTGAAAAACGGGGAGTGGGCACAGACAATGTTAGACAGTGCAGCAGAAATCACCATAGCTCGCAAGATCCTGATGAGTCATCTGGAGACAGTGGACACAAATGAATACATTCAAGTAGAAACTGCCGACACCAGAGTTAGCGAACCTCATAAGATATACGAAATAACACTGCGTACAGAGGGAGAGAAGACCAGGAAAATAAGGGGTTTATTTTGGGATAAACTCTCAAAAGGCTATGACATCCTGTTAGCTGAAAAAGATTGGCCCCCGGAGTTTGTCAGGGAGTGCCCTCGTCGCGAAGAAACGATTATGCCTGCCTTCTCGACTCACATTCCGATTCACACTAAATATATATACGCAAGGAAATGGGCAGTGGCCCAGGCACCAGCATTATATAACAAGCATTTGCAATGCAATAGGTCTCGCATTAGGAAAGTTTGAGCTATTGGTATTGTAAATGACAAATTTTTTATTTATGTGTTGGTTTTGAAAGTCGCGAAATTAATAACTTTGTCATTTACAATGCCAATACTTTTAACTTTTGCAAATGTGACACCTATAGCATTTCTAATGCAATATGTGTTGTATTTACGTGACTTAGATGTATTGATATTACAAATAACAATGGCTTTTAATGTTTTAAAAAAATTAATACTTAAATAAAAGTAGAGGGAGGGCGATAGATAGAGGGCGATAGATAGATAGAGGGAGGGCGATAGATAGATAGAGGGAGGACGATAGATAGATAGATAGATAGATAGAGGGAGGGCGAGGTAAATTGGGTAAATGCGGACCCAGGGGCTATTTTAAGATGTTCTTGTATGCATATGAGCCGTTTGAATGTGGTGCAGCATAGGTAGTACATTATATGATCATTGTTGGTAGCCATGGGATAAGCATGTGGCCAGCCAAAGGGTAATGCTGTCAGATTTCCTTTACCCTAATAATAATGAAGTGCGATGGCCTTTAAGCAAAATAAGAGGTGAAATAACTAGATATTAGTACTGTCCCCACTAATGTCTGAAAGTACTAATGCATGCATGACATGGCAAACAAAACCTATTCTGTGGTATGAAAACATTAATCTTTCTTGTTTTTTCCAAAAAGCATATTTAATGCACCTTTACTATGCCGCTCTGGACACGGAGGCTGAGATTTAGAGTGGCTTGGGGCACTAGAAGAAGCACCAATGAGCCACGGTTTAAGTGAGGGAATTCTAGTTTCTGAAAAGCAGAAGAAATCCACTGGTGTATTCTTGTGAGGCAGGCCTGCAAAGAGGCAATTAATAACAGATGGGTGTAATCCACACAAATAGTGAACTACAACACAGTGAGAGGTGACAGTGAGGTGAAAGCTCACAGAGATGTCATGCACAGGGTTAAATAGCACTGATGATGGGGTGGTACCGTTAAGAATCCTGCAAGTACGGGGCTGGGGGGAGGGTCGTAGTTTCAGTGAATAATAAATTGAGATCTTTCCAAAGGGAAGGCTAGCAGTAAAAACGCCACTATAGAGAAAAGGAGTGTTGTTAAAGCTCTAGGAATCTTTCAGGGCCTTAAGTATAGTTTATTTTATAGTTAATAACCTAATGCGGGTTTGCATGTTGTGCAAACATTATGTCACTGCGTTTTGCTTCCTCAAACCCAACCGTGATTTTTACTTAGGGTAATGTCGGAAGAGCAGCGAGGGAGGATAATATGGCATTAGCAAAATGGAGGGAGCCTTGGCTTCCATCAAAGTATATAAGGAAAATGAAAAGCAAAAAATTACACTCGACTCCTGTCAAAAACGTTGCATGGTGAGTTTGCTGTCCTTTTAAATCTGATTTCGCCACCCCTAACATGGCTGCTTCAAAGGGATGGGAGCCGAGCAGGGACGCGGTCTGAATGGAGGCAAATGGCGGTGAGACAGCCATCCTGGGAAAGAGACTGGCTATCCTAGGAACCTGGACAGTGGGCAGAAAAGAGGGACAATATAGGTACCTGCGAGTCATCATCTTGAAAATAAATAAAACACATCTACGCCTACGGAGCAGTGGATGAATCATTAAAGCGCGCTCCTTCAAACGTAGTTGTTATTATGTCCCGGGCGGAAGTCAGGCAGGCCGGGGGCGGGACGTGGAGACACACCGGAAGCCCGGGCGGGCTCCCGTGAGGTGAGAGCCTCGCACGCACAGAAGGATGAGACCGACGCCGCCTGCAACGAGCCCTCGCCTGGAGACGAGTACCGGTGAGTGGGGGCCTTTGCTGAGCTGCGAGGGCGGGGGGCATGTGTGTGTGAGTGGGGCGGCGGGGGGCTCTGTATGTGTGTGAGCGTGCGTGCGTGTGTGTATGTGTCTTGGAGTCTGTGTGTATGCGTGTGTGTATGCGTGTGTGATGACTGCGGGGGGGGGGGGAGAGTGTGTGTGAGCGAGCGAGTGTCTGTCTGTGTGTATGCGCATGCATGTGTGTATGTGTGGGGATGTGCACGGTGAATGTGGACGGAGCCGACGTGCGCGTGCACGAGGTCAAATCCACAGGCTAAAGCGCGTGGCACCCTCTTGTCCTAATCCCCCTGAAGTCGATGACTATAGTTCTCGAACTGGACTGGAGCATCCTACGGATGCTAGTCCAGCTCGCCCTAAAAATGCTGATTGTGCTCTGACTTGTACCGAAAAAAAGGTAACCAAAAATCCTTTAAAAAAATGTACAAAGGCGTTTCGCTGTTTATTTTTTTAGTGTTTAGTTGAAAGCAGCATCTTTTGTATGTAATTTTAGAACTGATTGAATAGCTTTTACAGTTTTATTTTTTATGTGAATTTAGTGAATTGGACTGTGGCATTATTCTCCCCAAGTTCCTAGTATTTTATCGAATTAAATGTTTTTGGCTGTTTTAATAAGACTGACGTGTTTTTGACTTGTTAAAGATATATTTTTACTGAAGCAGCCGCAGGAAAGCATTACTGTTAGACTCTGTGCATGCATGCGCTGTATGTCATGTACTGATTGTGCCTGTAAATCCACAGTGTTCTAGAACTTCCCATGAGTGACCATCACTCGTGGAGAATGGAATGAAATGCTGCTGAAGGCAGAATCGGTTATGTTTTAATTTGGATACTGATCTCATTCGCTTCACCCCAATTTTCCTCTTGAGTGCACTACGCAGAACCTCTAGCTACATGAGTCTGGAGAGTAAAGCAATGCATATTACATTGTCCTTTGCCAAAAGTTCATATGATAACTGTATCAATTGCGATTGCTAATAAAGCCGGTGGAAAAAAGGAAATAAAACCATATATTTCCCTCTGGAAATTGACGTGTTTGGAATATGCATCAGAATGTGATACTGGAAAGTGATATCTTTTTTCTAAGACTGGCAAAACTATTACATATATGCTATCCTCCCAGAGCAAGAGCGATTTGATTGGCCGCTTTACATTTGATACGGCAGTAAGGTTTCAGGTGAGGAAAACCTAGACGCAGGTCCGTGAAAGTTCTGGAACATACTTCTGTAGGGAGAAACAGGGCCCTACTGAAAACCGAGCGGCCCAGACTCACCATTGGCCAAACGACTGACCTTGAAGAATGATGGGAGGGAGGTTACCCCCACTCTTAGGTTTTGAGTAGCCTCCTGCAAATCTAGCGCTCTGACGTGACTTCAGTGAGACGCTGTAGCCAAGTCGATAATAAATACCCTTTTACCGGAAATAGACTCGCTAGGTCTCAAACATAATGTGCTGTCATCTGTAATGCTATTTTCTTCTATTTATTGCTACCCCCACCTTCACCATACATCTTCCCTTGTTGGTCGACGGTTAAACACTTTTTTTTTAATGGCCTTCGGTAAGAAGCCCTAATCCGTGCCCTATGGATTTGACGACGGACGAGCAACGAAGGTGAAGCACTCGCCTGCTGCAGCTAGTTACGTATGGAAGAGGCTTGGCTTCCTGCAAGGAAAGTTTGCCTCTTGTCACCTCTCCAGAGAACTCTCCTCGCTTAGCTTCAAGTCTGTCACGTTTGCAGACGTGGTGTATGAACAACACTTTGCCTGACGCCAAACAGCAGCTTAAATAAAGCTTCCAGACAGGGCTCGTTGGCGGACTCGTGTGTGAGAGAATCAGTTTTCCCTTCGACTTGAATGTCTGGCTTAAATTATTGGGGAAATGTAATTTCCTCCTCAGGAGTATTGAAAGAACGGTTCGTCTTGAGGGGGTGCAGTCCTGAAACAGCGAAGGCATAAGCGCATGGACGTCAATCCGGGGTGGCAGCTGCTGCACCTGGCTTTCTGCTTGATACCTCTGGCATTGCCATTGGTCTGAGACATCATCGAGGGAGCTGGGTCAATAGCCCCTGCTGGTCTGCTATCCCCAAAATAGAAATGAGGGGAAAAGAGAGGACATTATTATGTCCCGGGCGGAAGTCAGGCAGGCCGGGGGCGGGACGTGGAGACACACCGGAAGCCCGGGCGGGCTCCCGTGAGGTGAGAGCCTCGCACGCACAGAAGGATGAGACCGCCGCCGCCTGCAACGAGCCCTCGCCTGGAGACGAGTACCGGTGAGTGGGGGCCTTTGCTGAGCTGCGAGGGCGGGGGGCATGTGTGTGTGAGTGGGGCGGCGGGGGGCTCTGTATGTGTGTGAGCGTGCGTGCGTGTGTGTATGTGTCTTGGAGTCTGTGTGTATGCGTGTGTGATGACTGCGGGGGGGGGGGAGAGTGTGTGCGAGCGAGTGTCTGTCTGTGTGTATGCGCATGCATGTGTGTATGTGTGGGGATGTGCACGGTGAATGTGGACGGAGCCGACGTGCGCGTGCACGAGGTCAAATCCACAGGCTAAAGCGCGTGGCACCCTCTTGTCCTAATCCCCCTGAAGTCGATGACTATAGTTCTCGAACTGGACTGGAGCATCCTACGGATGCTAGTCCAGCTCGCCCTAAAAATCATGTAGGATGGGATGAGGACTCTCCTCCTCACAAAATCCAGTTAAAAAGTCAACCGACTGCACAAAGGCAGTATCCAATTAAGCAAGAAGCTAAAAAACAAGTCAGGGAGATTTTAGATCAACTTGAATACCAGGGGTTGATTGAAACATGCACCTCTCAAATGAACAATCCTTTGTTTCCTGTCTCCAAACCGGACGATTCATATCGTCTAGTCTTGGACTACAGACACCTAAACTCATGTTGCAAAACATTTGCAGTACAAAATTCGCATAGTGCTGCACTAATGAATAACAGTTTGTAAAAAATATAAAACTGACATTAGACATATCTAATGGTTTCTTTTGTCAAAATATTGCACCAGAAAGCAGATACTTGACCGCTTTCTCAGTAATGGGGTCTCAGAAAAATTTCTGTAGGCTCCCACAGGGATTCATGAACAGCCCAGGACTATTCTCAGCCAGAGTAACAGAGTTACTACAAATATATGATGATGATGAGGCAGCATCTTACGTCGATGACATCTATCTCACAGACGACGACTTGGAGACTCACTTGAAAAGGGTGAACACCATAATACTTGGGTTCGCAGCAGAGGGTTACAAATTCAACTTTAAAAAGTCTCGAATTGCCCATCTGACAGTATTATTTTTAGGATACGAATTATCAAGTGAAGGGAAAAGCCTAGCGGACAACTTCTTAGAGAAGTGCGCTGTACTCCAAGCACCAAAAACGCTGAAGAACTTACAATCGATTCTATGTTTCCTGAATTTCGGAAGAACTTGCATTCTAAATTATGCAGAGAGGGTTAAACCTCTCTACGAACTAAATAAACCTGATTTTAAACCAATCAACTGGACTCAAAAACACACAGAAATTTTGAGATCACTGCAAACAGACATGTTAGCAAAAACAAAATTAGATACACGTGATCATACAATCGACCTTGTAATCCGAGTCATCCCAAGAAGATGCAGATTCACGTACCTGACCTCTAATGAGGGAGAAAAGGTACCAATAGCTTACAAATCTCACTTGTACACACAAGCAGAAAAAACATTCAGTCTCACAGAAAATACTGTGAAAGCAGTGCAAACTGCTATAGCAAAAGAACGAGAACTAGCACATGGCAAAAGGATCAATGTCCTCACAGCGGAATCCACCTTCGAGGCGCTATTCAGCCCAGTAAACCTGCCTACAGTGTCACTAGACCCGAAATGGATACAGTGTGTAAATTCTCTTGGCGCGGAAGATGTGAAATACTATTTCACCCCGCACATGAAAAAACTGAATGATTTAACTTATGAACAAGAATATCCTCTGCCAATCGAAATTCTTCCTCTACAACAATACTCCTGTATAATCTACACAGACAGATTTGTACCGCACTACAACGTAGAGAATAAATCCTACGATGCAGCCTGCGCGATTCTTAAAGGTCACTGGCTGTGCGGTAAATTCAGACCGAAAATAACAAAAACTGAATCAGTGAGAAACTGTTCGGCTCAGCGAGCTGAAATCAGATCTTTAAAGATGGCGCTTGAAAATGCAGATCGTGAATTCCCGACACTAATCGTGTGCGATTCGCATTTTTGCGTCAACTCTTACAATAACAAGTTACAGAGCTGGGTTCAAAATGATTACAAAGTTGACACAGGTGCCACAATCAAGCATAAAATGCTTTGGAAACAGGTAGTTCTTTTACAGAAAGAACTACAAAAGACTCACGTGATACATACTCTGAGTCATCAACGTGATGGCGTTCACGTTGCAGGGAATTCATTGGCTATTACAGCCACAGCAGAAGCAAATAAACCGGCTTCCGTAGCCACAAAAAAGAGTTCAGAAAAATACATAGACGGGGAAACCATGCAGGAGGTTGAGGTTCCGTGACAATTGTAAGTGGTGTTTTCGACTCACACGAATATGGTTGAGTCTGGTATCTATGAACCGCAAATGACGAGTTTAGTAAGTGTGCGCAGTTTCGCTGTGCTAACTTAAACCGTTCGTTTGTTATGTGGGTTTTTCATCTGTACCCACGGGTTCCATCTTAGATACGGCATCCATTTTGTCTCTTGACCTCAAGTAGCCAGCGAACGGACGTTGTCCGCTTCGCGACCCTGGGACTCCCAAGATATTTGCGGAAGACACATATCCTTTGTAAGTATCTTTATGACGAGGGGGATGCTACTGTAAAGCAGATGGCGCCGCTCGAGGCTCATCTTGCCGTACGGACTTATTGTCTCAGCCGTGCATCTCATTAGGCACGTCCCTTTGATGCCTGTATCTCGTGTTTCCCGATACCTCCCCTTTTACACCCTTTCCGATCTCCCCACTGTCTCCGTCTTCCTCTGCACCTGTCCTTGTTCCTATTTCGATCTGTTTTACTGCTGATTGGAATTCGCTAATGATGGGAAGATGGGTTTTTACAGTTGGGAACCACCAAATGTTTCCGCACTTATGTTCCGGACCTCATGTGTATCAAAGTGACCAAAGCGACCCCTCTGGGGGATAATGGTGGGAACCGGGTTGTAAACTTTTGTGTGCCATGTTGTCCTATGGGTAAAAACTGTATAAAAGGAGCGATCCACAGAACCAATTTGAAGCAGTCTCCCCGAACTACACTCGATGTACTTCCTGTGATTTCTGTGTTCCCTGCAGCAAATAAACCTTGAATCTTTGACGCCGAAGGAAGTGTCCCGTGTCTCTGTCATTCGTACGCCGGAGCAGGTTACCCACGAAGGTTTCAGGTGTTGTGCCCTGGCACCGCTGGGTCTTAAAGAACCCAGTCCTTCAGTTGGCGCCCAACGTGGGGCTGCATCAGTGGTACCGGTCCAAGCCCGACGATCGTGAGGAACTTCGTGTGAAATCTCCGAGGGAAGGTGCACTCCGCTTCATCGATCCTGTTGTCGAAACAAGTGGCCCGAAGACTTTTTCCGCGAAGATTCCCGCCTCCTGACGGCTGCGACGGACTGCTGCCCTGACTGTAGACCTGTTTTGGCGCCTGGCGTAGACCTTGGTATAGCGAGACGATTGACGGGCCTTCCTGGTGACGCCATCGATCTTTGAGTTAAGTATTTGTGGGTCGCTCCCAGAGTTCTTGGTTGTTGACACTTTAGCGAGTGTTTTTGTTGTTAACGCTGTGTGAGTGTTTTTGTCGGTGACACTTTACTAGCGTACTTTGTTGTGTTGTTTGACGACTGCAGCCGCCAAAAACCGAGGGTTTTGTTCTTTGCTGGGACTTGGTAAATCCCGTAACCCTTGAAGTTTGTGAAACTCGGCTAGTGTGCAAGATGCCTGGTCGCAGTACTTTGTTTAGTTGTTTCAGGCCTTGTGGTATGGATTCCCGACTGGAGGACTCGTGTCCGATACCTCCGGTTGGAACTCCCACGTATGAACTATATAGCAAACATGGGCTAGGCCCGATTACTTTTAATGAATACTGGATCAAATATACGAAGAAAGATGGTGACCTTCGTTGGCCACCACATGGTAGCTTCGAGGCACCGATCTTAGATAATCTAGAGGTTAAATTGTTCGCGAAAAAGTCAAGGCTGGCCATGTTTGATGCCTTTCGGTTGTGGCGTAAAGAAGCCCGACAGAAAGAAATCAGACAGACTAAACGAATTCAGCGAGATAGTGCTGGTACCATTGTAAAGAAAGCAGAGCAGTTCCAGCATGATAAGGAGGTTAGGGAAAAGGAAGTGTTTGACAGATTACAGCGTATGACTATAGATAAATGTTATCCCGCCTTGCCTATGGAGTCGGAAAAGAAGGAAGATGCAGTTGAGGATCCTTTAATGTCTTATCTTATGAAGTCGCCACCTCCGTACGTACAGGGAACCACAGCTCCTGTGGCTCCCCCTGTACCTGTTCCTGCACCTATTCTTCCTTTGCCTGTGCCTGTTCCTCAACCTGCACCCGTTCTTCCGACTGTTCCTGCTCCTTCCTCTGTTTCTATTCCTACTGCTCCTCCGCTTCCACATACTCCTGCTCCCGCTACTGCTCCTGCTCTGTTAACCCCTGCTGTTGTTTCTGTTTCTACTCCTTCACTTGTTAGTCCTGTGTCCTATGCTTCTCCCTCTACTCGTAGTCGTAATTCTCCTCTTGCGGCTAGCTTCTTTCATTCACTCGGACCTGTTCTTGGGTCCGCTGGTTCAGATGGTCCTCAGAGACGTAGTCAGCTCCCTGGTAATAGGGAACGTACTTCGCTATACAATATGGCGATGGGTTGGATGATGCACCCCCTTAGAAATCCACCACGTGTTGTGCTAGACACGTTTTGTCAGTTCAATATACCAACCCAGAGATTTGTGTTCGAGGAAATGTGTAAGGTTCTTCGTGATCAGATATCGGCCGACGCGCCTGACGAGGTGCTGACCGCTTTGTCTGATCTACAGCTTCAGTTTTCGACTGGACTGATAGTGGATACTAATGTTCGACGTGCTGTTGAACGGTTGCTATCTTTTCGTCCCACTCCTATACCTCAAGCCTTGTTTGTCGAGGATGTCGAAAGACAGACAGACGAGTCTGGCCAATATCCCATGCGTGAAGTTCCACCGGTTTGGATACCACCTAATCCTAATGCTCAACCTCCGACGACAGTGGGGCATTTCCAGAGAATATGGATACATCTTCCATGGAAACGCTCGGAAGTGTTACAGGTGAAGCAATCTTTGCCTGACCCTCGCAAGAATCCTGCAGGGTATTACAAAGAATTATCGCAGCTCGTAGATGCTACAGTAATGAATCTAGCCGATATCGACATGTTGTTCGGCAATGTCGTACCGCAACCGGTATGGGCTAAGATTCGTCATGAAAACCATCCGAATGAATTAGGTGGTGCTTGGGCTGCTATTGTCGCGGCAGATGCCGGACAAACGGCTGCTGCTAAACCCGACCAGCTGATTATTGATCTTCCTCAACGAATAATAGCGTTAATGAAAACTCTTATGCCAGCTCTGATATCTGCAAAATTAACAAGAATGGTCCGCGGTAAAGAGGAGTTAGGAAACGGCTGTGCAGGGACACGATGGGCGCGTGTAATTGTTAAGTCTCCTTTGAATTCTGGAATGACCTCCTGTAGAAAAAAGGAGGTAAGCCACTGTTTCATGTCAGAGCCCTCGATTTTCTCGGGAACTCCCACGATTCTGAGGTTCGACCTCCTATTATAGTTTTCCATTTCATCCAATTTTAGCTCAAGTGACTTAGAGGTTTTGGTAAGGGATGTAACCTCTTTTCTAACTTCACTCATATGATCCTCTAGGCCCGAAATCCTAGTCTCCGCTTCTTGTAACCGAACAGGAAAAGAGGAGATTGATTCTTCAATTTTGTCTAGCCTTTGATTGATAAGGGCCTGATCGGACCGTTGGGACTGCTTCATCTCCCTCACCTCGCATAGTATCATATTAAGCATGTCTTTAACCGAGATCTGGAATTCTCCTGTGGTCTCAGTCTCCATTCCTAAAATCGGGCTTTGCACTCCAGAGAGAGAAGAGACTATGAGATCCATCTGGGGTGAGACTTCGTCTTGTATGAGATTACTTTCTTGCGAGCCTGTTAAGTCCAGCGAGGGGAGAGTTTTGACCCCATTTATCATGGTGGGTAGACTGGAACCACCCCCTCCTTCCACCGTTCCTTCTGGTAAGCCCGTAGGGCTTGAGCTAAAACCCACGGATAGAGAAGGGGCGGGCATTGAATTATCCGTTTTTTTCACAAATAATGGGAAATTTTTAGTAACTTTAGGGGCAACTTTAGGGGCAACCCCTGACCCCCCACCTTTGGAAGCCCTAGGCTGCAAGCAATTATCCAACGCCTTGCTCATCTCACTCCCATTTACATCATGTGTTGAATCAATTTGCTCTTGAGACGGGGTTTTCAACGGCGTCAGTCGAATCGGATTAGGAAAAACAGAATCCGTCGTCTCCTCCTCCTCGTCACCCGAGGTTCCAGAGATATCAACCAGCGAATCTTCTTTCCCAGCACCTGTATCAGCATTTTTTTGAGCGGCAATATCATCCTTTAATTGCTGGCGTCTGATTCGCGCTTTGGCGCGGGCATTTAATTGTTTGCCCATCCCACCAAAAAACCAATAAAGTTTTCTCCAACACTGCACTAGGAAGCCAACAGCAGTATGGGATACCTCCCGAAAATTGTTTAAATGGGAGAACAAAAGCTTTTAACCAGAAAGCTTCAATTGTCTCTCTGTCCTTCCCGCTTCTTAGAGCATGCAGACCCCCCAAACTGCAGCCGCTGCACACTTATCGTCAGCAGAGAGAGTCTTTTACACAGCAAGCAGAGTCCTACCGGGTAGTGCGAGGCAAGCAGAGAAACATCAGCCAGCACAATCTTCTGCACAATCTTCTGCCCGCTCAAATATCAAAAGCCCAAAAGTTAATAAGTATCCAGCCGATCGTTACTTTGTATCCTGTAACAGCGCAGATCATAAGAGATCATAAGAGATCGTAGAGATGAGACGCCGCTCACCTCATGCCTTTTACTGCTCCTTATCGTTATCCTTATCGTTTCTCTTCAGGAAGAGCTTCACACATTCAGCTCAATCCACGCTCAATTCTATGCTAAAGCTCCGGTGAAAGCAAGAAAAACGGCCATTCCTCAGGTAGCTGCTTCATGCGAAAACGCCAACAGAGACGCCTCGCTGCATCGCCATCGACCGTGAGGTGAGGGAGGAGTCAGGAACAGGAACTCCGGCTACGAGGAGGCGTGGAACTCCAGCGCAGCACCTCGGGGAAGTCCCGAGTACCGCGGACCATTCTTGTTAATTTTGCAGATATCAGAGTTAAAGAAACTATCCTCTCGAAAGCTTTTAAGCAGAGGCAATTTTCTGTTAATCCTTCCACTAAATGCCGGATCTTTTCGGATATGTCTGCCGCTGCGGCTAGGAGGAGGAAGGAATTTGTAAAAATGTTGCAACTGTTTAAAGATAGGGGCGCTCAAGCCATGATCGCTCAGCAATCAAAATTGAAAGTTTTGGTAAAGGGCAAATTTCATCTATTTGCGGATATCGATGAAGCACAGGGGCTGTTACGTATGATCTCTCAGGATCAATGAACTATGGCCGCGAGACTGTCTGTTGAATTCTAGCGCTGGGCGCATTTCTTGCTTCTTTAATTTATTTATTTCTTTCTGTTCCATGTACTATTGAAATTTGCCGGATGGCAGGATATGTTCTTTTTTTTTTTTGCTTCTTATTTTTCCTTTTGTGAGAGGGAGGGAGAGGGCAGGACTGGACTCATAGGAAGGTTAAGGGGTGCTAATTCAAGGCACCTTAAGGGTAGGGGTGGTTCCGCATGGCCGGCGTGGGGGAAGGGCCATAAAGGAAGGGGGGATTAGAGGGGTTGAGGGGGGGAGGGGAGGGCGGCAGGGGGCACGAAGTCAAAAAATGAAGTCTTGGATGTTTGTTTATAAATCACTTGTGTATAGTTGGAAGGCTAAGAATGCTAAATACTAGATTGGTATATTTGCTGCAATGTGGGGTATTTAAACGGTTTACTACCTGCTTTGGAGCCTGGGAGTGGGTTAATTTCTGTGTTGATTTTCTATTATGGGGGTGAAAATTATTTCCTTCAACGTAAATGGCTTAAACAATAGGAAAAAAATGAGAGCAATAGAACTATGGACTAAAACGCAACAACCTGATGTGATTCTATTACAGGAGACCCATATATCTATGTCAAAAATTGAGGAATTCCCTATGTTCAAAAGTTGGGCTTCCTGTAGAGTATTCTCTTCATGTTCAGAGTCACAGAGGGGAGTGGCGTTATTTGTTAGTAAAAAATTAGAGGCCCAGATCGGTCAGGTGGAGCAAGGGGGGTCGGGCCGATGGTGCTGGGCCACATGTATGATTCCAAATAGAATTAATCCAGTCACGTTAGTCAGTTTCTATGCTCCAACAGAGGATAGACCAGAGATATATGAAGAGCTTTTTCATTCTTTGTTGATGGCCAAGGGTGAGATCATTATTGGTGGGGATTTTAATATTACAATGAACAGAGAGCTGGATTCATCCAGCAGGTCGAAGACTCAATTCAAGCCTAAATCCCTAAGGTCCATTAGGAATAATATGTCATTATTTAACCTGTGGGACCCTTGGCGCAATCAAAATCCGGACAAAAGAGAATATACCTGCTGGTCAGGCAGATTTAAATCCTCCTCTCGAATTGATTTTTTTCTAATTTCACGTCAGATCATTTTTTCCAAACAGACGTTGCTCCATAACGGCTTTTCGGATCATGCAATGATTATGATGGAAGTGGGATTGGGGGATAGGGTAAGAGCCCCCAAACGTTGGGTCTTTAATAAAAAATATTTAACTGATGACACTTGGGTGGCGTCTATTAAAACTGAGATAGTAGACTTTCTCTCTCGGAATATGGGAACTGCCCCCCATAACTATGTTTGGGACTCTCTTAAGGCCTATATTCGTGGCCTGGTGATTGGTAGAGATGCAGCCGATCTCTCCGTAGTTAAGAATAAGAATAGATCTCTCCAACAAAAGATTCAGGCCCTGACTGTACTCCGCCAACAAAATTCGGCCAGATCGGTTCAAGATCAATTAAACGCGGCCAAAAGAGAGCTTTCTCAGGAGCTCTATAATCAGAGTGACGAGAATTTTCGTAAGAGCTCACAAAAAATATATGAAGAGAGTAATTTTACCGGTAAACTCCTGGCGTGGCAGGCCAGAGAGCAAGCCTCGTCTAATCTCATACATTCTCTACATTCTCCAGACACTTTTAGAGATACATCGGTTCCAGCTGAAATTGGAGAAATAATGTTAGCACACTATAAGAGGATCTATAATACTCAATCAATGATAGATCATCAAAAAGTATTGAAATATCTGGAAAAGTATTCTCTTCCCACTCTTTCTCTTATAGATCAAGTTAGTATGGCCACTCCATTTACTAGAGAGGAAGTAGAGAAAGTAGTCCAACAGCTCCCATTAGGGAAAGCTGCTGGCCCTGATGGGTTTCCTTCAGAGTTTTTTAAAGTATTTTTTAGTTCCTTCGCAGATTTTTTTGTCCAATTATTAAACTGTATGCTGTCTGGTGGATCCGTCCCTGATTCTTTTAGGGAAGGAACAGTAGTAAGTTTTCTTAAAAAGGGTAAACCCCCCAAGGATCCGAACTCTTACAGACCCATCACGTTACTGAATACAGATTACAAAACCACCACTAAACTACTATCTACACGTTTTAATTCTTTTTCTTCAGATTTGATCCACGCAGACCAGAATGGTTTTGTTGCCGGTCGGCAACTGTTGACTAACACTCACTTTTTAACAGAGGCTTTGGATTTTTTTGAATCACATAAGGTCCCCGCTTTAATCTTATTATTTGATGCCGAAAAAGCTTTTGATTTGGTGGTTTGGGAGACACTTTTTATTATTTTACAGCATTTTGGCATCCCAGAAGTAATTATTAATTTGATTCGGAGTCTTTACTCAGGGGCTCTGGCCAATATTATTATTAATGCTGAGTCGGTGGGACTAGTATCGGTTAAACGCGGTACTAGACAAGGCTGTCCACTTTCTCCGATATTGTTTGCTTTCTTCATCGAACCTTTAGCAACTGCAATTAGGAAAGCTCCTCTCCTATTCCCCCCTATTAATTTGATGCCTAAAATTAAACTCTACGCAGACGATATAATTTTGTTAATTAAGCCCGAAATGTCAATCTCATGCACTCCAAATATTTGAAGAGTTTGAGGCCTTGGGGGGCTATCGGATAAATGAAAAAAAAAAAACGAAATTCTAGTCTGCGGGGGTATCAACCATGTAATTCATCCCGATTTAAGTTCATGCATTAATAACAAACCGAAAAGATATTTGGGGGTTTTGTTCTCTTCCTCAGTTGCCGATCTTTATAGTCTGAATTTTGTACCAATGCTGCAAAAGGTGCGAGCAATGTTTGAAAGATGGAATTCTTTACCTTTGACCATTATGGGTCGTGTTGCATTAATCAAGATGTCGGTCCTTCCTTTATTCAATTTTTTATTTTCAACCATATCTTGTGCTTTGCCTGGATTTTTTTTTTCCAAGGTTGAATCTATGTTTTCCTCTTTTATCTGGGCAAAAAAGACGCCTCGAATTTCTCTGAATACTTTATTCGAAGATAAGGAACAAGGAGGGCTTGCCCTTCCCAATCTTAAAGATTATTATAATGCATATTTGGCTCAATTTATGAATAGATTTAAGGACAACAATCAGCAACTTTTTATAATTTTTTTTTTTGATTTGATCTGTAAAGAAACTCAGATTCCCTCCCCGCTTCAATTATTTAAATCACCAAAAACAGTCAGGTATAAGGTGCTGCACTGGTTTTTTAAGAGACGTACAGCACTCCTAAAGAGGTACTCCCTTCCATTCCTCAATACATTTTCGTCCCTTAGCTCCGTCTTTTCTTTCTTCGGAGTGGATATTAGCATGGATCTCCTAGAAAAATGGCAGAGGATAGGGTTTATGAAGCTAAGCGATTATATGGAAGATAACGCTTGGATTACGATGGCAGATATGACATCCCGGGTTCAAGGGAATTTCTTAATGCTGGGATCGTATAAGCTGATTTATGGAGTGCTGCTCCAATTAGATCCCTCACTCCTTTTTTCCCCTGTGCCGTTAGTTAATGAATTATTTTTTTTAATACAAGAAAGAAAACCGGGGGAGTGGAAACGTCGCTTAACCGCGAATAAGGATCCGGACTTATGTCTTAAAGCAAGTAATAAGTGGCTAGGGCAGGAAAATTTGGCACTAACTCCTGCGGTATGGAAAAGAATCAATGTGCTGAACTTTTCTGTACTAAGAGGTGCCAATTGGCGCAGAATGCTGTTTTTTAGTAAATGGCTTCTGTATTACACTCCGGCAAGGGTTAGTAAAATGTATCCTAATTGCTCTTCCAATTGTTATAGGTGTCTGCATCATAATCCTGCTAATTGGTCTCATGTTGTTGCTCAATGCTCTAAAATTGTACCTTTCTGGGAAGAAATATTTGCATTTATGCAAAACCAGTGTAAAATCTCAATCGCGGTTAATCATAAACTGATTTTGTATGGATTTGATCCGGAATTGATGTTAGAAGGGCAACTAGTTCAACTAATATACATTGCTATGGCTGTAGCGAGATCGTTAATTCTTCAAAATTGGTGTTTGCAATATTGCCCTAACGTACATGAATGGCGTTATAAAATGCGAAAGGTCAGAAATAGTGAGCAACTGTATGCTAAAAGAGTTGGTGCGATTCGGAAATTTGAGAAAATCTGGGGCTCTTATTTTAATTTTAATTGATTTATTCTGACTATGTTGGTTTTCCTTTTCTCTCTTTAATCTTTTTTGAGATGGTCATAGTTGTGGCTCCGGAATATGGGGGGTATGTGTACATTATGGTTAGTATATGATTTGTCATTGTATGTTTCGATTTAGCTTATCCAAGACTTCAATAAAAAATTCTAAAAAAAAAGAAAACTCTTATGCCAGCCATGAGGGTGAACTGGGACAAATTGTCAGCCTGTAAGCAAAAGAAGGACGAGAGTGTTTCCGACTTCTTCACGAGGTTCGAGGAGGCATTCGTTGACCATAGTGGACAGGATATGGGTACTGAGGGTGGTCAAAGATTGTTTGTGGATAAATTTGTTTCGAACTTACTGCCCGATTTGAGCAATAAATTGAGGAATTCAGAAAGTGCATGGGCCGTTTCTACTTCAGCTCAGATATTGGCTACGGCACAATATTATGAGAACAGAGAGAAAGAAGAGAGTGACCGTGCAGATAAAAAGACGAAAGAGCTCAAAACTAAAGTGCTGCTTCAGCAAGCGTATCCTCCACGTTCAAATCAGAATAATTCACAACAGAATAGATCGCAACCGCAATCAAACCGAACTCAAAATCGTAATGACTCCTCTTCCCAAAGATCTTCGTTAGGGTACAATCAATGTGCTTATTGTAGACAGGAGGGTCACATAAAATTCAATTGTCCTGTTCTAAATGAACGTAATAGAGGTAACTCGTCTAGAGGAGGTCGGGGTGGTTCGCAGCAGGCACCACGTGGTAGAGGTCGCGGTACTCAGAACGATCGCTCAGATAACTCATCAAATTCCGATAATTGTTTCGATCAACGTGGATCGTCGCAAGGACGATCTGCACAGTACAATGTAGACGATTATTACGTCGATCAGGGAACTGACGACTGTAATTACTAGGACAGCCATAGACAAGGAGAGGGAGTGGTATCAGTTCCGGTTGATCAGAGAGGGCCTTACGTCGCAGTTGCTACATCGGGCGTCGTTGAGCCTTTTCTGTTGGACACTGGTGCAGCAAAAAGTTCCATTAAGCATTCGAAACTCCCTGGCGCACCTTTGTCTGGCTTAACAAATGTTTCCGTTGGATTCTCTGGCGCCCCTGTTAGCAATCCAGTTTCGCGCCCTTTGCCCCTTAAAATTGGGCCGCGTGAGCTAGAAGCTCCATTGATTTTGACTACGGGTTGTGGTGAAAATCTTTTGGGCCTGGATTTGCTTAAACGTTTGTACGCGACTTTGTATTGTTCTCCTGCGGGTGTAAAGCTTACGCTAGGAGAGAGGGTTGTCTCTCCCATGTACTTGTCCCTCGATAAGCTCCCACCGGAATGGAGTTCTCTTCCTGCGTCTTTGTGGGCAACGGGTCCCAATGATGTGGGCCTACTTGATATCTCCCCATATGTTGTTCAGTTGAAATCTAATGTGCGATTGCCACATATTCCCCAATATCGTATCTCCCTTGATGGTGAACGAGCACTGTTAGCGATCATTTATGATCTGATCGAGAAGGATGTCATTGAAGAGACTAGGGGAAACGTGTGCAACAGCCCTGTGCTGCCCATTCTTAAACGTACTGATCCTTCAAAGCCGCCTGTTTATCGCTTTGTTATCGATTTACGGGAGGTGAATAAAATTGTGGTTCCTCAATTCCCCGTTGTGCCTGACATCACGGCGCTACTGACTCTGATTCCAGCTTCTGCATCGTGGTTTTCGGTGATTGACTTGAAAAATGCGTTTTTCAGCATCCCGATTGCCGAGGAGAGCAGAGACCTTTTCGGTTTCTCTCTTGGTGGACGCAGCTTCCGGTTCAAACGCGCTCCTCAGGGCTACTGTGAAAGTCCATCTATTTACAGCCAAGCCTTGAAGGGTCAACTGGATGCGTTTAGGTTGCCGGCTGGTGCGGCCTTAATCCAATACGTCGACGACTTATTGGTGGCTGCTGATACTCAGGACATTTGCAAAATTGCTACGGTGTCGTTGCTGCAACATCTCTGTGAGCTGAATCATAAGGTGTCCCCTTCTAAACTCCAATATTGTTGTCAAGAAGTAACCTATCTAGGTCACTTATTGTCAAAGGAGGTTGACCCCAGAGAGAATTGCAGCAATTGCGCGAATGGCTGTGCCAACAACCCAAAGAGATGTGCGTGCCTTTCTAGGTATCACGTCGTACTGCAGGCAATGGATTCCAAATTTTTCATTGCTAGCGAAACCATTAGTGGCTCTTACGTGCAAGGATGTTTCAACTCCTTTACCATGGACGGAAGAATGTCAGAAAAGTTTTTCTGAATTGCGTGATTCATTGTGTTCGGCTCCTGTGTTAGGTACTCCTGACTACAGTAAGCCGTTTACGTTATATGTGCACGAGAGGGAAGGTTGTGCTTTGAGTGTCTTAACGCAACCTTTTGGTGGTAAGCAACGTCCATGTGCATATTTTTCCTCGACCTTGGACCCAGTAGCTAGAGCATTGCCGAGTTGTTTGAGAGCAACTGCGGCAGCTGCGGTCTCCATCCGACAATCAGCAGGACTGGTCATGGATAATATGCTTACGGTGATGGTTCCGCATGCAGTCGATACTCTTTTGAATCGGACGAAAACTCAGCATTTGACGAGTGCGAGGTTGTCTGGGTACGAGTTGACGCTGTTGGCAAGCCACATTCAGATAAAACGTTGTAATGTTCTGAACCCGGCAACTTTGTTACCAATTAGCACAGAGTCAAATGAAGTAGCAGAACATGATTGCTACTTGAGGACAGAGGAAGAAACAAAAGGTCGAGTGGACCTTAAAAACACCCCATTGGATGATCCGGACGGTACACTGTATGTGGATGGGTCATGTTTTAAGTTGCCGAATGGCGATGTGACTACTGCTTATGCTGTTGTAACGTTGAATACTGTTGTTGAGACTGCAAGGTTGAATCAAAATTCTGCCCAGGCTGCAGAGCTGATTGCTCTTACTAGAGCGTGTGTGTTAGCGAAAGGGAAACGTGTGAATGTGTTTACCGACAGCCAATACGCATTTGGCGTCGCACATAGTTTTGGACGATTGTGGAGAGAGAGAGGTTTCTTGACGTCGCATGGTACGAAGATTCAGCATGGCCAGCTTGTGAATGATCTTTTGGATGCACTGACGTTGCCTAAGCAAGTTGCGATTGTTAAATGTAGTGCGCATCGTAAGGTCACGGACGATGTTGGTCGTGGTAATGCGTTTGCGGATGAGATTGCTAAGGAGACTGCCCGAAACCTTAGCACTCGAATGTATGTGACGAGTTCGGTTAGGTGGCCTACAGAATCGAGCATGTGTGAAGACACTATCGAGAGTGTGAAAGTGATTCAGAATGAGGCCACCGAGACTGAAAAGATGAAGTGGAAAGAAAGTACGGGAAAGTTGGATGCGAATGGTTGTTGGATTGATTTGTCTGATCAGAAAAGATGGATGTTACCGGATGCGTATGTGCTGGCCGTTGTGACAATGGCGCATGGGTTAGCACATATTAGCGCGAAAGGTATTTGCAAATTATTGTCTCCTGTATGGAAGAATGATGGTATCACGAAAGTGGTGAAGAATTGTATGGTGTGCATGATGTACAATCCTGGCAAAGGAACCCCAACTCCTCCTGGCAGTTTTGCTCCCCCTTCATGCCCCTTTGAGGTGATTCAATTGGACTTCATCCATATGGAGCGATGCAATAACCTGAAGTACGTTTTAGTTGTGGTTTGCGCATTCTCCCGATGGATCGAGGCCTATCCTCTCAAAGACAATACTGCTTTGTCTACTGCAAAAATCCTACTGAAGGAATATTTTCCTCGGTATGGAATGCCTAGAGTCGTGTGGTCAGATAACGGAAGTGAGTTTGTGGGTAGTGTGATGAAGAGTGTGTGTAAGGGCCTTGGAATTAATCAGAAATTCCACAGCGCCAATCATCCCCAGTCAGCTGGATTGGTTGAAGGGTTGAAGGGTACAACGGCACCCTCAAACTAAAGCTAGCGAAGATTCAGGCTACGACTGGTCTTTCATGGCCTGACGCTTTACCTTTAGCATTACTGTCAACTAGGGCGACTGTACACTCCCGAGTAGGGCTTAGTCCCTATGAAATAGTGTTCGGCCGTCCTGCGAATGTGTGGGGGGTTCCTAGGCCAGGAATGTTCTGCGATCTTGAGTACCCAATGTTGATCGATTATCTTCATGACTTGACTGCTAAACTGAGGTTAATTCACCAACAGGTTTACGACGCATTGCCGACGCAGACGGAGGGTCCAGGCCACCAGCTCCAACCCGGAGATTGGGTGGTGACGAGAAATTTTTCACGCAAGAATAACCTGGACCCGAGGTTTACTGGACCCTATCAGGTTCTCCTTGCCACGAGGACTGCTGTTCGTCTCGAGGGACGCAAGAATTGGGTGCATGCCACCCATACCAAAAAGGTCCCTATCCCTTTGTCGACAGACCCGTGGGTAAGGAGAGGCATTGCATCAACTGAAACCGAAGGATTGCCGGCGTTTGTACCTTTCAGCGACGCGCAGCCTGTTGGAGAATCCTCAGCGCAGCAGAAAGACACTGTTGAACAATTATCATCAAAAGACTCAAGACCAAACTACTCAACTGATCAGCGGGACGCTGTCTCTTCAACGGATCCTTTGTTTAACGAACAGACACGTCCTGGGAAAACTCGATACTTTCTACGATCTAGCACTAAAGACTAATAAAAGATCCTGTTTTGCTGTATTGACAACTGCATTATCCCGTTTTCCGTGATCAGTTTTGAACATTTATATTACTGTGAATATTTCTGTATATATATATATATATATATATTGAGCTTCATTCCTTATACTTTTTGCTTCCACAGCTGAGAGACTTTGTTTTTGCATATATACATATTGTGCATTAAAGGCCGTAGGGCCGCGCGCGTATTTCCTTCTGGATAGTAGGTCTTGACGCTAGGTTAAAGGCCGTCAGTTCCTGGGAACTCCTAGGGATTGACTATTGCTACACAGAACGAAGTGCGTCAAGAAACGTTGCGGACGGTCGTAGGGAATGGCATTCTCGAAGCTTAATGATTTGGAAGGAGCTCAGGCTCATAGATTCAAGTTGCAGCAACTTAGTCGTACCAAATGTTTTATATTCCAACTGTTTGTATTGTTTTTGACTGCTTCTGCATTATTGGCGGGTGGGGTGTATTACACGATATCTTACTTCTCACCTTCTGCTACACCTACTCCCACTCCTGACCCTAAACTTACCTCCACTGTTTCTCCTCATTCCTTTCATATGTTACCGGAACACGAACAGGCTAGACGTGTAGAATTCCGCAACAATTCCTTTATTCAGCTCCTTCATCAGCATCAGTTAGTGGTTAACACTACTAATTGTTGGGTGTGTGGGTTGATGCCACATACTACGGATAAGGGAATTCCATATCTGGTGTTACCGTATAGTTCCCAAGGGTCAGCTCGAGCATTTCAAACAATGTTTCGAAGCGCACTGGGTTTCCACCCCATTCGAGAACCACGTTCCCCCTACTCTGGTCCTACCTCGTATCAAAAACCTTTGTCGATAGCAATAGAGGATTTAGATAGTGATATCTATGATCCCTCGCTTATTCCCGAAGAAGAGGTACAGGCCTATAGGGTCCTAAGTAGAGGTGAATATAGTGCGTTCACTAGCGAAAAGCAGCTTAAAAGCTCGCCTCCGATATGGGTTGTACCCCACACTGGTAATTTTTGTCTCATGGGTCGTGGCCGAAGATCGCAAGCCCGACTTGGAGCGAGTGCTTGCACTGAAAATTACATACTGCCGATGGTCTCGTCCCCTGTGTTTCTGGCTGCCAAGGGTACATACTTTATCTGCTATGATCGTGCATATGCATGGTTGCCCCCTGACTTCATGGGCTCATGCTTCATTGCAAATTTGTTGCCTCCGACGTTCACTGTAGATGCCGATTATCATAAGACTAGAGTTGTGCGAGGCGTAATCAGCGAAGAGGATACTGCCGGTCAAGAGGCAGGAGACTTTTTCAAGGGTTTCCTCCCGTTTTGGGGACCTATGGTTAATAGTAGGAACTTGAGACAGTTGACTCGAGTGGTAGAATCGACAGCTAATATTACTGCCAGTGCCCTTGGTAATATCACCACTGAACTTCAGGCGGATAGACTTATGACGTTACAAAACCGTATGGTTTTAGATGTCATCTTAGCAGATCGAGGTGGGGTATGTAAGGTGATCCATTCGAGCTGCTGCATTTTCATTCCAGATAACGCTCCAACTGTCTATCAAGCCATCTCGAGGTTGCATAAGATCTCCGAATCCATACACGTGGATGTAGGGGATTGGACGCTACTTGGGTGGTTTTGGGGTCTGATGTCGACTTGGGGTTGGAAGATTCTGATGATCATCGGAGTCGTTGTGGTGTTCCTGTTCACGTGTTGCCTTTGTGTGCAGTGTGGTCCTGCCTTATGTGGCCTCTGTGCTACAACGTGTATGAGACAACCACCTGTTACCAAGGGGACTCGGTTGGACAGAGCTATGCTACAGCAACATCTAGATGGTCTGATGAATATCGAATATGATTCCGACTAGTGCTTGCCTACATGAGGGCAAAAGGAGCGTCTGAGGTTCCGTGACAATTGTAAGTGGTGTTTTCGACTCACACGAATATGGTTGAGTCTGGTATCTATGAACCGCAAATGACGAGTTTAGTAAGTGTGCGCAGTTTCGCTGTGCTAACTTAAACCGTTCGTTTGTTATGTGGGTTTTTCATCTGTACCCACGGGTTCCATCTTAGATACGGCATCCATTTTGTCTCTTGCCCTCAAGTAGCCAGCGAACGGACGTTGTCCGCTTCGCGACCCTGGGACTCCCAAGATATTTGCGGAAGACACATATCCTTTGTAAGTATCTTTATGACGAGGGGGATGCTACTGTAAAGCAGATGGCGCCGCTCGAGGCTCATCTTGCCGTACGGACTTATTGTCTCAGCCGTGCATCTCATTAGGCACGTCCCTTTGATGCCTGTATCTCGTGTTTCCCGATACCTCCCCTTTTACACCCTTTCCGATCTCCCCACTGTCTCCGTCTTCCTCTGCACCTGTCCTTGTTCCTATTTCGATCTGTTTTACTGCTGATTGGAATTCGCTAATGATGGGAAGATGGGTTTTTACAGTTGGGAACCACCAAATGTTTCCGCACTTATGTTCCGGACCTCATGTGTATCAAAGTGACCAAAGCGACCCCTCTGGGGGATAATGGTGGGAACCGGGTTGTAAACTTTTGTGTGCCATGTTGTCCTATGGGTAAAAACTGTATAAAAGGAGCGATCCACAGAACCAATTTGAAGCAGTCTCCCCGAACTACACTCGATGTACTTCCTGTGATTTCTGTGTTCCCTGCAGCAAATAAACCTTGAATCTTTGACGCCGAAGGAAGTGTCCCGTGTCTCTGTCATTCGTACGCCGGAGCAGGTTACCCACGAAGGTTTCAGGTGTTGTGCCCTGACACCGCTGGGTCTTAAAGAACCCAGTCCTTCAAGGTAAAAACGTCCTTAAAAAACGACTGTGCAGCACTACCCGTGAACTATCCACTCAATTATGCATACGTAATTGATGCAAACTCCGTTCCTTTTGCTCGAATCCCTGGAGTGGGGGATAGGGTAATTCCAAACACGAACCGGAGAAAGTTATTAATAGCTGACGCACACATGGGTGAAGGTCCAAGGCACATACTGATGAAGGAATCTCTGACTGAATTACAATCAGTATACTGGTGGCCGGAGATGAGCCTAAACCACTATAGATATGTAAAGAACTGTCCGGACTGCGACAGAGACCGCAGCAGCGAGTCAAGCGCAGTAATGCCATTGCCTGCTATGTAGGCAGGGTAATGCTGTCTATATACAAACCCGCGTCCTATTAATTATTTAAGACTAGATTCACTTAGAAAATGTGGCCCCAGCGCTCGGCTGACGCCAAAATTGTTATAACAGATCTGCGAGTCTTTATCGGCACATTCGCAATTGCCATGTTCCATTCTGACCAGGGTCCTGCTTTCAGCTCTCGAGCTTATAAGGAGGCCATGGCCAGCATGGGCGTTGGGTTGCGATACTCTTGTCCATCACACCCTGAGGGGAACAGTGTAGTGGAAAGAAAAAAACGAGACCTAAATCAATCTATAACAGCGAAGGTATTAGGTTGGGGTGATGGGTGGGTCAAACATTTAATAAGTGTCCAACTTAGTCTAAATAATTTGCCAAGAAATTATCTAAAAGGTTTCAGCCCGTACGAACTATTGTTCGGAACTAGAATGCATGTTCAGGACCTCGATAGTCAGGCTTCAGTGGTAAAAGATAAGAATAAAGACTTTGACATCAAAGATCGTTCGGCTGTTTTACAGGACTTGAATGAAACAAGAAAATCCTTAAGCAACATAAAAATAAAGCAACAGCCAACTACCACTAAAGAGGCACCACCAGCCCCAGCAAGACCTGTCTGGATTCCAAAGATTGGGGATCTAGTCAGAGAAAAAATAGCGGTGAAGGAGGAATTTGGGCCTTCTTACAGAAAAGCAGTACCTGTCTTGGCAATCAACGGAACAAGATTAGTAGTACTACCGCCTCTTGCTGGTAAAAAGGAGAACAGAGTTGTATCAATCGACCCACTATGCCGGACACACGCTCGACCCAATCTTCACCTCCAGCTAGCACATCTCCTTCAATCACACCACAGCTCTCCAGTGGACAGACCACAGCTGCGTTCACTTCAGCTATAACAAGACTACGACCCACAACCTCTAACAACCAATTCCCCGCAGAAACTGGAACAAAATTACAACCGACCAACTCTCCACATCACTGCACCATAACCCCCCTGCAAAATCATCGGTCCCAAACCTTGCAGCCACCAACCTCACACAATCGATCACCCACAGCGCTGACGAACTAGCACCCTTGAAAAAACATAAAATCAAACAAGATAACAAAAAAGCCCCCTGGTTCAATGAGGACCTCAAGAAATCCAAGAAGATCTGTCGCACCCTCGAGAAAGCCTGGCGGAAAAACCGAACCACTGACAACCTGGCCACCCTTAAGAGCGCCATCCGCAAACACCACCAACTGATTAGTTCCACCAAGAAATCAGCATTCAAGGACCGACTCGACAACAACGCCCACAACAGCAAGGAACTATTCAACATTGTCAAAGAATTCACCAACCCCACCGCCGGCACGAACGACATCACTCCCTCCCAAGACCTCTGCGACTCCCTAGCCTCATTCTTCCACAACAAGATCACTGACATACATAACAGCTTTGATAACCAGGCCGGAGTCCAGTCCTCCCCACCCACCTCCGAACCAAAACACCCCTCTAACAACCTTTGCGCCTGGAACCCAATCACCACTGAAGAGACCACACGCCTGATGAACTCCATCCACTCAGGATCCCCAACCGATCCATGTCCCCACCACATCTTCAACAAAGCGGACTCCATTATCGCACCCCATCTCCGAGATGTCATCAACTGCTCCCTCAACTCCGCCACCTTCCCGGAAAGCTGGAAACATGCCGAACTCAGCGCCCTCCTGAAGAAACCCACAGCAGACCCCACTGAACTTAAGAACTACTGCCCCGTCTCGCTCCTCCCATTCCCTGCCAAAGTCATTGAAAAAGCCGTCAGTCAACTCGCCGCCTTCCTCGAATCCAACAAATCCCTCAACCCTTCACAATCCGGCTTCCGAGCCAAACACAGCACTGAGACCGCCCTCATAGCAGCAACAGACGACATTCGAACACTACTGGACAACGGAGAAACTGTCGCCCTCATCCTACTTGACCTCTCCGCAGCCTTCAACACAGTTTGTCATAACACCCTTATTAAACGCCTAAACAACGTCGGAATACAAGGAAAAGCATTGGACTGGATCATTTCGTTCCTCGCCGGAAGAACCCAGAGAGTCCGCCTCCCCCCTTTTAGATCAGAGGCCACCGAAGTCATCTGCGGCGTACCACAAGGATCCTCACTCAGTCCCACCCTCTTCAACGTATACATGAGCCCCCTCGCATCCATCGCGCGCCAACACAACCTCAACATCATCTCCTACGCAGATGACACCCAGCTGATCCTCTCCCTCACCATAGACCCAAACAACGCCAAAACCAACCTACACGAAGGGATGAAAGAAGTAGCCGAGTGGATGAAGAACAGCCGTCTAAAACTGAACTCGGACAAAACAGAAGTCCTCATCTTAGGAGCCTCCCCCTCCGCCTGGGACAACTCATGGTGGCCACCAGCCCTGGGAAGCGCACACATACCTACGGACAACGCACGTAGCCTGGGCTTCATTCTGGACTCCTCTCTCGATGACCAGACAAGTAAACCCCGTCTCATCATCATGCTTCAACATCCTACGCATGCTCAAAAAAATCTTCCGTTGGATCCCCACCGAAACAAGAAAAACGGTCACCCACGCACTGGTCCTCAGCCGACTGGACTACGGAAAAATCCTTTATGCCGGTACCACAGCCAAACTACAGAAAAAACTCCAACGCATCCAAAACGCCTCAGCCAGACTCATACTTGACATCCCCCGCCAAGATCACATCTCCGGCCACCTGAAAGACCTCCACTGGCTCCCCGTCAACAAGAGAATAACATTCCGTCTCCTCACCCACGCACACAAAGCCCTCTACGACCTAGGACCCGAATGCCTCAACACGCGCCTGTCCTTTTACCCCCCCCCACCCGCCAACTGCGATCATCCACCCAAGCCCTCACCGCAATCCCACGCATCCACAAATCCACCATGGGAGGAAGATCCTTCTCCTATTTAGCGGCCAAAACCTGGAATTCTCTCCCCACCCCCCCCCTCCGCCTTACACCGAACCACCTCTCCTTCAGAAAACAACTGAAAACTTGGATATTCGATAAGTAAAGTACCCCCCTCCCTCAAGCACCTTGAGACCCTATGGGTATATAGGGCGCTATACAAATACTGAACTTGAACTTGACCTGGTAAAACCACAATCATGTGGCCTATAATCAACAGTAGGCCAAGTGGACTCCCAAGAAATAATAGAATACCCAAATTCGCAACAATCCAAGAGGTTCAAACTGAAAGACTAATCACATTTCATAAACCTGCAGTGCACAGAGAAGGACTATGCAATGATGCCATGGAACTCGTGCCTCTTGAAACACAGATTGAAACAGTTCGTCATGAAACACCAGTCTACAATGATGTGGCATCAGAATGTGCTACCGAAAGACAAATTGAGAAAACAATTCCAACAATTGACAGAACTGCCTCTGGCTACTTCATCAACTTAGATACCTTTTCTGAAGATCAAAACGACCCTGAAGTGACGTGCCAGTAACAAAGACTTTTAAAGAAAAAGCAACAGAACTCTTTCATCAAATCAAAGAAGTATATCTGGATGCACCATTGATTGAGCATTGGATTATATCAGGGGTAATTATACTCTTACTAGGCCTAATATTGGTTTTAATTTTAGAAAAATGTATTACAATTCAATGGACACAGCACGCCAGAACATCAACTTAGTTCTGAAACCAAACAAATCATCCCACGTGAAGAAAAGAGGACTATCATCAGTAAATGTAACAGCCATTCCAATACCCGGTGGGGTAGTATGGGACAAAACTGACTATGAAGTATATGGCCCGGTCGAAATCCTGAAATATCCTCACCAGTTCAAGGTTTCATTATGTGACTTTGTAAAACCAAGTACATTTTCTGATGATTGGGATTTTGAAAGTATAAATAATATGATGTCTGATTTAGTGTTGTCAGCAAGATTTACAGAACATGATTATTACAAGGTTCGTCTAATTATGAACAGATGTACTGCTTCTCACATTACGGAGACCATTACTTACATAAATCTGCCCAACCTAGAAATGTTTTAAAGTATAACCAATGGGAACATTGTGCAACTCCACCTAAAAGCAGTTCGAAAACATTCTATGAGAAATTCCAGTACTTCTCAGGGTTTAATACAAGTAATGCAGAAACATTTTATTATACAATGTTGGATAAAACAGGGACGAAAACCATGTTGACAAATACTAAATTGATATATTCAGAAGCATTTTATGAAAAAATGATGACATTTGGTTTTGAGTTCTTGAAAAATAACATTGAAACAAAAACCATCTGGGGTACAAAAGAATGGCAGGTACAAGGCATAGAAGCATTATTTCGAGCCTGCATGATCCCAGATCAAATAATGTTCTTAAATGACACAATTCACCAAACATCCTGTCTTGGCCTAGCTAAGATTAAAGACCTTAATAAACCGTCTATTCCAAAGCCAATACCTGATAATGTAACCACAGATATTGAAATAGACGTATCTCAAATTTTACATTTAAACAGAACACATCCTGATTGGAAAAAGTGGTTAATCTGGCCTACTGACACGAATAACTGTCAAGATAGATTCTTCAACAAAACATAGGGGTTAACAATGACCAGACCAGACCCTGGATACTCCCAGAGACTGCATCCAGGGATAGTAACAACATAGTAACAACATACAGTGTAGGGAAACTGTGCCTTGAATGGCTAGAATCATCCACACTGTCAGAAATTAAGCAACACTTATCTTTACTTAAAGATGGTGCTGACTTGCGTGATTTTATTATGGGACCACGCAAACGCTTCATAACGGCCAGCATCTATGCGGCATACAACAAGGCTTGGAAAGTAACTCAAATTTAAACAGCTGAAAAAATACGAGAAATTTATCGTATTAATTTGGAAAAATCACTTTCTGTTGTGGACAATGGGTTAATGACTCTGTCCTCCAGAATATATTCACTGGACAGTATTGTATCATCTGCCATCGATATAATAGATAAGAACAATAGTTACTTACCTGTAAACAGGTGGTTCTCCAGTATTGGTGTCTTTCATAGATTCACATGCCTGAATCATTCCCCGTCGTCGGAGTGGGAGTCCCACGGTACATAAATAAAGTAATAGTATGCCAAAATATATAGCAAATACCAGTTATACTAAACCAGGAAGTAAAGTAGCCCCAGCTACAGTAGAAAAACTTCCACATTAGTGACCATCCCTGTCATTTTGTATAGCCCAAACTGCAGCCAATCAGGCGACAGCACCCACCAGAAGGTTCTCCCCAGAGGCTCAGGCTGTCAGATTTTCTCGCACGGAGTGATAGTAAACCAATGTATCCTAAGAGCCTCTGAAGGGGAGGTGGGCGGGTGCATGTGAATCTATGAAAGACACCAATACTGGAGAACCACCTGTTTACAGGTAAGTAACTATTGTTCTTCTCCAGTACTAGGGGTGTCTTTCATAGATTCACATGCCTGAATCAGAGTAGATAGCAGTAAATATCCTTGCTAGGCAGACGCCATAGTAACCCAGCTTGTAAAACTGTGCACATTATCATGAAATATATAAAATGCATTAACATAGCCCGAAGCATGATAAAATGCATCTAGTGAAGAAAGTTCACACTGAAAACGGTATCATAAGCGTCTGACTGCAGGAAAAAAGGAGGTGGGAACAGAGGCTCACCTTAGTCGAAAAGATTACATAGAACTGCTTGACACATGTAAACATCGGTCTCACTGGCTACAACCCACAGTAGTGATTGGTGAAAGCATGCCTGCTAACCTAGGTTGTCGCTTCGCCGATGTGCTGGAGAAGAACTCCAGCAAACAAAGCAGTTGAGGAAGACAGTGCCCTGGCAGAGTGCGCTCTAGGGGCTGCTAGCAAAGCAGTTGAACTTGTGCATGGCAAAAAATCGATCGAAGCAGAGATCCATAATGCAACTGTTCGCCAAGATCCTGTTCGGTTTTAACTAATCGTACCCTAGTTAATAACTAATTGATCGGATCTGCGAAATCGAACTATCCCATGTAAATAGGACATTTGAAACTTCTCCTAATATCAAGTGTATGCAAAACCCATTTGTTGATAATGGTGGAGGAAAAGATGCCTTTAAATTAACAGGCTTGTTCTGAAAGAAATTCCGGAGGCACTGTAAGTATGAATTCCGGAGCAACGCGAACCACCACAGAGTCATAGTGAACTGTATGAAAGGGCTGAAGAACCGATAAAACCTGAACCTAACTGACTCTAATGGAGGAATGTCAAAGCCATTAAAAAGAAAATGATACCTTTCAAGTAAGTCAATTTAGATCATCACTGAGGATAGGATCAAAGGATAGCACATGAACTGCGCTATTACCACATTGAGATGTCTCGATGGTAATGGACGAATTGGCGTAGAAAAAACATTCTGAAAATTCCTTTGAAGGATTGATTTATATTTCTTGAAGAATAAAAAGATGTGGTCCCATCTCGTCGGCATCTGGAACTGCTGCCAATAAAAAACTATCAGAGTTGCATGAGGCAATCCTGAACTTACCAGCTAAATGTTTCTGTTTTAGGAGTAAAAGGATGAAGTCCAGCCAAACAATATCAGACACCACAAAAACATTTCCATTTGAGACCGTGTCCCTGTTATGGCGAACACCTCCTTGCAAACCACAGGGATTTTTAGATGGGCGAACCAAAGGTACTCAGGGGCCAGGCCCCTGACCTCAAAGATGGCGGTTCCGGGTGATAAACCTGGCCGCTCTGGAAGAAAAAACAGATCCGGAGGTGGAAACGACCGAATTGGTTCGCACTCCGACTGGAAAAAAGAGAAACTCAGTAAACCAGTTTTGGCGAAGCCCTCAGGGGTAAAGAGGAACCCTCGACACCACTCCATCTTGTTCTTCTGCAGAACTTTGAGACCCAAAGGTATCGGTGGAAAACGGAAGCAGATTGAGATCAGTTGGACGACAAACGCATTTCCCTGTAAATCTTTGTGTGGATGCCTCCACCGTCCATCGAAGAAAAACTCACTCGAGAGTGGAAATTGTCGTCCTGCTGAGAGTGCCTGCCAGACTGTTTCTTGTACCAGGAACATGCAATTGTCAGAAAGTTGAGTGTGCGTTGTATCGCTCATGCCCATAGATCACAGGCTTCCTGAGGCAACAGAACTGATCTAGCCCTTTGTGTTTAGTGACATAGTGCATACCAGTTGTATTGTCTATGCGCCACAATACAGTTGTCTCCTTGAAATTATTGCGCAACAAAAATGGAGGGCAAAGAAGATGGCTCTTCGCTCAGCAGAATGATGTACCAAGCCCCTTATTTGAGGGCTCCATTTCTCGTAAACCTTCAGCCCCTAAAAGAGTGCTCCCCAATTCCCGAGGGATGCGTCTATGGTAATTGTGCAATTTGAACTTTTTGAAGGAAAAAACACACCTTGTGTACAAATTTTCTGTCTTGGATTCACCCAAGAAAAGACCTCTCGCATCGAGGAGTGATTATAATGAGATCTTCAAATGAATCAGCGACTTGAAACCACTGCTAAGCAGTTGCTTTAGCAGCTTTATCCTGTGCAGAAGGAAACCAACAGGATGCAGTTGCTTTAGCAGCTTTATCCTGTGCAGAAGGAAACCAACAGGATGCAGGTGGAGGTCATGGCCTGTTGAAATTTCGAGAATCTAATGAAATAGACTGTAATGTACGTAAAAGAAACATCCAGTAAGAGCCGCAGGCTTCTCATTCGTGAGAGACAATATACCCTTATTGGATCTGCATTGATTGCTGTTCCTAGAAAATTCTGTGTCAGAACTAGGAATAATTGGGACTTGACATGGTACATTGATAAAAACCAGGCATTGAAACAGTGATCCTTCTTAAATACACTTGTCTCAGAAATGATGAATGCGTATGTATTGCAGACACAGATAGGCTGCCAGGATCTAGATAAGAATCACGTGGAGTGGACAGAGAGTCCCAAAAGATAGGCCTGTGATAGAAAATGATTAAAACTTAGAGTAAAGAGCAGCCACGTCCCGTGCTGTGGAAGGATTGGCACCTGAAACTTGACACTCTGGAGGTCGAGTGCACTTGTCAAGTCCTCCGGCAGTAATATTTGAAAAACCTTGCGCAGAGATGACGAAAAAATCCGGCACTACATTTCTGACCGGCTAGTTGATGAGGAACTGAGAGGAAAAAACCTAACTCCCTATTTGATTCAGAACCACTCCGACGGTCCCTGATGTATCCATAAGTAAAATTGTGAATGACTCGCGCAGATGAGGTGAAAGCGGTCACCATGAAGGCGTAGTAGAAAAGAAATTGCCAAATTCTAGAGCATGTCCTTATGACATCACAATTAGAATTCCCAACAGACAAATGGCATCGGTGACCAAATGAAATCCCAGAGATATTCCACCCTTATCCCACTTGGAATGGACTAAGGATGGGCTCTAAAGTAAGTCGTAGTTTCCTTGAAAAACGACTTCCTGTATATGAATTAGAGTCGAATTATACAGTTGTATACCGGAACTGGGTGGAACTCCTTGGAATAAAATGTGAAAACTGTCCTCGGGCACCACGAAAGGGTTAAACCCCGTACTGTAGAGAACCGAAGGCGCAGTATTGTCTGGCCAATATGATGGCCCAGAAGGGACATCTATAAAAAGGTTCGTCCATTATCTCAGTGTGGACTTGTGGGCGAAGAACTAAAGGTTCTTCCAACCTTAACTTCGCAACACAATGCTGCAAAACTTGGAGATGCAATGTGCACTGCACAGTGTTTTGTTGATGATGATCTCCTTCCATCCTTTTTGTTAAAAATTCTAGAAGCGTCAGTATAGTGCTTTTCATGGATACGCACATTCTGTGCCCCTATGTCAAAAATTGATCTTGTTAAGATAGCTAAAAGATTGCCTGCTGAACTGTGGGTGCAGCTCTTGTAGACAACTTCTCCTCTCAAACAATACAAAGCATTGACCTTCTCTGTCGTGAGAAAGTAGACGTCAAAGAAGAAGCAAGCTGCGAGGATGTCTCTTGGTCGCCCGTGCAAAAAATGGGTTTGATTGAATTTGAGAGACAAGACAAGCGCGTTGAAATGTCTGGGGTTGGAAATATGTGCTTGAGGCTCGAGAGAGCCACCAGCGCCAATCTAGGCTTAAGCAGAGCTCAAATTCTCTGCCAATCTAAAATTTAAAGAGAAAAAACCTTCCGCCTCTATCCTGGTGACAAGGGCTTGACGAAAGCGTGTCACCGTTCCTTACATGAGGAGGGTAATCCGCGAACATCCGCCGGAGGATAGAATAATAAAGATTCATGCAAGATCTCGTCAAAGGACAGGACATGGCATCCCAAGAAACCGAGGCTAAGAGTCTGGCTAAGACTTAAGCCATTCCAAGAAAATATGGCGTCGAGTAAAACGACATCACTCCATTCGGAGGATCTTGCAGAAAGGATGCTAAGACTAATAAGTAGGCTACAGGAACACTGTACATAAACCCAACTGGATCAAGCTTCGACGAACCTAACCATGGACTGGGTCCAGCATCAAAGAGGTCAACCAAAAAACATGACCCTCAGTGTCCGCATAGGAAAACTGTTGCAGCCTTAAACTACTATGGAGGTGACTGCTGACGCTGTCAGTTTACAAACCCTCCGTAGAGGTACTTCTTGTCGTCAACGAAACTGGTCCTTAACTTGGCCAACGTTAATAATAAAACTCACCATCACTGAGGATGATTGATGAACAGAGTATTTTGTCGACTTAGAATGTCGTCGACGAGCCTGCTATTAACTAAGCTGAACTGTCGTCAATGGCTAACTGTTTACGGATGTAATGCTTGCGGGCCAACTGTCGATGTGCCCACTGTTAATGGCCCCAATTGCACTGTTTATAGGTCCACTGTTGACAGCCAAGAGATGCTGGGCCCACTGCCAATGGCCAACTGCTGATGGACCACATGTCAAAAGGGCCGCTGTCAGTGGCTCACTGGTATCGAGCCAACCTTCGCCAAAGCTTTCAGTGACTATGTCAGCTAAAGAGGCTCTCCAACGTCGACGAGGCTCTTCACCGTCGACGAGGCACCTCACTGTCGACGGGCTCCTCACCGTCGATGAGGCTCCTCACCGTCGACGATTGCACTTCACCGTCGACGAGGCCCGTCGTCGACGAGGCTCCTCACCGTCGACGATTGCTCTTCACCGTCGACGAGGGACACCCTGCACCGTCGACGAGGCTCGTCGTCGACGAATCTCCCTCGTCGTCGACGAGGTCAGTCGTCGACGAAGCTCCCTCGTCGTCGACGATGCTTTCCGTCGACGATGCCACCCGCACCGTCGACGAGGCACACCATCGACGAGGCAAAAATGCACTCGAAGATGAGGCTGTTTGTTGACGAGGCTCTTTGTCGGTTGCGCAGCTCCCTGCGACTTACAACCAGTGCATAAGAGGGCACTGTCAACAGGATCCTGTAGCCCTGTGACACTGTAAAGCACCAGTGACGGCAGATTGTCGTCGTAAAATACAAAGAGCTTCTTGTCAACCAGCTGGCACGTTCTCAGAAGAAAAGTGCGCAGAATGAGTCTAAACGCCTGAGAGTAAATCTCGTGGGCTTAGATGTGGGAGGCAGACTCAGAGTAGGTCAAAGACCCTGTACTTTTGAAGCAACCTCAGTTGGTGAAGTAAAGCCAAAAACATCACTGCAACATTAAGGTGCCATATAAATAAAGAAAATCCTCCCACATCAGAAGGGGGTAGAGCCAAATCCCAAGAACATCCCCTTCTCATCCTACCATGTCAGCGAGAGGCAGAGAAAATGATCCATATATTCGTGAAGATAACCGGAAACGGTCTCAGCTTTCCACAAGTGACACAGGGTCAACAAATAGACTTCATGTAAGAAGACATCACAAAGCTGTGAATTATGAAGATTTTTTTTTAAATATAAATGAAGAAACTGAGCAGAGCTCAGGGAGACTCCCTTCACACGACGTGCGGTAAAAAATCTAACAGCCTGAGCCTCTGGGGAGAACCTTCTGGTGGGTGCTGTCGCCTGATTGGCTGCAGTTTGGGCTATACAAAATGACAGGGATGGTCACTAATGTGGAAGTTTTTCTACTGTAGCTGGGGCTACTTTACTTCCTGGTTTAGTATAACTGGTATTTGCTATATATTTTGGCATACTATTACTTTTTTTATGTACCGTGGGACTCCCACTCCGATGACGGGGAATGATTCAGGCATGTGAATCTATGAAAGACACCCCTAATACTGGAGAAAGACTTGCTAATGTTACAGCATGGCCAGTCGCAATTGCGTTCTATTGTACAGCTAGGCTGGATGCTGCAAAATCTTCGTTCAGGCTATGTGCCATGGCGTTTAATCAACACAACGTCATTGTTTTCCATCTTTAACCTTACTGATAAACAAATCAGCTTGGCACAGAAAGGAGCAGACTATACAATCCTGAGCATCAAAAAACTTGAGAGATTACCATTGACAATGTCAGAAAGTCCTGTCATTGAATGGATGATACACGGGATTATCACTATTCCGATAACAACTTTCCGATTTAAAAATTGCCTTGAATATATACCAACTGGCCAGTATGAACGATTGGGTAAAGGGTACATTAAGTCATCCTGGAAATTACCATATACACACACGTGCTATAGTGACAGCAACAAAAATGTATTTCTTAGTGGTGAAAACTGCTAACATTCACTAAGCTGTATACTTTTGTGCCAGGGTATTAATTTACATGGGGCCTGTGATGGAACATCAAACAACCTTTCATGCCACCAACATGTCACACCTGCAACGCAGATAGAGCCTTTCGTTAAGGAACTCTCTAACGGGAGTTACATTCTAATAACGGATCACAGCTGTTGTGGCTTGATGCCAGGGAAAGCATATCTCGTAAGCGTAACTTCCATGGTCACTTGCTGTATGCAAGCATTGTTTCCAAACGAACCCTGGAGACTCTGAGACTCCCATTTGGCCTCGTTTGAATGTCTCTTCTATACGAATTGATACTTTAAGCAGAATGAAGTCTGTGCTTTTACAGACAACAGTGCCCATCACGTCATCAAAAGAGACGTATGATCTCCAAGTTGCAAGGACAGCTTCGGAGATACATAACCTTTTATCAACAAATTGCCCCGTGCATTTCACAGAAATGCTTAGCCAAATTCTAAATATGTCAGATGCCGTAGGTATCTCAGGCGTATTTAAGACGGTCTTTTCAGGACTGTTAACACCATTCAAAGCATTCCTAGGAATTATTCCTAATTTTGTCCATTCAGTCTTTGGCGGCATACCCCTAATTTTGGGGCTTGTAGCAGGCATTTTATTTTTGACCCTCCTGCTCCGATATGGCAAGCCAAAACACAGACATGACTCCAGCAAGGATGGAAGAAACGATCCTAGCAGTACGCTACCGGGACCGCATAACTAGAGTCCTTGGATTGGCCAGGCTGAGAGATCTGAACATGACTTTTCTTTCCTTCAGACCGATATGGCAGACCTGCATCTTACCTGTGCTTCGATGTATGCTATGCGGAGAAGAATGCGTGTTGGACACCTGTCTTGCACTACCATCAGCAGTACCAATGGATATCGATACTTTGCTAAGTACTGTAACGGCTCATGCATTGTGTTGTCCCCAGCGCCTACCAATCCTGATGACGGCATTCGTTGAGACTCCTGTGCTACGACTAGGTGGCGACAGTGGAGCGAGAAAAAAAAGCAAAATCACCCAGGTACGACCTTCTGTGAGCATTGCTGATCCAGACATTGATGATAGCAATCATTCTCACACCTGCCAAGTTACAGCATTATCGAACTTGGTTGAACTGTCACCTGATTTTGTAGACCAATTCTTTGAGAGCCTGTCTGATATGATGTTCTACCCTGAACAGAAACAATGATTTTTGAAAAACATTCCGACACACAGCGTTCCCGTGAACTCTGAATTCGGCCTTCAGTTTTGATCAACAAAAACTACTGAAAGGCGTTGGAACTCTATTACCCCGTTTACCATGAAATCTTTTTTGAATTGAACACTTTTTCAAAATATTTATCTTTTTTCTGGCACAAAATTCCTTTGCTTAAAGTAGAACTATTCATAAAGAACAGAACTTCTATTTTTAGTACTTCTAGAGACATAATAACCTCACCTCAGCCTCTAGCACATGTTAGTGATTGCATTTATATGTGATGAAATAATCTCGCTCTTCTTTTCTGTATAAAGAGATATTTCATGTGTAATTATTTTTTTCTCGCAAAATCGTTCAAACTGTTTACATATGCTATAATTTTTTGAATGATTTCTATGCTTAAAGACGTACAGTACCTATATTTTCATGTATTTCAAATACACCATTTCAAATGCAATATGTATTTTGGGGTGGGTAATGTTACACGCGCATCTTATTGCTTTAGTTTTTAGTAATTTGATGGACATAAATTTGTGGAGTGGGTGTCGTGTTCTAATCTAGGACCCCGATCAATATTGTGACCTTATGCCCCTATACGGCTATAATCCATCCATACCCCTATAATGGCATAAAAGATCAGAGCCATATTTCAGAAACTCGTCTCTGGCATAAACGATCAGAGCCATATTTCAGAACCTCGCCTCTGCAGCTCATTACAGTAGATGACACAGCAGAAGCCACTATCTTAGATTCCTAGATTACACTCCGAGTTCTTCAACAAGATAAAACCCCCAGCAACCTGGGAAAGCCCCGCTTGCTTTGTTTTTATTAGTAATAGAACTCTAATGAGCACTGTAAGAACGACCAGTTCCGAGTGACATCTTTATTGACGTCTTATGTCCAAAAACTTACGTCAAACAAGGCACCTTTCAGGTTATAAATATTACCAACGTTGCCTTAGGCAAATGCGATGGTGTGGTGAATACAGGAGCAGAACAGTTGTCCCTTGCAGAGCCCAGCAGATGCGAGAAGCCCACGGACGCTGCCCCTCCTCCTCCTTGACGCGCTGAGAAAGACGCTGTCTTTTCTCCTGCCGGGAAAATCCAGCTCCGGCGTTACCAGCCTACCCTTGCGGTTGACTGGAATATCGAGTCCTGAAAGGAGATACCAGCCCTCCAACATTCTATTCCAGAGGTATGGTGTTGACTAAACCCTTAGAGAGAATTCTTGAAGTAAACACTTGGCAAAACCAACTTAACTAAACTGCTACCTACTTACTCCCTCCCAAGTATTAGGCTTAGGTCAGGTACACTGGGGTAGGCCTAGTTAGAAGCACCAGTTGAGTACGTTAGTCAAATGTATATATGAATGAATATATTTTATTCATTTTAACCATTGTATGGCTAAGAAACCATATCAATGCTTTTACAGTATTATTTCGCAATTCTCCTTTTACTGTACGCACTTTTTATAATAACAAATCTTGCAATTGTGGCAATTCATTTCTCTTGCATGAGAAGACTGTTCAATAAATAATACCTTTTATTGAAAATGCCCGTCTCTCTATTCTCTGCATCTTGGTGAAAGTAATCTGCACAACTGACTGAGTGAAATAGCTGTTTATTGTTTCACACGACTCTAGAGATTGACTCTTATTCTAAGGAGCAAAGTTGTCATGTTTATGCGGTTGTTGGAAAACTGAATCCCTTCTTGTCTGTACCAGGGAAGCTGATCACTTCCTATTCAGTCAAAGTTTCCAGTGATCTCTGAGCTAGTTGGTACAAACCCAATTAAGTTTAGCATAGTCAGTAGAGACCTGGAAGACCGCACTTCTACGTCTACACTGCTGTTTATGTTATTCCAATGCGCAGGGCCTATAGGGAAAATAGGAACTACACTACACTTCTGAGATGTTGGCACGTTGCAGGAGGTCCGCCGTAGTCTGGAGGTGGGAGACGCCTTCAACAACCAGTTGTTGAGATTTAGGAAGCCTGGATCCCCTGATTTGCGCACATCAGCTGCGACCACCGCCATCACTTTCGTGAACACTTGAAGGGCACTGGTAAGGCTAAAGGGGAGCACAGTATACAAAGTGCTCGTGGCCTGCTGTGAACCATAGGTAACGCCTGTGGGCCGGCAGGACGGTGATGTGAAAATAAGCGCATTGCAATTCCAATGCTACCATCCAGTCTCCAGGGTAGAGGGCAGACAAGACCGGAGCCAAAGTCAACATTTTGAATTTCTCCTTCCAGAGGAAGCAGTTGACGTCCCTGAGATCCAAGATAAGACGCAGGCCCTTGTCCTTATTATTATTATTATTATGTTTCTTATATAGCGCCTGAATCGACCCCCGAAGGGGTATCTCCGCGCTTGCCTTGGGAACCCGTCCTGGCTTTTCCCTGTGAGATAGCCCCTATAGGGCATCCCCAAGGTGAAAGCCAGGCATCCCGCTGCAGGGGGGCCGTTTGGAGATTAAGCAAGCTTAATGCCCAGAGTTGCAGAGTGTGAACCCATGATCAGGTCAGGCACCGAAGCGAGAATTATCAAGTCCATGGACATTTGAGCTCAAGACCCTGCCACGTCGGGAATTGAACCCTGGTCCCGGTCTGACCTCTGCTTCAGGGTCTGCCTGCTCTAACCAGTGAGCCACACTTCTCCACTTCTTGGGCACCAGAAAGTAGTGGGAGTAACAACACAACCTTGGCCAAGAGATCCGTAACTTCCTTGTGGAGAAGGGCCAAGTGATCCTCCGACATGCAATTGAATTGAGGTGGAATGGATGGAGGGGCAGTTTTGAAGGGGAGGGAGTAGCCCATTCGGACTATCTGCAAAACCCACCTATCCGACGTGATGTTGAGAAAGTGGGATCTCCTCTAGATTTCTTTGGGGTTACAAGCGACAACGAAGAGCTTATAAAAAGATGGTGATGCCGAAAGATCGGGGGTTTGGGGAATACCCTATTTTTTGTTTTATTACGCTGCAGCAACTTTGCAATTAATCAGCCCACTGGTAGTGCGGGATAGAGCCCGGATACTGTCCTGCAATACCCCTTCTATCTATGAGTTCGGGATGGGCAAGGCGATTAAGGGCTGTCTGGTCAAAGTAGTAGAACCTAGCTGTTTAAAAAAAAAAAATTAAATCTTAAAAGCCGCTTATGCGGTATGGAAATTGGTTAAGCGCCAGATGGGAATTCCAAAATTAAATATGTATACACCGTTCGCAGCATCCGAGTTACTACCCTTTATCTTTCGTGATCAAATTGTCAATAGGTGGGGCACTAGAGGAATTCAATGTTTAGGGGACCTGTTCCAAGAGGGACACTTAGTCTCATTTATTCAATTGCAAAATAACTTTGGTTTACCTAAACATGAATTCTTTAAATTTCTCCAAATCTGTAGCTTTTTGCAGAACTTAGAACAGCAATTAATGAAATTTCCTCTTATCGAGAGTATGGGAAAAAAAACATCAATAGGGCAATTGTATTCTTATCTTGTCACAGAACTCCCAGATGATCTTGAAAGTTGTCAAATGAAATGGGTAACTAAGCTAGGGACAGCTGAAGCTAATATTGTTGAATCATTTCTGTTGGCCAATCGGGTTCTTATGACAGGAATAATGCGATCTCAGCATTACATGGTTATACACGATTTATATTACACTCCAAGAAAGATCTCTAAATGGAGTACTGCCACTGGGACCAAGTGCAACAGGTGTGGACAATTTGCTGCTTACGCTGTACATATGTTTTTTGCCTGCCCCAAAGTATCTGAATTTTTTTATCACTAGAACAGTTTTTTTTTTTTAATATTGGGACGACCGATGAGTAAACTGGTGAATTAGTGTTGATTGGTCTCAGCCCGGAAATATCTGGTCATATAAGATCTAATGCTGTGATATGTTTTATCTTTATCTGTATGGCTGTAGCACATGCGTGTATTACAAAAGATTGGATCCATCCAGATCCACCCTCTTTTTTTAGTTGGCATGAAAGATTATTAGCAATGTATAATTTGGAACTGGCTATTTATAAAACTGAAGGAAGGAGAAAGAGGGCTATGGGAGCTCAGATATGGGCACCTATATCGGATTGGATCCAGGAAACTTTATAGATGTTGTTTGGTTTTGATTGCTTTGTTTAATTTATTTATAATGTATGATCTATACTTTGCATTCCTTGCATAAAATGGGGTTAAAAATCAATAAAAAAATATTTAAAAAAAAAACAATTTAACATGCTACACAGTACATGCCTCATGCCTTCTAAGCTAAATAGAATGTTACTGTGAACCCGACTGTTGCCCAAAGTGTAAGATAAATGGACCAGATTCGGTTCATATGTTCTGGGCTTAGGACAGCCTTGGTGACATACTAGTTGATGATCTTCAATGCAATATATGAGGCCACTACTGGGGCTGTTGCCAATGTCTAAAAGGCTTAGGACGCCAAGTAAGTTTGCTGAATTGGCCATTTTACTAGGTAAAAGCAGATTGAAATGGGCTGGAAGATAGAAACACCACCTCCTCTGACTAAGTGGCATACAGAACTATATAAATGGATGCATGCCGAGGTTGTAGCCCAGAGTAAGGCTCCACTTGACGCTCAAATAAAACAGAGGTACGCAGAATGGGATGCCCACATGATTAGATTATTTAGTAGGGATGACTCTAGACTAGTGTGTCTATGCGCTTGCACAAGTGGAAATGTTTAAGCAACCACAGACTATGTACTGGATCACACACACTAATAATTTTGCTTTAGTTTCATATGTAAGATTATGTTGAATACTGTAATATTCTCATATTAACTAATGTGGAGGTTAAAAGGAGGAACGTTTATGTAAAGAATACTTTTATGCCTGTAGTTGGCCACTAACGTACCTACATGAGGACGCTAAAACGAGGAAAGACAGTCATGTCAAATATGCCAAACTTGGTGACCTGCAAATCATCTGGCTTCATGTATGGACAATTTTATCTGTTTACTAATGCTAAACTATTTTTTCAATAAATTAAAGGTTTACCAACCTCTTCAAGGGTAATGTGCTCATTCAGGTCAACTGTAGACTCTTGCTCGAGTAGAGGAAATACAACATGCCTCAGGTAGCCAGCTTGCACCTGTTCTGGTATCTCCTCTCATCTATATAAGGTTGAGTTGAAATTATAGAAACTATGAGCAATATCTTCAGGGGAAAAGATCACTTTCCCAGAATGGCTAAATATATGTTTAATGAATTACTGATATTATGTGATGTTTGCGCTTTCAGTTTGTGAGCTAATGGGTAATTTGCTTTATCCCCTTTAGTATAAAAATAATGTCTGTGTGTAGCATTTTACAGTGGTTTCGACTAAGAACAATTGCTCTAACTTGCTACTGACCTGCTGGAGTTCTATCTAAGTGCAACTGGAACATGTATGTCCACGTTGAGATTCAAGCTCCCTTACCATCTGTTCTAACTTTATTGCCTTATTTAAGAAAAAAAGTAGTTGCATGGGAGATGAGTTCACCCAGATAACTGCATAGGCTGCATCCTATAGTGTGGCACAGAAAACCGCATCACTTGAATTCGTGTACACTTGCATGAGTAGTCTCTCTAATTGAGTGATAGAGCACTGTATCACAAAATGCCACCTCATTCATGCGTTAAAGTCTACTGAATAGCTTTATAAGGAATAGAGTGCTATCGAATGTCAAAGACAACAGGGCATGTTTCGAAAAGATTTATGTTTCAATGTTGCAAGCTGATATCATGAGAGTGAATTGCTGTTCAACTAATAGGTATTGCATCCTAGAGAATCTTGTGTGAACATTCAAATCAGATGTGTAGCTTCTCTCACCTAGATGCCATGGAACTATGTCTACAAACTGTTCTGTCATAGAATCCATCAGTGACTGCCCCCTACCACACCAGTGGGCTGACCGATCTTCACCGGGGTGTAATATGGTGTTCAAATCTCTCCCATTATCATAATGCCAGAGTCGAGGCTTAAAATATGGGGAAACACATCTAAGAAGGTGGTCTGCCTATGCACAGTTGCGACATAAACATTGATTAATGAGGTTTCTATATGTGCCAAATGCTGAGCAGACCTAATGAGTCTGGTCCAAAATTATGTTTGAGTCCTCAGGTGCTTCAAGAATGGACTGGAGAAGCTACTGGACAGTCACAAAATCACTAAGCCATAAATTATACCAATGTAATCAATTCCCTCCAGCATCAATGTTATCCTGCATCTTTTGCTAACTTCTTTCCAATGATGAAATTTCTCTCTGCTTGTGGGATCGTTCCATGGTAATTGATCCACCCGTTTCAATACTTTGAAGGGGGTGGTCTGTTTAGGAGAGGGATCTGGAGACATCTTGGCGAAAGGAGGATATGTGTTTAAGCAATTCTTGAATGAGTACTTGAATGTCGCCTTTGGGAGTAAGGGACGTTAAATCTCCTGTGATCGTCAACTGATAAGGTGGAGTATCAGAACAGCAATTGGGCAAATTGTCTAAGGTGACAGATGTGAATGCATCTTTAATCTACGAGGTCTTGGGGTTATTGTTCTTATTTACCATACTGTTAGGATGACACAAACAAGCCTACAAATAGGCACCAGTTCAGCATTGGTGGGTCCAAATAGTATAATGAGGAATTGTTATGTACCAGACACTTGCTTATCCAATCATGAATGGGAGATCTGCCTTGTCCCCCTATGTGCTTCAGGTTTTGACCTCAATAAAATTAAGGCTTACAAGCCTGTGACAAGCACCCAGTCCCATCTCAGAGATATCCTTATTGAGTCTCCACCTCAGCGCCAATGCAGTTGATTTCAGAGAGATGGCGGATCAGACAGCGCCATCTTGGATATTTTGGCCGGTCTTCTCTCTGGTTATTGAGGGCAAGTGTGACTGTGTTATGGCCTCACAACACTGTTGAGTAAAAAGGGCTTAAAAATACCAAATTGGGATTCAGAAGCTTAGAAGAGACACATGGTGCAGTGTCTCTTCCAAGGCCACACCTAATATGCACCTAATATTGCATTTTCCACTTACAACATTAACACTACTCAACATTACACAACAAATCCACTCCGTCATCCTTGCTTCCTAAGTCAATTTGACATGATGAACCAGAGAAAATTGATTTTTTTTCTATGTGACAGCTTCCTACAACCTACCAATCTAAACCTACTTCATTCATCTGCTTTAAATCGGACGACAAAATTAGATGCCTATTCCCTAGACTCACCATCTCTCCTCCGAACGGCATCACTGTTCCCTCTGCATGGATCACCCAGTATGTAAATAGACTGCCACTGTTCTTTAACCACATTGCTGCTGTGGTTATTTTTCCCCTGTGCTGGAAATTGGAAAGCTCCTATATTCATGACGAGCTCAGCTCGTCATCAGCACAGCTCAACTGTGCCTCATGACGAGCTGAGCTCGTCATGAGCATGGAAGGGGTTAATAGTTCTTATATACTAATATATGAAAGGTTTTATTAGGGAAACTGCGGAGCTACTGCTTGTCTAAGATATGCATGGGGTCCATTAAACTACAAAATGCTCATTTCTTTTCATGACTACCTTTTTCAAAAACGTCAGTTGTAAATGAAACAGTTTTTAAGTTTACTTTACTTAGGTGATATTACTGGTTATGTCATATATGATGTCACAAGTCAATAATGAATGGTGCCATCTGTAAGTGGCGGGCAGTGCCATAAAAGGCGACTTTCAGTGCTCTTTAGGTTATGGATCGCAGCCCTGCATTTCTTTCAAATGTAGTTGGGTCTGTGGATGCATGCACACACACTCTACATTTCTTGTGAAAAGTGTTCAGGGGGAGCTCTACAATATCAATGACAATAGAGAAATAAATATTTTTCATCTGAATGATCATCCTCAAAGTGCCATTTACATAGCAATTCAAAGAATTTTTGAGGCAATTCTACAAGACTAACACAAACTCACCAGTGAAGCTGTGCGAATGGTGGCGAAGTGTTCTCGGTTGCGGTAGTGAGACTTGTGTCGTGATACTTGGGGTGGAGACTGCGGCTCAGATGGCCGTGACCTGGGCTCCGGTTCTTCACTGTACTCTTCTTCCTGATACACGAAAAGAACCACAATCAGAAAAGCTGTATCACAATTTTGCATCAAGCATTTTTCTTTGAGAAATTCAGGCCACCAAGATCAGACATCAACCCCATTGAGGTACTGTGGTAGGAAGAAAAGAGCTGTGCATTAATAATTGCCTTTAAATAGCACAAATTTTTTTTAAGGAAAAGTGGGTCCGAATTCCTCTCCGGTCATTGAGATGTACTGAAAAAAGAAACTTAGTTCAGGTTATTGCTGTTAAAGAGGATTCCACAAGTTACTAAATTACAGGGTGAACTTAATTTTTCACAAGAGGCTATGGAATGTCATTATTTGTTTAAGCAAATTAATTGAACAAAGTGAAATTTGTGAGGTAACAACGCCAAACATCCTGTGATTCTGGGCAAATCACTTAATCTTCCCGTGCCCAACAAAAATGAATGTGTGTCCTCAAGTAACGTAACTGGTGCTATGTAAAGCGCTCTGATACCCGATACGCCAGCTGCAAGAATCATTGTTACAAACAGGGAAAACCCAATAGACCTTGTAGGCTTGGGCAATATGCAATTTAAGTCAGAAAATGCTACAACAAATTAAGAAAACTTTATTTACCCTGTAAGTATGTTTGGTAGTATGCAGTGCTGCACATTCACCTAGTTTGCATACTTTTTCCTCAAAGAACGTTGGAGTCTCACGATTTGCAGAACATCCCTTAGTCCACAATGCACATAGGAGAACTGATCACACCTTAGATTATTTTTCGCTCAGTGGGTGAAAGTGGAGATTAGAGTAAGAGTATTAAGATGTGCCCTGTGCATTGTAAGTTATTAATGTGAAATTAAAAAAACATGCACCATCACCTCCCGCTTCCGGGAAGGAGGGCAAGAGCATGTGAACCTACAGCACTACAAGCTACCCAAACAGATGGTTACAGGGTAACATAAAAGCAATGAAAAGGTTAATAGTTTAGCACAAATTCTTAGATCATTCAGTATATTACATGAGAGCTAGTTACATGTCCAAGGTGTGGAACACTTTTCACAAACCGAATGAGGTTATGAAAGAACGTGGGCAACTCAAAAGCTTGGTTAAGGTGAGACTATCTTAGGTAGGAACTTCAAATTGGGTACATGGACAACCCTATATTGTGTACATGAAAGTATGGTTCTTGAATAGTAAGCACTTGTAACACGCTGATGCACTGCACCCAGCAAAGGAACTGCAAGTGTCACGAGTGGAAGGGTTCAAAAGACAGTGCCATGAACCTTGTAAGAACCACATTAAGGTTCCAAATTGATGTTGGAGCTGGTCTTTGGGGTATCACTTGTTTGAGTCTCTCCATCAATCCGGTTCTAAAGCGAGATCAGTGTTCTTTATTATGCATATATGTTGCCATGCGGCTAAATGAGGGCATATGGAGGTGTATGCTAGTCCTGCCTTCTGAAGCTGTAAAAAGTTGAAATGATGTCCTGAACTTTAACCTTGAAGGGGTCTAGAGACTTGGAGATGCAGTAGTGGACATATCTTTTCCACGTACGTACATATAGTGGACAAAAGTGCCTCATGTAATATCGTACACTCTGTCAGGCACCAGCACTCCATTACCGTAGTACCGTAGTAGTAGATTCTGCTGAGTCGGTGAGAACGGAAGCACAGAGGGCGCTAGCGAGACAGTGACAGTGAGCAGCAGCAGGAGGAGGAGTGACGTGCGGTGTGCAGCAGGCAGGAGGTAGGAGCGCCGCCGCCACCGGGATCCAAGAACTGAACCGAAAAGCCGGGGCCGGAGCCAGATTTCGGATTCGCCGCCGCCCCTGCTGCCCCCGCCGCTGTTACAGCCACAGCCTACAGCAGCAGCCTATAGCAGACCGGCGGCAAAGACAATGTGAAGAATGAGATGCGGAATGCAGGGATGCGGTAAGCGGAAACCTGCACCTTCACCTCCTCTGTACCGCAGCGTGCACCGCATTGCTCCGCACCGCCACCGCCACAATTATCGTTATCTCCGCGCTAATTGCCACATTCCCTCGCCCCCTACCGGCATCAAGCGAGAGACAGCCAGGGGGCACCTTGGGTGTAAACTGCAGCAAAACAACAAGCGTCAAGCCACTGGACGCTATTGAAGCAGTAAGCAAGCGGTGACCAGCCGCTCATCAATCTAAAGCGGCCAAGCAAAAATCGGTGTGAGGCTCCTTCTTGTAAGATGGGAGACCCCACAAAAGGCGGGAGATAAGAAGCAGGCTCCGGCAAGAAAAGCAACGCAGCCCCCCCATTGCCCGCACTCTCCCGCCCTCCTCCCCGGGTTGAGCGGACTTTGCCCAAGTTCTCGCCTGGGTCCCGGTGTAGGGGGATAGCCGGGCGCCTCAGGGGGGAGTGCAGCTGAGGGTCGGAACCGCCCCCAGAGGCCAGGCACAGGACGGACCCGACAGACTCAACTCCCCCATAGGGCCAGGAGGCCAGGGGACCAGCGCCCCCCACATTTACGGGGCCAGGAGTGCGGCGGGAGTGTAGCACCGAGTATCCAGGAGCTCCAATCAGCCCAGAGTCCAGAGCCAGAGTCAGAGTCAGAGTCCCAAACATCAAACGCCAAAATTACGACTTGCAACTTGTATTTGTCCACCAGTACAAGCACCGGACCTGTAGCAGCATTAGGGGGGCCAGAGCGCCTCCTCCAGCAGGAGATCCCAGGAGACTCCGATAGACTCCCACAGACTCCATCCATCACGTGGGTTTCATCAATCGAGTCACAGCAACCCAGGAGCCGGTAAGCTATCTAAGTCAACCCTAACATGAGGACCAGAAACTCTACTTTAATCCAACCCCAGGAGAAGCCCCGGGCACACAGCTCTGCCAAGAGACGGAAGGCGAAGCTATTTTACCCGCCAGTATTAGAGCTAGGGGGACCTTACCAAGGCCCAGGGCCCTGGGACGGGGAATACGCAGGAGCAGCGGGAGCGAATGGAGCAACCCCAACTTCTCCGGGACAGCACATCGATCTCAACGTGGAATTGCCGGCTCCCCCCCTTTTAGCCCACCCCTTGACCATCATCATGGGGAAGCCTCCTAGCTCCCCGAACCCAAATGCGCACAAGCCCAGGCTCAGCATTAAAGAACGCTCAAACTGTTCCGCTGGGAACAGAGACATAAGAAGTTTTTTGAACCCCAAAACATCCTCCAGCCCTGCCTGCCCCAGGACTTCGGACAGTTTGGTCACTAACAAAGTAACGGAGGAAGAAGAGTTGAACTCAATACTTGCAAGCCCTCGGGTAAACAGGATACCCCTCTTACCAACAATACTTATCCACCAGAGCGGTATGCCCCCCAAACCTTCGACACTGGACATGGTGGCACTTGGGCCCACCCAACCAAACATCACAGCCCAGACTTTCCCCTCCCCAGCGGACCGCCAGCGGAGCAGCCCACCTGCAGCCAAAGCGAATATATATATCCCTTCAGACAGTACCCACATCGACAAGAGAGGAGACACAATTCCCCCCATCTTACCGATGCACACAGACTTGTCCTATGACTCTCCTGCCATTAAGGAAGGTGTAACCCGTCAATTATTCGACAGGACCCCAAATCACCTACTGAACTTACCAAGATCGGGCCTTGCAGAAAATGATAAAACAGCCCTACCCCCACCCTCCGACAGTGGCCTTGCAAACACTAACCATTTATCATTAATCAGCGAAGCCCTTGTCTCAATGACAGGAGCTGCGATAATGCACGCGGACAAGCTCGATGTGCAGATTAACATTCTACAAATAGTGGCAAATCTGATCTCAGGGATAGACTCAAAATTGGACAACTTGAACGCCCTGATACGCAGAGCGCAGGACAGCATACAATTCAAGCCAGAGTCATGCGGCTGCAGTCCGATCCTGCACAGCTTAGAAAATATGACCACAGATAGAGGACCTCAAGGGAGAGGCAAATAAAAAAAACAGTTTGAAGAGCATGCCTTCAATTACACAGGGTCTCGCCCAGGCACACTTCACGGATAACATCCCAGTAATTCCCTGCCCAAGCAGCTCGGAAAAGCCAGCCCCCCTGGCCTCGTCTTCTGCTGGCGGCACAAGAACAACTCTGACTAAGGCTGAAAGTCAGGTCCACCAACAGACCCTTAAGCCGCCCAGTCCAGAGACACAAAACCTGTCAAGGAAAAACAAGAAAAAACTAAGAAAACTCAACAAGGAGAAGAAAAATAATGCATATGCCTCCAGCGTTATTTACAATTGGCTACGACCTAATAAGCAGCCTCCCGACAACACCATCACAGACGAAACACCAAACCTGACAGCCCTCATGCATACAGTAGAAGTTCTAGGACCATCGACTGGAAATTCATGCACATTTACTCCAGCCCCGGATCCAAGCTTGCTAGCTCCGCCCATGGCTTCTCAACCCGATACAGCGCCGATGACACAAAAACATGCGCATGAATCGCAGGCAACCAGCCACGATGAAGCCACGCAACACACGCAGGAGCACCGCCAAACAAGCTTTGAGAACCCAGTGCAAACCAAGTTTACAATGAGCGAAGCATCAGCCTCTGATAACTCAAAAACTATCAATGCCACCATCGGTGATTCTCAGAGCGCCCCCCATGGGCCAACATCCTTTAAGCTGGAGCAAGCCGTCAATAGGCAATGGAATAAGAACTGCTCGCCCAGCCTAATGCCCACGGAGGCACCCCAAACGACAACAGGACCAAACCAGCAGACAAACTTTTACCAGTCCGGTTTGATATTGATACCTCCAACTGAAACCCATGGTAAAAATTGGCTTAACAAGGCTAGTGCAAGTCAAGCAAATGGAAAGGACCGGAAAATACTGTTATACCCAGAATACACCTCGCAAGGAAAATGGGACATCCTCAACCGAGGTAACCTCCTAACACTCTGTGCAAACCTCCCGGGATTGGAAGGTATAAAAACCAAAGACATCGAAACCATCTCTTTCCTGCCCCCGGACGTGGAAGAAAAAAATGAAACAACGGAATTAACTTTCATCAGTCCAGACCTGGCGGAGGCACTGAGGAGCCAACAACCCCTACTAGAAAGCTGGGGTATAAAGATAAAAGCAAAGTCGACCCAAAAATATCCCTCAATTCTAAAAACATCGATCCCACACTCTAAACCGGACAATCAAGTACAGGGCGTGGTTGACTCTACACTCACAAACGCTCCTTCCATCCATCGGCTAAAAATTGAGTCCGTCCTCCAGGGGTGCAAAGGCAGCATAAACAGTTCAACCAACGGATCCCCAATTAAGATCACAACCAACCTTAGCCAAGGAAAACGATTGTGCATGACTAGGGGTCATTCAAGCAACGACTGGTCCTGGCTGTCATCCGCACTAAATCCCAGCTCCTAATACAGTTCGCCACGCAAACTTAGCCCGAACACCTCAACACACTGTCAGGGAGCGAGAAAAAACTCTAAAGAAAAAAGAGAAATTCACCGAGAGTCTAAAAATATTAACGTGGAACGTCTCAGGCCTCAAAAAGCTGCTACTAAGTCCAGCTGCGGTGAAATTCTTGGAGGAAGCAGACATTATATGCACACAGGAAACTTGGCTGACCCAACCACTCTCGCTAAGAGGATATGCAGAATACAGTAAAGCGGCTAAAAAGACCAATATATTCGGAAGACCTTCAGGGGGGAATTGCGTTAACATAAAACACGCCCTGAACATAGAATTCAAGGAATTACACAATCAACCAGACACCCTACAGACGGGCATTCTGAAATTCCCTCACTCCATCAACGGAATTCCACCCATACTACTAATCAACATTTACCATAACTCGCAGGAGAACACATCCAACTCGCTCACACTCGCAAATCAATTAGAAACTTTACTGCTAGGCCATCCATCATTAGACTGCATCATCCTCGGTGACTTTAACATCCACAACATAAGGGTTTCTACCGAGCAAAATCAACATCGCGGGGGGACCGAAGCACTGAATGATTTCTTAAAATCTTACAAACTGGCGACGGCCCACACATTGCTCTTAAAGAAGACCCCGGGAGCCTTGATCGGTCACACGTGTAACAACCAAACGAAGATCGATTACATCATCTTAAGCGATAAACTGCAAGACAAAATGATAAACTTCATGGTTCACCAAAGCAATGACAGTGATCACGCAGCCCTAACAATTACCATGAACTTACTAGTACAATCACGATAGAAGCCCACATGCGTGGGGGCATCGGACGGCCAAGAATTAATAAAGCTGCCCAGAAGAATAAAATGGGGACAGGTAGCCACAGCAACCTTTAACAACTGGGCAAACACGTGGGCAGGCTGGCCCCCGCGCAAACACAACCAGGAGATAATAGCTACATGGGATGGAATCACCTCGACCCTAGCGGCAGAACTTAGAAGAGGTGGGGACAAACCAAGGGCAATCCACTGGCACCCGCCGACGGCCTTCGGATTCAACGCAGAAATCAAAACCAGTGCAAAGGATTTAAACAAAAAACGAAAAGCCTACAGTAAACACCGCACAACCAAAAACAAAATCCAACTGCAAGAGGTCGCTAAGAGAAACTCCATAAAAGTTTGGGCTGCAAAGCGTTATCACTGCGAGGCTCAGTGGCTGAAAATTTTCGATCTGTTGAGCCCTGGTATATCACAAGAGTTCTGGAGTTACATTAGTCACCTTGGTCGAGGCATAAACCATAGAAAAAACTCCCTGGAGGCATCTGTCTGGGTCTGTCATGTAAAAGCGCTTTACAAGGAAGAAGGATTAACTACCCAGCCACATAATACGACCCCACAAAAAGTGAACCCGGCCTTAATTACTAATACAACACCCCCTCCCGGAAAAGCTCTAGTGTTCAAAATACTAAAAAAAATCAGAGCAAACGGTGCTCCGGGCCCCAATGGCCTACCAGGCCACTTGTTTAAATCAAACATCGAATTCTGGTCTGAAAACTTGACCTACCTATTCTCTGACTGCTGGCTGTCGGGGGCTGTGCCTGACTCATGGCGAGGCTCGCTCCTGCATCCAATTCATAAGAAAGGGAGCAAATCAGACCCAACAAACTACCGCATGATCGCCCTGTTGGACATCGAAGGGCAAAGCCTACGAAGGCGCAATCTTGAAAGACATTACGGACTGGGCAAGCGAAGAAAACCTCCTGCCATTCTGTCAAACCGGCTTCAGACCAGGGTCCTCGACTATAGACAACATCACAGCACTCTCTTACCTAGTCAATCGAGCACGGCTGCGCAAAAGCCTCCCTTTGTTCGCCGGCTTCATCGACTATTCTGCTGCGTTCGATGGAGTAGACCGCACCATCTTATGGAGAAAGCTGGTCCATTGGAACATCGATCCCTCCCTGTTAAGAGCGATACAATCTCTGTACCAAAACACCTGGGTAAGAATCAAACTTTCAAACGATTCTGCAACTGACAAGATAGATACGAATCGCGGCTTAAAACAAGGGTGCGTGTTGGCGCCCCTACTGTTCAATTTATATACAGCAGATATGGAGACAGCCCTGCTGGGGGCTGGCCTAGCAACGCCAAAGATCGGGGCAACCAAAATACATTTCATGCAGTACGCGGATGATCTCGTAATTTTGGATCATACAAAAATAGGACTCCAAAAGGCACTCACCGCCCTGGCAATATATAACAACAAAAACAGGCTGGTAGCAAATCCGACTAAATCAAAAATAGTCATTTTTGGGCACTACCCCAAAAAAAAAAAAGAGCAAAATGGAGCCTCGGCAATTTAACTTTAGACAGTACTCAGAAATACATATACTTAGGGGTCTCCTTCCATGAATCGGGGTTGTGCGGAACCCACTTAAAGAAAATACAGGGTAAAGGTAAGTCCATCACCTTTGCCCTATGTAAACTACAAGCCTTCATACACAACCCATCAGCAACGGCCATCCAAAGAGTCCTCAAGGCCAAGTTAATGCCGGGCCTTAATTACGCACAACAGGCGTACCCAGGCAAACTGAATAAGGAGCTGGAAAAAATTAATTGTGGGGCATATAAGAGACTGTACCATCTACCGAAATGTACACGAAACACTCTAATCCGCCTGGAATTCTCCCTTAATCAACAAACTCTGGAAGAGATGGCAGCCCTAAGTAAATATTATCTCACAACAGCGGCACGCGACAACACACTGAAGGCCGTCCTGATACATATTTTCATCGAACCTGGGAACCCCTGGTCAGCTATCATCGAAGCAGCCATGACGCAATTGAATCTGGCGATCGAGTCATGGAACCCAGACCTTGTCAACTACACGACCATCAAACACGCGATAAACAAGTGCGCGCATGGTCTCGGGACATGGACAGGGTGTCCCTCACGAAAAGAGCCTTCCATGAGTCCCTATGCCTGCCACATACCGTGCACAATCCTCGAAACCATCTCACGCAGGCCATGGGCCTCCCAGCTCTCCACAAGATTCTTGCCTACAGACTGCACCCCCTGCCGCTGAAAGAACTAGATCATCCGGAAAATGCAGGCATAGGAGCTCGGGATTGCAGACTCTGTAATTATAAACGAGAGTCATTGGCCCACTTACTATTTTGCTGCCCTGCCCTACGTGCACCCCGCACCCTCTACCTTAGGCCCATTCTTAGGGACGCCGGGACACGCACAGCTAAGGAAGCAATCCATCATCTATACACCTTGAGCATAGTAAAACAGATGGCCTCATTCGGAAAATTTATACAACAGACTCGGCTCGAGCTGATAGCTGCCAAGGCCACGCAGGAATAGAGACTTCGTCGTGGGACACCTGGTGGCTCTCACAGGTGCGCCCTTATGAACTATGGGAACTTCTCACAAACGCTGGTCTACAGAAGTTTTGTGGTTTTAACTTTTGTAATTTTATACCTTGGTCTTAATGTAATGGTTTTAAGTAACCACACAATAAAGTTATTCATTCATTCATTCATTCATTCATTCACTCTGTCAGGCAGCCTAGGTAGCCAAACTCTAAGACCTTGGGTGCCAAAACACAAGACTGAACTGCTCAGGGTTTGCGTGCCTGACTGGGCTGCCTTGCTGTGGGACAACATCTGACCTGATTGGAAGCTTCTCGTGGGGACTGATGGACATCTCCAGGACCATTAAGAACAGGGGTGTCTGGCCCAAGATGGGGCAACCAAAAAGAGGGCCATGGAAACCTGCCTTATCTTCCTCACCATGTAGGGAATGAGTGGAAGAGACAGAGAAGCATAGGCACATACCACTGACCAGTTCACTCATTCACAGTGACCATAGACGGTGGGTGTGGATACATGGAGACAAAGCATAGGCATTTTTTGGTGTGGCAAATAAGTTGATGGCTGGGGTTCTCAACCACTAGAAATACCTGTGGATGAATCTTCCACTCATGGACTTAGTGATGTGTTCCAGTTAAAAAATCCATAAAGTGGTTCTTGACTTCCAAAAGGTGTTCTGTCATGAGATGCATTTTGTGGCTTCAGTTCCAGAAACGCTATGCTTTTGCAGACAGTTGGGAGGGAGTACCCTCCATTTTCTGTATGTGGTACATTGCTGTCATTTAGTCCATCCACATGAGGACTATACTTCAGCAGATAGGCGAGTAGAAGGCTTTCAGGACTCGGTGAATGCCAATGAACTCCAGGCAGTTGATGTGCCTTCCCTGTTGAAGGAGGTTCACATGCCCTAGACAGTCGCCGCCGAAATGTACGCTTCACCATATGAGAGATGAGCCAGTGGTAATGGTCACCTGCAAAAGAGGGTCTATGAAAAGCCTGCTTTAGCAAAAGGTTGTTGCAGTTCTACCACTGCAGACAGGGCTGAGTGCTGGCTTTTATCAATACTATCTTCCTAATGACCCTCTGCTTGTGACTACTGACACTCAAGGCACTGCTGCAGTGGGCACAGGTGCAAGCTGACATGCAGCACAATTGCTATAATGATGCCATCATCCTCAAGAACTGTATTCTTATTTCTAATGGATGAGTGAATTTCAAAAAGAGGCATCTGCTGAAATGCTATCGCCCTGTGCTGGGCAGGGCATGCTTTTCCTGTGACAGTGTTTAGGATTGAGCCCAGGAAAAGTTGTACCCGTTAGGGCTGGAGGTGGAACTTCTTTGCATTTATAGTGAAGCCTAGGCTGTGGAGAAGGGTTAGAGCTTTCTGAGTGTGTGCTAGACATTTCTGTCTGCTGCTGCTCTTTTTAACAGTCTGTCATAGAGATATGTAAAGACATGGATGCCCACTCTGTGCAGATGAGTGACCACAACCGCCAGACACTTAGTGAAAACTCTTAAACATAAATAAACCTGAACTGTAGGACTTGAATTTGCAAAGCTGGCTACTTACCACATACTGAAAGTGATGAGCAGAGAAGATATGAATGTTGAATTAAGTATCCTTGAAATTTAATGCTACCAAGAAGCCTCCCTGACAGAAGCAGTGATAATGTCCTGCAGGGGGTCATGTGAAAATGCTCAGACACACTGAACGGCCTCAAGTCTAAGAAGGGCCAGTGGAGCCATTGTTCTTTAACATAAAGAAGTACAGTAAACAGACACCTTTGGTAGGTTGGTGTGGGGCTACCAGCTGGACTGTGCCCTATTGAAGGAGCGCGCCAACCTCATCTTGAAAGAGGGAGGTGGTCTTGAGTGAGGATGTGTCAGCATGGTGGTATGTAGGTTGGGTGATGTGGAGTTCTAAGCAGAAGTCCTTCTGAACCATCACTAATACCCACTTATCATAGGTAATTTCCTCCCTGCGAGAGGAGAAATCCCTTAGTTGCCACCTGATAGGTGTTGTGTGATAGGGGAAGCATGGGTAAGTCAGAGCTTGGGAGCAAAGGCTTCTTTGCCACATTAGCCTCAATCCCTGTTCTTGCAGTTGTTAACCCTGTACCATTCAACTTGAGTATCCTCATTCTGCGTAAGAATAATGCAAGGTCTGATGTTAGAAATGGTCTTGATCTGGTCCCTGGATTGCTGTCTGTGAAAGGAACCCCTGGGTGGTGCAAAGTGCAGGGCTGCCATGGACTTTACAATCTCAATGTCCATCTTGATTTTCGATAACATCTCACCCACTTTGGGACCAACAAGATGTTCCCCATTGGGTAGAATGTTAAGATGGCGATGTTGAAACTCCAGTTTAGACCCTAACATGAAAAGCTATGCATAGTTGCGGATGGACTGCAGGGAAAGCACGAGATAATTCATATTAATCAGGTGATGAGTCTCAGTTGGTGTCTCTAGGCTGTGTAGAACTTCCAAGAAGAGTATTCTTGCCTTCGATAAACTAGCAAAAGCAGTCCAGCAATCACTGGAAAGCGTACAGCAGGATGCTAGTGTTGACACTACGAGAAGCAGTATCCATGGCTTTTACTGTGCAACAGGTATCAGTGTTGGAATCTATCTTTTCTTCCACAACTTGCTCCTCATCCCTTTTCCTGTCTCAATAAGGTGCTGTCCTAGAGCTGCCCTCTCCTTCCAGTGGTACCCGTCGTATCTCTAGAGCAATCCCTCCGTATCCATGGCTTCTACTGTGCAACAGGTACCAGTTTTGGAATCTATCTTTTCCTCCACAACTTACTCCTCATCCCTTATCCTGTAAGTCTCAATAAGGTGCTGTCCTAGAGCTGCCCTCCTTCTAGTGGTACCCGTCGTATCTCTAGAGCAATCCCTCCAAATCGGCAATACGCCATCGGATGCTTGTCCCAATCATGACACAATTGCCCGTGGCATAAAGGCACTTACTTTTCTTATTTGGAAGGGGTGTCCCCCAGTGTCTTTGCGGACCACCAAAGAGTCCGGGGGTACATGCCCTTTGATGTGAAGAGAGGCATCAAACTTTCTCTATACCTGTGGAGTTACCACCCTAGCTCTGATCAGGTCATAAATTTGTCAGGGGTAACAAGCATGCTCTTGGGTACTGAAAGGAACTGGACAGCAGTGCATTCCATGTTTGAGATATTTTCACCAAAAAGTTGTGCTTATCCTGTAAAACTTGCATGGCGGGCTGCTCTCTGAACGACTGCACGATACACAGTGGTCTCACCAGCGAGAGAGGTTTGGCTCGGTTAGGCTCAAAGTCTGAACCATCCCCTGACTCATCTCAGTTTCCTGCCTAAGGAGGTTGGCTATAAGGCTCCCCCTCTGCATATCAGCTACTCAGGTCAGAAGAGTGAAGGAGAAAATTCTGGAGGAGACCAGGTGGAGAGGGGGGAGGGGGGGGGGGGGGGGGGGTTGTGGGTTGGCAGGAAGTTGAATGCTTCATAAATCTACTTACCCTGTAAAAAACATTTCTCCCTTTGTTGAAAAGGACTACTGACATGGGCGGTGGTAAAACATAATAAATACACTCACGAAAGTTGTAAATCTGCACTAACACAAGAAAATATACTATGGGTGCACTTTTGTACCTTTATTTAATAATTGGGCCCCAGATTAAGAGTAGCATTAAACAAGGCCTTTAGTTTTTGTTAAAAAAAATACATATATGTATAACATTATATGCGGTTAACTTCATTGCAACTGATGACATTTTTCTCTTTCACAAGGAGCACATGGGCAGACAGAGTAGTCTCCTTCTGTGTCAGAGACTACTATGGCAAAGTGTGCTTTCAGAGACCAGAAAACATTTTTGCTTTTAGCCAATTATTTTTTGGTACATTGATAAAGGCCCAGCAGCAAACACACAAAAATTAAGTTTTTTCAAAAACTATGTCGAAAGGAAAAGACAGACTCTCAAAACAAAAGGATGGCAATCAGAATAAGACCTTTTGTTTTTCCCAAAGCTTGATTATTTTAATGGTTCACATAATATTTCTGATACTGGTTTTGCACTACTTTTCCATTACTAATATTTTTGGGAAATGCGTGCATGCGTGCAGGTAAACAAATTTTACTGATTGATGCCTCAAACAAATGATACCTAAAATTGCAGTGTAGAAAAATGTTTTTCTTCTCAGTTGCTATATTTTCTGTACATTTGATCATCAACCTTGCTATCATGCTTCTGAGAGTATTTGCATCTAATCAGAGAGCATTCTTGGAACAGTATAGGTAGTCTCAAATTGTTAAACGTGTGCAGATTTTTATACTAAAGTCGACCTCACAGCATTTTCTTAGAACCCATCCTGTTAATAAAGACTTTGCATTACTGAACAATAAATAAGAGTTTGGAACAGTATGCACATAATTGATACAAATCTTACCGTAAAGGTTTTTCAGAGATCCATAATGTGGTACTGTGAAAGGGCTGCAAAGGGTTGAGCCTACTTGTCCAGAGGACAAAATAGACAGAAAAACTTGATGTCACTGACTCCAAACAATATGTACTGAGCATCAACTATTCAAATTCCCCATCTATTTTCAAATGCAAGTTCCTCCTTGAATGGTAGTCTGTTTCTTGCGAATCAGAGGCAGGATGGTCATTGTTTTTTCAGAGGTTGGCTTCGCTAACATTTTCAGGGTCTCTGGATGGATGAACAGCTGCATTTGCTTGGTGTCAAGTTCCTCTGCTAGTCTCTTGATGATGGATGCCTCGGACCTTGTCATCCATTTGGCACTCGGTTTAGAAAGAGCTCTAAGCACCAAGTTCGGCTGTGAAGGGGGAAGTACTGCATCTTTTCGTCAAGTTGGTATTCAAGAGCATCAGGCCATGACACTCATCAGGAGCTTGCACAGCTCAGAAGGCTTTTCTCAATGATGACCAGAGCGCAAGGCCTTCTTTTTAGCATTGGGCTCGATGTCTTGACTTTAGCGAGTAGTGCTCTGCCTCAGAGTAAGGATGTTTAAATGGGTGGAGTTTCAGCTTCATGAGTTGGCACCAGGGTAGTACACACAGACCTAAATGCATTCTTCGCCCATAGCCCTGCCGAGGGCAACACCGAAGGTGTACCACATGTTCTCCTTCATAGGAGCTCCAGGATAAGGTCTCGGGGGGGCATTGGTTGAGCTACCAGTACGCCACAGAGGCCAACCTCTCCATCCTTATTACAGAGTGAGTCTTGTTCATCAAAGATGTCAGACGCCTTGGAGGATGACTGTTACTATATCTTCAGGTTCTCCCAACACCATTCTCTTAGCTCCTCAATGTTTTCTTTTAGTGAAAGGCGAGGCAGAAGCCACATAACAGCTCTATGTTCGTGGCAGAGGCTTAAAACACATTGCTGGTCTGTCCAATGACATTTAGCATTGCACTGTGGGCACAATTGTAAGGGTGTGTTTTCCATCACAGCCATACTGTCTGCATTTGCGAAGGTAGAGCTGGGCAAGCCAAAAAATTAACAGGAATATCCGGAGCCACCGGTGCCGAACCAAGGGAATGGTCAGGCTATAAGAGCACTTGCATGCACCAGGCATTGGAAATGTTTGCCATGTAAATCATGCATAAATAAACATGCAAAATGGGATAAAGTCTCTTCAAAATAAAAAAAATAAGAATTGCATTTCTTTAACATACAGCAACTATGATATTAAGTCACGTTATAGGTTCATTGAGAGATAATGAAGAAAAAGGGAGGTTGAAAAAGCAAAAATATTTGCCTAAAATCAGAGTTTAGTTAAGCAGAGAAGCCGGGATTAAACCCAGGTTTTCTGGTTTCACTTTGTACAAATCAACCACTAAATGGGTACCTATTTATCGCTCCTTTTTACTTCAAATGTGAATGCCTTGTTTTAACTTTGTGCACAAAGGTAAAGTGTGATTGGTAGGCAGAAGCCACATTAAAGCTCCGTTTGTTTTGAGCTCGAGGTTACATGAGGACCTTGAGCAAGCCAAAGTCTGGTGTATGGCTCGAGCTTTAAGTGACTCGCCCACCTCTACTACAAGACTATCGAGTCAGCTGCTGAGGTGTTGTCTACCTGGGCACTGAGGAAATTGGTTGCAGTAAGTCGCACCCCACACCATAACCTCCAGGGACTACATACTCATTGGAGGCCTGAACTTCCACCTCGACAACCTAAGCGAAACTGGATTTACAGCCCTCCTGGACAACCTTGCCAACGTCAGATTGAAGCCACCCCCACTCACAAAGCCGGGCACATCCTCAACCACATCTTGGCAGGAGGGACTAACATCTATTTCAGCAACACCTCGCAGCCCCTCTGGACAGACGACCACTACGTACACTTCTCCTTCAACACCACCACCTCACACAAGCTTGCCCCGTGCCCGCCACGAAGGAATTGGAGAAAGCACCTCAACTCCACCATCTTCCTCGAACACCCTCTGCCACGACAGACGCCAACTCTGCAGCCAAGGAACTACACAGCTGGATCAAGAGCTGTGCATACAAGCTTGCACCCCTCTGCCACCGCGACAGACAACGCCCCCTGAAGGCCACCTGGTTCACCACCGACATCCAAGAAGCCAGACGCTCCTGCAGACGTCTCGAAAAACGCTGGAAAACAGCAAAACCACTGAAGACCAGAACAACTACAAGAACGCCAAGACAGAATACCATCAACGCATAAGAGCCACCAAGAGGACCTTCATCCTGAACAAAATCCTCACCAATGCCAGCAACTCAAAGGAACTCTTCAACGTCATCCATCAGTTCACCAAACCCCTCAGCGGTGCCATAGACGTGACGCAGTCCTAGGACCTCTGCAACAAGCTTGGCTCCTACTTACACCTGAAAATCAAGGCCCTCTAAGACAACTTCAGCGAACACTCAAGAAACCACCCTCCCCTTCAGGAATGACAACCAGCCCACCAACTCCACCTGGACACCGGTCACCACCAAAGATACCACCACGACCATGAAGAGCAACTACTCAGGAGCCCCCATTGACCCCTGCCCGCCGCATATCTTCGACAGAGGAGCCGCCGCCATAGCACCCGAACTACCCTTCACCATCAACGCCTCCTTCGAATCCGTCATTTTCCCCAACGACTGGAAGCGGTGGAGGTCAAACCCCTCCTCAAGAAACCCTCATCTGACCCGATGGACCTGAAAAACTACCAGCCAGTCTCTCTCCTTCCCTTCAAAGCCAAAGTCGCAGATAAATTAGTCAATGACCAGCTGACCACCTTCTTCGAAGAGAACGCCATCCTCGACTCCTCCCAGTCCGGGTTCCGCAGTAACCACAGCACCTAGACCGCCCTCCTTGCCGCCACCAAATACATCCACGTGCTACTCGACCAGGACCACACCGCAGCCCTCATCTTGCTAGGCCTCTCCGCAGCCTCCAACAAAGTCTCCCACCACACTGCAGCCAGACTCCACGACGCTGGCATAGGGGGGACCAACCTCGACTGGATCCGCTCCTTCCTTTCTCGCCAGCAGAACCCACAGGATCAAACTTCCACCCTTCCTCTCCGAACCTACAGAGATCAACTGTGGAGTGCCCCAAGGATCGTCACTCAGCCCCACACTCTTCAACATCTGCATGGCCTCCCTCACCGCCATCGTCAGACAGCATGGGCTCAGTATAGTATCCTACGCTGACGACACCCAGCTCATCCTCTCCCTCACGAAAAAAAACAAAGATACTAGACTCAGCTACCAGGAAGGAATGAAAGACTTTGCAGCCTGGATGAGCCACAGCTGCCTAAAGCTCAACTCAGAGAAGACATAGGTCCTAGTCCATGACCCTCTCCCACCGCTTGGGACAACAGCTGGGGGCCCGCCGCCCTCAGAAGCCCACCCATCCCGACGGACCACGCCCGTAACCTCAGCATCATTCTAGACTCCTCGCTCACCATGACTCACCAGATCAACGCTGTCTCCTCCACCTGCTTCAACTCCCTCCGCATCCTCCGTAAGATTTTCAAGTAGATCCCCGCGAAGCCAGAAAGACCATCACTCACACAATCAGAACCAGCAGACTGGACTACAGTAACAATCAAAAAATCCCTGCTACACAAACTACAGACCACCACAGCCAGACTCGTCCCCTCAGATCCCAACGACATGAGCACATGAACCAGCACCAGCGAGACCTCCGCTGGCTCCCCGTCGAGAAGAGAGTAACCTTCAAGCTTCTCAACCACGCCTACAAATCCCTCCACATCGGACCTAAATACCTCAATGAAAGAGTCTCTTTCCACGTACCCAAAAAAAAAACCCTCGGCTCTGCCGACCTCGCCCTAGCAGAGACCAGCCATCGCAGAACCAGAGCAGGCAGTATTGTTCTCCTACGTCGCTCCAAGGCTAGGAACGAGCTCCCAGTCAACATCAGATGCTCCCCTACCCAGCACACCTCCAGGAAGAGCCTCAAGACCTGGCTTTTCGGCTGATCCGGAGCTGTAGCCGCCCCATCCACAGCGCCTTGAGACTCTTACGAGTGTGTAGCACACTTTAAAAGCCCCTGATTGATTAAGTCAAAGATGAGTGCTGTGCACACCAGGAGAACCACTCACAGTGATTGTTCTCCGGATCACAACAGTTAGGCCCAAGAAAGCCTCAAAGAACCATTCTATTTCGTTAATGAGTGAGCATATCCTTAATAACTGTCAGAACCAACTTTTGCACTAGTATCTGATTTACAAATATCAAGCCAACACAGAGATATTCCTGTTCGCAATATATGTTCACCACATCAGTTAATTATGAGCTATATCTACTTGTCACGGCCCCTTCATCACAGACGCTGAAAATGTTGTTCTCTTAGATCTGTGTATCACTATATTTTATATATACTCAGCCACTACAAGATGGCTGCCGAGGACGCATGTTACTAGCCTTATGCCTTTCGCTCTCTTAGTTCATCTTGAAGCATGTAGCCTTATTATACCCTGGCTTTCCATGACACTTGGGTGACACAATACTGTCCCTCAATATATTTGAAGCCAAGAGCTGGTATGTACACAAGCCAAGCGAATATAGAGATACCTGGACCCGTTATACTCTCTAGACCGCGGACATCGATAAACTTTGTTTCCTATTCCGGTAGGGGTGGGCTTTATATAGGTAATCTTTTAAAACTGAGGTAGGAGGAGTAGAGTAGGTGGGCGAGCAAGATGGCCGCGTAAGCTCGGAGCTCCGCGGACCCTCCGCAAATATCCTGCAGGCTATCCTGTTCCAAGGTAGTGGATTTCGATTGGTGAAAAGTCGCAGACGCGGGAACTGCTTTCCGCCTCCAAATCCGTTGTTCCTAGACGAAGCTACGTCGTGCTGAACTTTGTGCCAGGGATGCGCCATTGTCTCATGGGTGAATGATGATCGTGACGACGCTCCGCATGATTGAAATACGAAGCGAGAACCCTCGATCCCTACTGGCGGAGTGCACGTAGCTGCGGAGTCGCCTGCTGTTGGCCTGGCTTGTGTGCTGGCTTCGCCTCGGACCTACGCATCTGCCCACTTTGTCCGGGCTGGGTAGCCCTTTGTTCTCCTCGAATCCATCATGGCCGGCAGAGGGGACCCCGACAGGACGGCGAACAGAGGCGTTCGGAGGACGACTCAGCCACAGTCGAATAAGATCGACCGTTATGCCCAGCAAAGGACCTCGCCTTCTGTGGTGGCTCCTTCTAAAGACTCTCTACGCACAGGCTTGCCTGACGGCTCGGAACCCACTTTAAGTGATATCATGGGGGGCCATCGCGGGCATCAGGACTGAGATGCAGAAACAACATGAGGTCCTGACACATAAGGTGGACACCCTGGCCATTGATCTCAACCTGATCAGGGCCGACTTGGACAAAACCAATGATCGGGTGAAATCCCTTGATATTAAGACCTCCAGCCTGACTACCGATGTCTCGGACCTGCAAGCGGAGGTCCGGATCCTACGATCGGTTAACGACCAATTCTCCAGACGGCTGGAGGACTTCGAAGGGCGTGCAAGGCGACAGAACGTCCGCATCATTGGTGTACCGGAGGGAGCGGAAGAGGCGGCTGTGGACCTTTTTGTGGAGGACTTGATACAGACACATCTCGCACCAGCCGGACTGAGTAACTTTTTTTCAGTGGAACGGGCTCATAGGATACCTGGCGGCCCTCCGAAGTCGGGTGTCGCACCTAGACCCATCATCGCCCAGCTCTTCAATTTTAGAGACCGAGATGTGATCCTTCAAGCTTCCAGGAGACATGGGCCACTTAAATTCCAGAATGCTGAGGTGCACTTTTACCCGGACTTCACCAGGGCCGTTCAGAGACCGCGTCAGAGCTTTGCGGGGGTGAAACGGCGCCTTAGAGACATGGGTTTCAAGTACTCTATGCTGTTCCCTGCTAAACTACGGATCGAGTATGAGGGCCGAGCCCTGTTCTTTGACATGCCCGAGTCTGCGAGCGACTGGCTGGATACCTTGCCGCAGCGTCGAGAAGAGCATGATGAGCACTCCGGAGGCGCAACTGGGGGCCTTGATCTCCAGGACTAGGTTCTGCTGCGCCAACTCTGGCGGTTGGTGTTCCTGATGTCTGTGACTGCTAATGCCAAAGCTTTTCCATTTTTTGTTTCTTCTGTTGTTTACATGGAGGGTGGCGGGAGGGGATTGCGGAGATTCCTCACTCCTCCAGGGTCTTTCTTGTAGATTAGTTTATGGGGCGACAGGCACACTGCTGGTTGGGGGGGCTTTTTAGTCTGATGCAGGGGTGCAGGGTGGGGGGTGGTGGTGGGGAAGTTTGTTTGTTCTTTCTTTATTCTCTTTTTCTGTCTCTTAGGCAATGGGTTGTATGTACTGTTCTGTTTCACTTGTTGTTGAGGCTTTTCGGGGTTGGGCGGGACCTGGGACATGATGATGGGGGGTAGGAAATTGCAAGTTCTCAGTTGGAATGTCAACGGCTTGGGTGACCGTATTAAGAGAGGGGTTGTGCTTCAGTTGCTTAAATGGCATATGCCGGATATTGTTCTCTTGCAGGAGACGCACTTGGTTGGCAATACATGTAAAGCGCTTAACCGCAAAAGGTTTAAAATGGTGGCCCATTCAGGGTTCTCTTCGGGATCTCGGGGGGCGGGTGTTCTTGTGCGTACGTCCCTTCCGCTTGAGATTGACACTACTGTGATTGATGAGAGGGGGCGGTATGCCGCCGTTGCAGGTCGATGGGAAGGGCGTGCCCTGACATTTCTTTCAGTTTACGTTCCCCCGGGCCTACAGACTAGCACTTTCCAGGACCTTGGTGGCGCCATTTTGAATTTGCCCGCTGGGTTGTTGATTGTGGAGGGTGATTTTAACTCGGTTTGCTCCGGTTCCTTGGACCGACATCCGCCTAGAGACCTCCGTAGCTCCCAATTGTGGCTGCCCACCTTCCTTGAGACGCTGGGGTTGGTCGACAGTTGGCGACTCCTGCATCCCACTCAATGTCACTATTCCTTCCACTCTGGCGCCCACTGTAGTCTTTCCAGAACCGTCTATGTTCTTACCTTGGCGGCTCACGCGCTTGAGGTTTCCGAGGCTCGTTTTTTGGCACAGGGTATTTCTGATCATTCCCCGCTGTGGGTCTCTTTCGACTTTTATATTGTCATGTCAGAACGACCGGTGGTCGTCAACCCGTGGTACTTCCGCAACCCCAAAACTCGTAATCTCCTGGCCAAGGCCATCGATCTCTATTTCACCGAAAATGAGGGGTCGGTCACGTCGGCCGCCACTTTATGGGAGGCATTCAAGACAGTTTTGAGGGGAGAGGCCTTTGCTCTTATAGCAGAAGCCCGTAGAGTTAGAGATGCCGATTTGGTGCGCATCGAGGCGGAGATCATGGAGATGGACTCCCGGTTGGAGACAGAGCCCGATCCTGTTCTCTTACATGATCTCTCCCTTAAACAGTCGGAGTACCGCGATCTCGCTACTAACGCCGCCCTCGTCCTGGCTAAAGAACAGCAGGGTCGGATTTATTACGTCGGCGACAAGGCCGGGAAGTTGCTGGCCTGGCTGGACAGGAGGGAGAGGGCCAGCCGTGTCGTACCTGAGATATTGGGGGAGGACAGAGTGGTGGTCACTGACCCGAGTGCCATTGCTGAGTCCTTTGCGTATTATTTTCGAGGTGTATACTCCTCTGTCTCGGACCGGTCTGAGACCGATTCGACCGCATTTCTTTCCAATATCGATCTCCTGTGCCTGTCGGACGAAGAACGTAATGACCTGGACAGGGACGTTTCTGTAGATGTGGTCGCACTTGCGATCCGCTCACTGCGATCGGGCAAAGCGCCTGGTCCCAACGGTATCCCGGTTGAGTTGTATAAGATCAGGCCGGATGTGGTGTCCCCACACCTGCGCAATATGTTCCTGGAGGCACGGGAGAATGGTCTACTTCCCCTTGACCAGAGGTTGGCCACCATTGTGGTCATCCATAAGGAAGGGAAGCCGAGGGATTTGTGCCGGTCGTACCGTCCCATCTCCCTCCTGAACGCTGAGCCTAAGATTCTCGCCAAGATGCTCGCCAATCGTCTGGTTGGTGTTATCGGCGACTTAGTGCACCCGGACCAGTCGGGCTTTATTCCACACCGCAACACTGCCCTTAACTTGCGAAGGCTACACGGTGCCCTGGCCAGGGCCCATATCCTTGAGGAGCCGGCTGTCCTGGCGTCTTTGGATGCCACGGTGGCTTTTGACTCCCTCGAGTGGAGTTACCTGTGGGCAGTGTTGGCGAAGCTCGGTTTTGGCCCGGTGTTTGTGGGATGGGTTAAGCTCCTGTACGCTGAACCGCTGGCTAATGTTGCAGTTAATGGCCGTGTTTCGGCGACTTTTGCCCTTCACAGGGGCACCAGACAGGGTTGTCCTTTGTCGCCTCTTCTGTTCGCGCTCGCACTCGAGCCACTCGCGGCCTTGTTGCGGACTCACCCAGATCTGCATGGTATCAGGTGGGCCCCTGGTTTCGAGGACAGAGTCTCCCTCTACGCGGACGATATTCTGCTTTACCTCACTTCCCCCTGCACATCCCTTATCGTGGCCTGTGATGTACTGAGGCTTTTTGGCCGATACTCTGGCCTGGTTATCAACTGGGCCAAGTCATATCTGTATGTACTGAAAGGGGGAACACCGCGCCTCCCTAGGGGCTGCGGCATCCAGGTGGCCAGCCAGGGCTTCAGGTACTTGGGGATCTATATCTCCAGTAATGCGAAGGCGCGCTATGAGCATAATCTGCTTCCCCCTCTTCTCCGCCTCTGGCGAGATGTGGAGGGTTGGCGCAAACTTCCACTCTCTTTGCTTGGGCGCGCGGCACTATTTAAAATGATGTCCTTGCCCAGGTTCCTTTATGCCCTGCAGAATACTCAGGATCCGGTCCCCGCCCGGTACTTCCAGGAGATCGAGGGCCTTCAACGTGCCTTGCTTCGGGATGGCCGGCCCCGCTATCACGAAGCTCACGCTTCCGTGGTACGATGGGGGAATAGCGCTACCGGATGTGCGTAGATACTACTGGGCCTCCCAGTTAGCGGCCATCAATCACGGTCTCTATGGTCCGGAAAACAACCCTGGATACGCCATGGATAGGTGGCTCCTGGGTGGCAGAAATTACTATAGGGCGCTCTACTCGTGGTCTCTAGATGGGCAGATGTCGGGCCCAACGAAAACAGTGGTCCATATTTGGAGGGCAATTACCAAGGCGCAGGGCTGGAAAGGTAAACTGACCAGGCTGACCCCACTATACGACTCGGACATCCTGGGCAAGTTGTGGCACACCAAGGGTTTCGATAAGTGGGACCTCATAGGCATCTCCAGGGTGGATGATATGTTGTCGAGAAGCGAGATTAAGACCTTTCCCCAGCTACAGGATGAATATCAGTTGGGTGCCTCGGAATTTTTCCGGTATGCCCAGCTACGACACGCATTGCTTTCTGCTAGGCCGGAGGAGGGGGCGATCCCAGAAAGCTCCCCGTTGGAAGATAGGGTGCTGGACGGCCACATGCCGGACAGCGCCATTTCACTGTCCTATAAGAAGCTTATAAATGTCCGTACCGACCTCCTCCTGGGCGTGAGGGATCAGTGGGTGCGTGATGGGTTGGAAATCGATGCCGAGGACTGGCAGAGTGCGGTGTCCTCCCCTAAGGAGGTTGCCATCTCTTCCCGTCTCAGACTGGTGCAGCTTAAGATCCTGCATAGGGTTTACGTGACTGGCCCCAGACTTGTACATATGGGCTACTCGGTCGATGGGCTTTGTCGCCGCGGCTGTGGTGCCCTTGCCACTTTTATGCACATCCTCTGGGAATGCCCCGCCATAGCCTCTTACTGGAGACGTGTGCACCTGATTATGGGCGAGGTAACTGGGGTAGCGGTGAATGCGGAAGCCAGGAGGTGCCTCCTCAACATCTGGGATCCGACGGACCACAACGTGGCTCAGACGCAATGGGTGACCCTTTGCAACATGGTGGCTAAACGTGATATCGCTCAGAAATGGGGAGCTTCGGTAGCTCCCAAGGTTGTGCAATGGAAAGCCAATATGGATTGGTGTATGTTTAGGGAGAAGACGGTCTATATTGCCAGGGGTAAACCCAAAAAGTGGCAGAAATTGTGGGGGGCCTGGAATACGTACAGGGGAGACATTTGCATACCCCCAGAACCTGTCTCGCTGGAGGAACATCTGTCGCCGTAGCCTGCGACACCAACTGCAATACGCTGTGAATATTATCCTGTGTTTTCCTCCCTCCCCTCCTCGCTCCTGGCCTTTTATCCTGTTTTCACACTTGTGTTCCCTATGTTCCCCCCCTGCCCCCCAACAACGCCTCACTGGTTTCTTGTACTCCATTGCCTATCTCTTTGCGCCCTATCTGGCGCTCCTTTTTCTTTTCTCTATGTTCCTTTATAAAAAAGTAAAATCAACCTTCACTGTGCTGCTGCATCGATTCTTGCACTATTGTTCTCCTGATCCGTTATGCTGCCTTGCCTCCGGGATGTTAGGCTGAATAGCTGTGTGCACTTTTTTCAAATAAAGGTTTTAAAAATTTAAAAAAAAAAAAAAAAACTGAGGTAGACTATATATATCCCTTACATATGTCCCGTATTTGACCTTAAGCTATGTACTAAATAGTAAAGCATCCGAGACTGGTACACGTTAAAATGACCGCCGTTTTCTCTCGCATCCACAGTATGATCAACCGGGACATTTTGTAGTCCCTGGATCACAGGTGTTTCCAGTTGCGTGTAACTGGGCTCATTATAAAAGGAGCCAGGAACTTTAGGATGTTTAACTGCTGGGAAACGCGCCGCGGTCACGACCCGAGGATCTCCGTATACTGCCACTTGTTCTTATCAGATACCGGTAGGACTCTTTCTGTGAGTTTGCATTCTGTTATAAGATGGGACTTTACCTCGTTGCTTTATTTCTTGACTATTTTAACCATTTCTGCCATAAGACATGTTGATGGCCCTCTAGTCTCCTGATATGATTGCTATTCCCTGCGCAGGGTTTAAAAATGGGCACTCTGGCGCTTTTGGATTATTATCTGCAATCCACGCAGGATTTAAATATGGACACTTTGTCGCTATGGATGTAGAGGGGTACTTTATCAAGTTTTTCCTGAGGTCTTACCAGACAGGATATGAGTTAGGGCTTTTTGGACTTTTTTACTGTGTTTTGCACACTTTATCATGTCAATCATAGGTACCAGGAAAATAGAGCTTATACGTGACTTTCTTCCATTTATCTGCCAGATTGGGGCCTTTTTATTACAACCGCGGACCATTATCCACGTGTTCCTGGAATTTAGATCCCTTATGGACAAATGATAGATAAGCGTGTCATTGTAAGAATTGACTTCTACTTGTCATTTTACTTGAATTAGCTATTTCTCCCATGACCATATTTTAGCACTTGCTCGTCTAAAACTCAGGTGCCCAACTGGACTGCGGGGCCTCTTTTTATAAAAATACCGAGATTATGTATAATCATCTTTTAACGGTGCCGAAGTTCCCTTGATTTAAGTAAACCCCTACATAACTTATTTGGGGAGAGTTTACTAATTAAATCAGACTCTCTGTCTCCCTCACCTGTTATGGCTATAAATTCCATTAGAAAGTTATTATTTGAGAGTATATACGCTCTGTGGTTAACAGATGAAGGAACCTACTACAGTTATTATGGGCTTCATGCAGATTCTATTTAGAATTTATACTTCTTGCCTCTATCTACGTTCCAGGTTCTGGACAATATACTATTAATGGGTTGAACCAGACCTTAGGATCTCACTTAGATCTCAATAGTTAACCCAATACGATACTGTAGACTCTGTCCACATACATTTGCATGTAAACACTACGATTATTGGAACCAATACGGGGGGCGGGGACTTCTTAATGTTCCCATTCTTGCACTTACAGATTGGCATACACATGTAGATTATCATTCCCTTTTTTTGGACCGCAAGGACGCCATTGATTATCTTTTGATGTACCAACGATTATACTCTCCAGAGACAACAGAAAGCTTTATCTTGAGTAAGTCCTAATGCACAAGTTACTACTTGTGTAACGATATATCTGTAAGAGACATTAGTTAGTGATAGATTCCTTACCTTAGAATATCCCCAGGCGTCAGACTGGATCCGGAAACTTTTGCGTAGCAATACCCCTGCGCGTCGGTAGGCGTCGTCTGCGGCTCCGCGTCCGTCGTCGGCGTCGTGAGCGCTGGAATGACGTCGCCGGAGTACTTAGACGCCGCCCATGCGCGCTGACGTCAGTTCTGATACACAGCTTTTCCGCGCCAGATACGCAGAGCCATGATAGAACCAACACTGGTGCCATGAAACTAGGGCCCTGAAAGGGGATGACCTTAACCCTAGATATCGGTTCGCAGAACGGGGAGGATGGGTGGGTCGGTAAGGAATCTATCACTAACTAATGTCTCTTACAGATATATCGTTACACAAGTAGTAACTTGTGCATCTGAAAGAGACACGTTAGTGATAGATTCCTTACCTTAGAATAGATACCCCAGCAATACCAACCCCGGTGGTGGGTCTGCGAACCAATATCACACCAGAAAGTCCTGGAGGACGGAACGGCCAAAGAAGCCATCCCTCCGGACTTGACTGTCCAGGCAGTAGTGTCTTGCAAACGTGTACAGCGAGGCCCACGTAGCTGCCTGGCAAATGTCCTGTAAGGGGACTCCTCGGCCCAGGGCAGTTGTTGTCGCTGTGGCCCGAGTGGAGTGAGCCCGCAACCCAGCCGGGGGCTCCTTCCTCGCCATGGAGTAACATGCTTGAATACACAAGATGATCCACCTCGAAATGGTCCTCTTGTGTACAGCCTTTCCCTTCTTCGCGCCCACGTAACCAACAAAGAGATGGACATCCACCCGGAATTGGCGTGTGCGATCTAGGTAGTAGGAGAGCGCACGTTTTGGATCCAGACGGTGGAGCCTCTCTTCCTCTTTCGAGGGATGCGGAGGCAGAAAGAAGGTGGGCAAAGTGATGGACTGCCCGATGTGGAAGGCCGTGACGACCTTGGGCAGAAAGGAAGGTCGTGTACGTAACACCACCTTGTCAGGATGAACAGATAGGAAAGGTGGAGAAGAAGAAAGAGCCTGGAGCTCACTCACTCTCCTGGCAGAGGTGATGGCAACCAGGAAGGCAGGTTTCAACGTGAGAAGATGGAGAGGACAGTTATGGAGTGGCTCAAAGGGAGCACACATCAGATAAGTGAGAACAAGATTCATGTCCCACTGGGGCATCATGAAGGGAACAGGAGGGAACATGTGCGTGATGCCCTTTAGAAATCTGCTTACAATAGGGGACTTGAATAAAGAAGGCTGATCAGGTAGCCTTAAGAAGGCGGATAGAGCAGAAAGGTACCCTTTAAGAGTGCCCAGAGCAGAGCCCTGCTGGGCAAGGGAAAGAAGAAAGAGCAGCACTTCCGAAAGGGGTGCAGAGAGAGGATCCACAGCCTTTGCTGTGCACCATGCCACAAATCTGTTCCGCCTGCAGGCGTATACCGACTTTGTGGAGGGATGCCTGGCTGCCAGAATGATATCACAGACTTCAGGAGGCAAGTCAAATGGCCTCAACTGTCGCCGCTCAATCTCCAAGCTTGTAGGTGGAGACTGGACAGGTTCGGGTGCAGCACCGTCCCCTGCTGCTGCGACAGAAGGTCCTCCCGTAGAGGCAGACAAATCGGGGGATCGACTGACATGCTGAGTGGCTTGGGATACCAGTATCTTCGTGCCCAGTCCTGAGCCACAAGGATAACCTGGGCCCGGTCGCGCCTGATCTTCTTCAGCACTCTGGGCAGAAGTGGTATAGGCGGAAAGGCGTACAACAGATTGCAGCTCCACTCGCGACGAAAAAGCGTCTCCGAGCGAGTGCCGCCTTGGAAATTCCAATGCGCAGAACTGACGGCATTGCGCGTTCTCTTCTGTGGCGAATAGATCTAACCAAGGCCCTCCCCACTGCTGAAAGAGACATTGCGCCACGTCCGAGTTCAGACGCCATTCGTGATCCATCATGCACCGACGGCTGAGTTCGTCCGCCCTGGCATTCAGAGAGCCTGCCAGGTGTTGAACCACCAGGGTCACGCCCTGATGTTCCAGCCATTGCCATAGGCGCAGAGCCTCCTGGCAAAGGGTCCACGACCCCACTCCGCCTTGTTTGTTGCAGTACCACATGGCGGTGGTGTTGTCGATGAACACTTGCACTGCACTTCCCCGGACAGAGGGGAGGAATGCCTTCAGTGCTAGACGAATTGCCCGAAGCTCCAACAGGTTGATATTTAGCCGGGACTCCGCCGGAGACCAGAGGCCTCTGATCTCCGCCTCTCCCATGTGGCCTCCCCAGCCCTGGAGGGACGGGTCCGTCACAACTACGTGCTCCGGGTGGAGCAGGGAGAGGGATCTGCCACTGACCCAGTCGCGGTCCGTGAGCCACCACTGCAGTTCTTTCGCAGTGCCCTCCGAGATCAAGACATGATCGGACAGGTTGCCCTGATGCTGGGCCCACTGAAACTTCAGGTCCCACTGCAGAGCCCGCATCCGCCACCTGGCGTGATGCACCAGAAGGATGCAGGAGGCCATCAGCCCCAGAAGCCGCAGCGTCAACCTGACCGAGACTCGGGATAACGGCTGGAAGATGGGAACCAGAGCCTGAATATCCCGAACCCGCTGTTCGGGTGGAAAAACCCGAAACTGCGCCGAGTCGAGAACCGCTCCGATCAAGAGGAGCTTTTGAGAGGGACACAGGTGTGACTTCGGCACATTGATGGAGAACCCCAGCAGGTGCAGGAGGTCGGCCGTAGTCTGGAGGTGGCCGACGACTGTTTGGGGCGAGCCCGCCTTCAACAACCAGTCGTCGAGGTAGGGGAAGACTGATGTCCCCTGCCTGCGCAGATGAGCTGCGACCACCGCCATCACCTTCGTGAACACCCGTGGGGCGCTGGTAAGGCCGAAGGGGAGCACGGTAAACTGAAAGTGCTCTTGGCCTACTGTGAACCGCAGGTAACGCCGTTGGGCCGGCAGGACGGGGATGTGGAAATAGGCGTCCTGCAGGTCCAACGCTACCATCCAGTCTCCCGGGTCCAGGGCAGCCAGGACCTGAGCCAAAGTCAGCATCTTGAACTTCTCCTTCCGGAGGAAGCCGTTGACGTTCCGCAGGTCCAAGATAGGGCCTAGGCCCCCTTTGCTCTTCTTGGGCACCAGAAAGTAGTGGGAGTAACATCCACACCCTACTTCTGGCCCAGGAACGCGCTCGATGGCCCTCTTGGCCAAGAGGGCCGTGACTTCCTCTTGCAATAGTTGCAAGTGATCCCCCGACACACGGTGGCATTGCGGTGGCATGGATGGAGGGGATGCCTCGAAGGGGAGGGAGTAGCCCCTTCGGACAATCTGCAGCACCCACCTGTCCGAAGTGACCGTGCGCCAGTGGGAGAGGTGATGGCGAACCCTGCCCCCCACAGGCGCCACATGGGCCTGAAAACTCGGAGAAGGAAGGTTTTGAGGCAGGTGCTGCTGAGGGAGGTGTGGACTGGCCTCGCCGCGGTCCCCGAACGCCGCAACGGCGGTTTCCACGTCCGCCACCGCACTGCTGGACATTCTGCGGTGTGTGGCTGACTGTACGTGGTGGGGCGCCCCTTCCGTGGCCACGAAAGGAGCAAAAGGCACCCGTTTGCTGGCGTGGGGCCGTGAGGCCCAAGGACTTGGCCGTAGCCCTGGAGTCCTTGAAACGTTCCAGCGCATGGTCTGCCTTGTCGCCGAAGAGGCGACGGCCATCAAACGGCATGTCCAGGAGGGTGGCCTGGACATCGGCCGAGAAGTTGGCGGACCTCAACCAGGCGTGGCGTCGAACCGCCACCGTCGTTGCCATCGCCCTGCCCAGTGAGTCCGTTGTATCCAGCCCACACCGGATAGAAAAGCGTGCTGCATCTCGGCCGTCCGCAAGGGCTTGGCTGAGTTTAGCCTGGACCTCCTCCGGGCATCGTGGCAGCACCTCCGCAACCGTGTCCCACAGAGTGTGGGTGTAGCGGCCCAAGAGACAGGCGGTATTCACAGACCGCAGCCCTAAGCTAACAGACGAGAAAACCTTCTTCCCGAACTGTTCGTATCTCTTGGATTCCCTGTCGGGCAGGGCCGACGGGAATGCGGTCTGGGAGTTGGAGGCCTGGATGACCAGACTCTCGGGGTGGGATGGGTGGACAAAAAGCATGGGTCGCCCGGGGCCGGGCGGTAGCGTCTGGCCACGTTCCTATCCACAGGCGGGCCTGTGGCGGGCTTGGACCAAGTGCCCACAAGAACGTCACACAAGGCCTCATTGAACGGCAGCAGGGGCTCCACGGAGCTTGACTGCGGTTTGAGGACCTCAGTGAGGAGATTAGTCCTCACGGCCGCGACGGGGAGCTGAAGGTTTAAGGCCTTAGCTGCCTTCGTCAACACTACGCTATAAGTAGAACCCACCTCCGAAGCCACAGTCGGAGGTGAGGTAAATCCAGTGTCTGGCGATGTGTCAATACCACTGGCCTCCCCAAGCTCATATGTCCAGTCCTGCTGTGACTGGCAATCTTGTGCCAGAGGGTCCTCGGACCCCTCCCCATTTTCCTTGTCACCTGTGTCCTGGAAACCAGGATTAGCAGACAGGGCCTCCTCGTGGAGATAAAAATCCCCAAAGGCTGTCGGAATCGGCGCCCAGCGGTGCCCTTCCGGCGCCTGAGTGGGACCGCAGGAAACATTGGGGGCGGCAACCACATTGGATGCCGGGGGCGACACCTGAAGGGACGGCGCCGGCGAGGTCGTAGGGTCGACCGGCGAGGTCCCGGATCCGGTGAGGTCCTGCGGCGCCGAGACCGAAGTCGCCAGCGGCGTCGGAGCCGAAGCACCCGACGGCGTCGGGGCCGAAGTGCCCGACCCGGAAGGACCTCCAGACGGAACCAATCGGCCCGAAGGCGCCACGGGAACCGACTGAGGAGGGAGGGCCCTCATGGCCATGAGGTACCTCTCGACCTCCTCCGGCGTCGTGCCGTGCCCAGGGACCCGAAGGTATGGGGCAGGCGGCGACGCTTGCGACTCCCGCGGAGCCGCGTGGGTGGTGTCGCCCGAGCCTCCGGCCGCATCGTGCGAGCGTCGGGGCTGGTCAGAGGATCGATGACGTCGCTCCGACCTCTCATGCCTCTTACCTGAGGACTTGGAACCAGACGATCGGTGTCCACTTCCGGAGCTTCGATGACTCCGACCTCGCGACCTGTCCCTCGACCTCCCGTGGGACCGGGACCTGGAGCGGCGCGGGCCGACTGCCTCAGCTCGAGTCGCTTGCGGGACCGCTCCCGCCTAGCCTTCGACGTCAGGGCCCGGCAGTCGGAGCAGGTCCGATCGTCGTGGTCGAGGCCTAAGCACTTCAGGCACCGGCGATGGGGGTCCGTGACCGACATGAGTCGATCGCACTTCGAGCAAGGCTTGAACCCGGGCATCCCTGGCACCGATAGAGTTGAGAACTCGACAAAATTGAAAGATCAAAAGATCAAAAAAGTTCAGTCAAAAAGTGACTGGGGGTAGAGCTTCTTCCGGATCTGCGCTAGCTGGCGCGGAAAAAGAAGAACTGACGCCAGCGCGCATGGGCGGCGTCTAAGTACTACGGCGACGTCATTCCGGCGCTCACGACGCCGACGACGGACGCGGAGCCGCAGACGACGCCTACCGACGCGCAGGGGTATTGCTACGCAAACGTTTCCGGACCCAGTCTGACGCCTGGGGATATTCTAAGGTAAGGAATCTATCACTAACGTGTCTCTTTCAGATTCCGTTTTTTATTTGCTTAACTTCCCTCCTTTGTCAGTTTCATAGCTGTCTTTTGACCATAAGCTTATTTGACTTCCAGATTCTATGGGACATCAATTTGTCCATCCTTACGGGACTGTACGTCAGAGCTTCATATAGACTCTTCATTTGAAATCTCTCCACTATAGCAGAAGGTAGATCTGTTTTTTTGTCCTCCTACAACATTGTTCTTTCCTTCCTTCTATGGTTTTGTCTTATTTCACAACAATTTTACATGTTGCTGTACTAGCTTTCCAGGATGACACCGCGCATGTTCCTTCATGCTTCCCTACATTTTCTTTTCTCTCTTTTGCACTTGCTCTTCTATATCATATCTTCGACATCCCTGCTCTATACCCATAGTTTCTTTAAAAAAACTTGTGTTTTCCTCTCCCCAGTGGGGATGTCCCATGATCTCTCTACTCTTTGCTCTTTCCAAATCCTGATGCTTTTAGAAGTGATCCGGCTGTACGAGGACGGTACCGTTGTCCCGCTGCGTGGAAGGAACCGTATAGATAGAGAGTGAGAAACCCCATACTGCCTAGAGCCTCACGAGAGAGCATCTATTCTGAAGCCTGACCCCTGGACCTCTTTCGGAAATCCGATATGTAAAGATGGCTCCCTGACAGACCAACATACAGCGTTGAGGCAGACAAAACTTAACTCATGATCTACGGATTATTAAAAAATCGAAGCTGAATCTATTGTTACCCACTGACTCCACGCAGCATTTAAATAAAGCTCTCTCCAGCCGCAGAACCCCATTAGAGGCTCAGATTCTTCTTTCCCAAAGACTATATGTGATTTGGGATTTATTGAGCCCGTGAACGACGAGAGGGACATTACTGTGATCCCATCTCAGCCTATGTGTTCCCTTCCCTGATTGTACACTCCTGCCCTGAAGAAGGTGTTGCCTAATAGGGCCAACACCGAAACGCGCGTCGGCGCTACATAGTGGACGGCAACTTCTGGGTCCCTATAAAACCTTTTCCCATTAGTTTTGTCCGCTCCTTCCACCTTTAACCCATGCAACTATTTTACATCTGTTGTTGCAGGCACGTTGTACTTGTTTGTGAGTGAATCTGAATGAATGAGGAAGTGAATGAGTATTTTGAGTGATGATGTATATATAACAAATTTTTTTTGAGTGTTTGGGATTGTGAGGAACTTTTTCTGTGTACTGTATTTAATTTCGATGAAATGTGTCTTTCCCTTAGATGTAATCATTTTAATATGAACTATGTATCAACAGTATTTCTAATTAAAAACCTCACTGTGAAAAGACAAATCATTTTTTAAGAAAAAAAATAAAAATATCATGTACTAAAAAAAAGGAATGGTGAAGTCTATGGCTCTGGTTTTCATGTTCACCCACATTTGTTTATTGATTGGATCCTATAATAGGACCCCTTATATCCGTGTGGCAGGGTTAATCTTGTTCTATTTTATATGCTTTTAGAAGATAGCACACAGGATGAAAATGATGTGATAACCCATTGTGAGATGCATTATGTATAATACCCACTATCCCCATGTGTATATATAGTATTGTTCATGCTGTCTGTCTGCTTGTGCACATATGTTGAGCCAGTTTAACTGGACTGACATAACAACAACTAACGAATATGTAAAAAATGGACTACTTGTTGTTATGTTAATCTTTTTTCTAAAAATTCCCTTTATGTGGGTCGCCCATTCCTCGCAAATATCTATTTAGATATAGGCTTTTATTTATGTATGATATATGTTTGTTTATATGTTTGTATTTAACAGCCCTGAAGAAGTCCCATGTTCGGGACAAAACGAGTCAGCTGTACGGTGCTTCATCTCTTGAAAATAAAGGAACTAAGCCGAAGAACTCTATTTTGCTTGATTCATTGAAAACATAAATGCTTAATGTTGTGGTGCACCTGTGCTGTTATGTTTAGTAAATCAAAGTTCCCCAGGGAATAAGCACTATTACAGTGGGTGCTATCCAGTGTGCACACAGACCCCTATACAAACACTAGGGGTACTCATTACTATTTGGGGTCACCGTTTATTAGGTGCTAACCTTAAGGTTTCACTGTTAGTTCTGTCATCTCCTTTCCCGTATCTGATGGACTCTGATCTAACCTCTCCCCAAGAATTGGGAGAGAAGGCAGACGAAAGGGTCCGCACCAGGGTAAAGTAGAAAAACCATGGTGGTGGGGGCGACCAGCTGAAGGAGGGGGAGAATGGCAAAGAAAAAAGGAGTCTTTCAAGGTCCCCAAAAAACCAGTCTCAGGGGGTCAGTCCCAAAACTCCAAGAAAGGCAAAAAGAAACCTTGGTTATTTATGTAAAGTAAAGAACCAATGGGCAACAGATGCTGATTGTCCAAAGGCCCAGGAACTTACTACCACTGCCCCTAGGGTAACTGCGCCCCCTAGTCCCAGTACAAGTGGTAGTACAGCAACCAAGGGATTAGATAAATTAACTTTAGGTTCGGAAGTGGGTTCTGGCCCAGCCACAACCCCTGCTCAGGATGTTCTAGTCTGTGATGATGGCATTGATCCTATCACCTTCTGGTAAGTCCCACTAACTTGGGCAAGTACAGGCAACAGACTTTGATAAATAGAAAGGAAGCAATAGCTTTCAGGGACACAGGGACCAAAGTCACCATGGTGACAGAGAAACGGGTGTCCCCTCAGCAAATCATACTTGGACAAATGTACCTAGTCACCAACGCTAGCAATGTTAGGACTGATCGTTCCCTGGCAGTTGTGAATCTCAGCTGGAGAGGGGTAACTGGACCTAAAAGAATTGTGGCATCTCCAGACCTACCAGTAGACTGCTTGTTGGGCCAAGACTTAGAAACGTCGGACTGGTATGAAGTAGAGTTCAGGACTCATGCAGAAATTATGGGCATTTCTGCCAGTGTCTTTGCGGTAACCCCGGCACAGGCTAAACAGCTCAGCACTGGATCATGTAACAATTAACCAGATTGCTCCTAAGAGAAGGAGCAGGAAGGGTAAGGAATTATCCTCCTCCTAAACTCGCAGTGAGGATCAGTCTCCTGAAGGGGATGATCTTAGTCCCAGTGAAGGAACTGTCCCAGAAGAACTTGGACCTGACTTGGGTTTGGGGACATGGGACCCTTCCAGGGCAGACTTGAGGATGGAGCAGCAATCCTGACCTCTCGAACCCCTCAGAAAGCAGGCTGCTGCTGAGGAAGCAGGGAATGTCAGTGAGTCCCATAGGTTATATTAGGAAGATGGGCTTCTGTGTTCTGAAGGTAGAGATCCTAAGCCTGGGGCCACCAGGAGGTCGGAAATACCTTAGAAGTTCAGGGGTTTATGCTCTCGCTGGCACATGACATTCCCTTGCAAGACACCTTGGGCAAATAATGAGTTTTGTCGCTCCTGTGTCACATGCCAAGCAAGTGGTAAGTAAGGTGGCACTACAAAGGCCCACTTAATTCCAACTCCAGTGGTTGGGTTGCCTTAGAGAGGGTAGGGATTCACATTGTTGGTCCCTTGAACCCTCCAACTGCATCGGACACAGTTACATTCTAGTGGTGATGGACCAAGCCACTAGGTATCCAGAAGCAATTCCCATTAGAACCACCATAGCTCCTGTAGTTTAGAAAAAAACTTAAAACGCATCTTTTTCAGTAGATAGCTTGGTTGGGAGGAGGGGGGACAGTCACTCCACTTGTCATAGCGCGGGGACACGCCAGTGGCGTAACCAGGCGCATAAATGTCCAATAATAATAATAATAATAATAGTTGCCAGGGCCCTCCTGGGAATCTTTTCCAGGGTGGGCACCCCTAAGGAGGTCTTAAAGACCAAGGTACCAACTTCATGTCTAGTTACATAAATGCAATGTGGAAAGAGTGTGGAGTAAACTATAAGTTTGCCACACCTTACCATCTACAATGAAACAGGCTTTTTGAAAGGTTCCACAAGACCCTCAAGGGTATGATCATGTGACTCGCAGAAAAGATCAGGTGAAAATGAAATGTCTTATTACCCTGCCTTCACCTCGCCTACAGAGAGGTTTCTCAGAAGGGGGTTGGCTACAGCCCATTTGAACCTCTGTGTGGACTTTCAGTTAGGGGTCCATTGTGTCTAGTTAAAGAGGGCTAGGAGCAACATCTCAAACCTCCTAAACAGGATACTGTGGACGATGTCCTTGGCTTGCGTTCTCGTATGGCTGTGGACATGAAGTCGGCAGTCAAATTCTTGAAGCCAGCCAAGAGCTTCAGAAAGCGTGGCATGACCAAAAGGCTGTCCTGACTGCTTACCAGCCAAGCCAAAAGGAGTGGGTGTTGGAGCCACTGGCTCCCCCAGCTAAAGACATGGTAAACTAAGTATAGTGTGATGTAGAAAGGGTTGTGCTAGACCCTCAGCTAGCAATCTAAAAAGTTGAGTAGAACTTACTATTTTACAAAAAGTATTTATATGTACCTAATGCTAGTGATCGTTTTCATCTAACCAGACCTAGATTAGCTGGTAAAACAGTGCAGGCTTAAATCCCAACTTCTGCACACCAATGTAGAAAGGAGGCTTAATATATGGAGCACACTTATTTAAGTGAAGCACTAATCCAGACTACCCTTATGGTGGTTTCAGTGGTCTTAGACAACCTTAGAAAGCTCTCTAAGTGGTACCTGCTGAAAGCAGCCTTCAGGCTTATTCCTGAAGGAGTGTTAAGCAGTTTGTTTTACCAGATCTAATCATGTAGTGAAGGTTAAATGAAAAAGAACCACACAGTGTAGTTATAAAAATATGTCTATTTTTTACACAACACTTACAGGTCATGGCACTGAGCTTATGTTGTTGAGCAACCAGGTAAGCTTCAACTTGAGCACCATGTGGCCGACTTTTACGGCTCCAGCTCCAAAAAAGGAGATAAAAAGAATGGGCATCTGGTTAGGCCAAGATCTCACTTTTAGAGCCCAAGCGAGTTAGACTGCTGCTGAGTGCTACGGTTACTTAGGATGACCCGCAAAATACTTCCCCTACTACCTTGCACTCAAGAAAGCTATTGATCCAGGCCCTAATCCTCTCTAGGTTGGATTATGGTAACGCTCTCTATTTTGGTATCCCAAACTCAGTGAGTGCTAAACTGCAAACCATGCAAAATTCGGCAGCAAGACTGCTCACAGGCACAAACAACCGCTGCTCAGCAAAACCTGCCTTACGCTCCCTTCATTGGCTCCCGGTGCAGGAGATAATACATTTTAAAGCTCTCTGCATCGCGCACAAGTCTCTGGAAGGAAAAGGTCCACCTATCCCGAAAACCTTGATCAGACCATACAAGCCTACCAGAAGACTTTGCTCAGACGAGCTCCACCTAGCTGAAGTACCCAAAATCAAAAAGGCCAGACAACTGAAAACTTGGCTTTTCCTATAAAGCATCCCCCCCCCTCCCTCTAGCATCTGCTGAAGCGCTGGGACACTTTCATAACCTTTGTCCAATTTCATGCCAGAGCGTGAGCCAAGGGATCCCTGAACTGGGTCAAACTGGGGAATGCATGGAGGGCACCAAATGTCCCTTCAAAGCAGTCTGGTGGCGCTGCCAAGCGCCCCCACCATAGCCCAATACACTCCCTGTGATAGGAAACCTATTGTTCTACTGTCCCCTGCTCGAGCTCAGCTCAGCAGTAAGAGAGCAAAATGGTGTCAGTGGTCGGTAGCAGCACTAGCTTGCTAGCAGACCCTGACAGGCTGTTAACAGGAGCCCTGGAGGCTTCCCGGAGGAGCCCCCCAGTGCAAGGACTCATACCTCCAATACCAGTAACGGTTTTGGGGGTATGATTCCAACATGGTTGATAGCAAACATACCCAGGTTCTGCACAGCCACTATATAGTTCGCCATCACCTAATGACGGATGGCTAATATATGTATCAAAATGGTTGACCACACTTACAAAGCCTGGAGAATCGACTCTGGGGTTTGTATAGGTGTCATTCTCATGCAGGGACACTCTCACACTTATAACCCAGCACCCTGCCTTCAAGACTGAAAGGCTGCCTTAGGGGTGACTTATAGGTTTTAGGTGTAGTGAGCTCAGATATAAAGAAACTTATATCTGTTGTAAGGGGTGTGAGCACCAGCTTACACAGGGCTGCAATGGCAGGCCTGTAGCCACAGTTTGAGTCGTCTCTCATGGGTGGCACAATAATTTCTGCAGCCCATGGGAGACCCCTGGTGTAGCTATGCCCTGGGTATCTCGGTACGATATACTAGGGACTTATAGGGGTACACCAGTAGCCAATTTTGGAGGTACAGAAGAATTTACCATGACAATTTTAGGGAGGAAGCACAGCGACTGGGGTCCTGATTGACAGGATCTCAGTCAGGCTAGTTAATAAAAAAAACATACTGACACCAGCAAAAAGTGGGGGTAACCATGAAATCAGATCCTACTTTCCTACAGCTGTGCACCGGCATCAGAATGGATTCTAAATCCAGAAACCGGACTCATGCCAAGGGTGAACCCGCTGGCCTAGACACAGTCACAGTGCCGGTTCAGAGTCACGGGTTAGACTCATGCACCGGAAGACTGGTGGCAGGCGTCACGTGACAGTCGGACAATGCCTTGACTTCGACCGCCTTCGTAGAGGCTCACCCTGCGACATCCACAGAGCAAGAAGCTTCATCCTACAAGCTTTCAGAGCCTTTGCTCGAAGCCGTGGGCAAGAGTCGCAGCCCTCTGAGTCATGGTGCTCTCCTAAGCACCACATGCATATAGAATGGGGGTCCATGGCCAACATTTGTCGTCCAGAGGACATAGAAAAGGCACAAAGTTCCTTTCAATGAAATTGGCATGGTAGGCTAAAAACGTTCAGAGGAACTGCTGATCAGATACACGTTGCAAGTGCGGAAAAGAAGAAACTAACGTCTGCTGCAGGCTTAAAATGTACCCCGTCGATGTCACACCCAGAGGTCGACATCGCTATGGAGTCACTCAACGCCCACTACCAACACACAGAGGGACTGCTGTACAAAAATTTGGGATAGTTCTAAGATAAGGAATCTGAGGCTAGATATCTCTATCAGGTCATTAATACTTAACCCGATAGATTGGGGAAAAGTGCTCCAGAGTCTCTGCATGCGGGCGGGTCTATTCAGTGCTTAACACTATAAATGGAAATCCCCTACGAGAGAAATGCTGTGGCTCTTGGAGCTTTCCATTCCATGCCAGCTGTATAAATACTTCCTGCCCATTAGATCTCAGCTACTGCTTTCTTTTCAAAGTATCATGGTCTCATGAGCTGATTTATGCCTCTTACCATCTGGTGAGACTATCAGAGTATGGTTTAGAATCAGACCTGAGGAACGGGTGATCTTACTCGGATAGCTAGTACTTCTTAAGTAGATTTGATGTGACTATGTAGGGTGTTGCAGGATTCTGGATTATTTCTTCTGCCAGTTAGCTAGAATGCATCAGTGTCTCGGTCTGTATTCTTTGGCAGAAATGGGGTAAAGGCTTTCGTCTTCCTTTTTGTTTGAGGTAGACCAGGCAAATGTGAAACCATAGTGTCTACTATCCAGTAATGGTCTTTATGAAGGTTGAGCAGGAGAACTTGGCTCTATGACTGGCACTGCCTGAGGTGCTGGTGTTGTGGTCTGAGATCTAGCCAATTGTCATAAATTGCCGTCACTCAGGACAGTGAATACATAGCCAAAATACCTATCTACTACATTGAAGTCATCTACATAAACGAGGTGCGCATTCTGTGAATGTTTGTGACTCCTCTGCTTGTTTGTTTCACTGTATCTTTCTCTCTCCTAGGAATCCTTGGGACTGAATGATGGGTTGTAGTACGAGGGGCCTCTTCCCTAACCATCACTTTTGGAACACCTACTATTCACATCCTCCTACTTCGCTCTATGGGAATGACACCATGGTCTTTCGAAGTCCTTTGGTTGACTATGAAAAGGGTAGGCAAAACATATGGATGGTGGATTACCAGAAGCGTTATTTCTTCTACATCACTTAACAACCAATGATTGCATTTCAGAAAAAGTGGAGTGTGCAAGGCAAACAAGCATTCGCAATGGAATAGGTCTCGCATTTGCGAGAGTTCAAGCTATTGACATAGTAAATGACAATGCCTTTTCATTTATCTGTTTTGATCATTAATACATAATTAAAAGGCATTGTCATTTAAAATACCAATAGCTTTAACTCTTGTAAATGTGAGACCTATTTCATTTCAAATAAGTGACCACCATTGTCCCGGGCTGCCTGGAATGTGAAATCACAAATGGTGTGCTGAATGTTGCATGAAAGCATGTTGTGATTGCAGTAGGAGAAACTCATTACAGAAAAAAATCCTTACAGACTAGTGTGTAACAATAGAAGTAAAATGGCCAAAGCCTATTAACGAATCAGAAGCCAGCATTTACGAAAGGACAGTGACACAAGCCAATGACAAATATGAGCGGAGAGTGGGTGGGGCTTCAAGTCTATATTCTGATACAGCATGCCTCGCAGAGCAGCACATTCGCTGCCTAGGCTCGACATAATAAGAGTGCTAACACTTTAGATGCATGTTTGATGCTTCAGAACATGTTCCCTGCTCCTTAGATAGAGCCAAATTAATCCTCCCATATTCAGACACTCGTACTCTGTGAACCACCACTAGAGAGGGTTGGTAACAGAGGCCAATAACAGCCACGATCATGGAAACTGCAGGTGAATTGGGGTGCAATAAAATGCCTCATTGTCTTCTTTCCTGGTTATGGAGAAACTCACAACGCCTGCCAACATTGAGCAAAGAGGATAATGCCTCAGTTTGTTATTGAGGGCATGGTTATAACAAGGCTACATGTAATTCATAATAGTCATAATAAAAAGCATCACTTGCTATCTCCAGTCAAAATATTACTGGCTAATATTTCCTTTCGCTGCTTGTTTCGTGTGCATGTCCGTTGCCCGACGCGGCCCTGCCCACTGAGCTGACATGCCGCATGTGGCGGTTAACTGGGATTGTGCAATAACAATGCTCTATTCTGTCACATGACACTGCAATCCTGTAGACTTTATGTGCTCATGGGACAGAGCCTGCAAATACCGGAGGGCTCATGCCGCTATGTGAGTAAGACACAACCATGACGTTGACACATTGACAGACCATCTCCAGAACCAGTTAATCCTTTGCCAGTAGGACATTTCCCCTTGGCACTGCTTGAATTCAGTGTACCAAACAAAAACAGTTGGTTTCAATCGGGTACTTTTGGGCAAATGGACCGTACTTCTAATCTTTCAAAGTTTTGTGTGCAAAACTGCTGTCGCCAAGTCTATGGTTTACAAATCTGCATTTTAAAAAGTAAACCCTGATGGAATTACTCGGTTACTACAAAAGGGTATGGTCCAAAATCGCTCAGAGAGAGAGATGGGTAGTGGCTTATAACTGTCACGGACCACTTTGACTATGTACGTCATTGGGCCGGCCAATTGCTCCCGCTTTTTGTAGAAATCTGGAGGGCCGAACAACTCCCATCCTCTTGGAGGGGCTCAATAATTGCCCCAATTTACAAAAAGGGCAACAAGAACGAGGCGAACTACAGGCTCCTAGCCCTTATAGATAACCACGCCAAATATTTTTCGGGGCTTCTCTTAGTAGAATTAACTGCATGGGCATCACGCAAAAAATTAATCCCCATTAATCAAACCGGTTTTCAAAAAAATATGGGGACCACGACAAACATTTTAGCCCTTTCCCTGATGACAGATGCTATAATCAAACACAAAAAACAACTATATGTGTGTTACATCGATTTTTCCGCTGCATTTGACAGCGATGACAGAGGAAAATTGTGGGCAAAACTTTCACGGTGGGGAATCGACCCCAAGTTGCTGAAACATCTGATGTTACTACATACAGATACCTGGATCCAAGTAAAACTGGGGGCCGGCAACTGTTTGTCGAAAAAAATACCAACTACAAAAGGGTTGAAACAGGGGTGCGTTCTCGCACCGACCCTGTTCAACCTTTTTATGTCCGACCTCTACAAAGATCTGGATAACTGTAACCACCATGCCCCAAAGTTAGGGGGTTTTACGCTGTCCAACCTACTATATGCAGACGACCTGCTATTAATCAGTCAAACACCAGTCGGCCTGCAACACCTCATTAACACCACGAGCAAATTTGCCGAAAAGAATGGGTTAAGCGTAAACAATGAGAAATCGAAGGTGATGGTACTAAATCAAAAATCAAAAAGGCATGTTTTCCAATGGTCTCTCCAAGACAAAAAAATGGAAACAGTTCAAGAATACAAATATCTGGGCATACATTTTGATTCAAAAGGATCCTTCAAGCAACAACTAACATCAATAAGGAACAGAGGGATCTCATTGGCCATAACATTAAAAAACATCAAAAATAAAATAGCGGGCCCAAATTTAATCCCCTTACTTGACATATTTCGTGCGAAATTGCTGCCGTCAATTACATATGGCAGTGAATGTATGAGAGGGAAGGATGAGACCATCTTAGACAACGTGGTCAGTAAAACATTGCGAATATTATTTGCGCTTCCTCCATACACTTCGCCAGCACAGCTAAGGCTTGAGTTTGGCCTACAAAAGCAGCAAATCGCACGTAAAGGTGCATATGCAAAATGCTGGCACAAAGTAAAGAATGCGGAAGCAGACTCTCTGAATGCCCATCTTTGGAAAGAATTGGAAACAAACAAGGACTCCCCTGCAATGGTTTACCTCCAAGCAGCCATAAACTCCCTTGCGCTAAGAGATCTTTGGGACTCGAGTTGCACAGACAAGTGCTTTAAGCGTCTGGTCAATAAATGTGTGAAAATAATTTCCTTGGAGGAGGATAAAACAGCACTAACCAAGAGGTCTCATGGGTGGTTTGTGATTCAAGGCTACACCAGCGCCTCACCACAGCCATACCTTAGCACCGGCTTTTCAAGGAAGGCGAAGGAAGACTTTTTGCGGTTGAGGATGGGGGTAATACCATCTCAGCCACATCTTGCCCCCTGGAAGCGCCTGGACTGCAACCCCAAGTGTAGGCTTTGTGACAATGCTAAGGACGACGTTTTGCATCTGCTGTGTAGTTGCAAAGCTCTAGATAGTATCCGAAAGAGCTTACTAACACAGCCTTGGAATCAGAGACGTGTGCAAACCCGTAGACAAGCTCTGTTGATGAGCTTTAAGGGAGAAAACATCCAACTAGCATGCAGGCTAGTGCGCTTTATGAAATTAGTCAACACGGCCCTAAACTCAGCAGTTAGTAATTAAACTTGTCGTACTGTGAATGGCTTCTCCTCTCAAGACTATTTTCCTTTGATAATCAAAGTCACAATCGATCGTGAAAGTCCTTTTTTCCTAACGTATAGTACTGTACTTCCCGCAGGGTTTTTCTCTCACTTTTTAACTTTTCGAAATGTTTTTATTTTTCTTTTTATTCATGTACTTTGCTTTTTCTTGTTTTTACTGCCGAATTGCAAAGATTTTAATTAATCATGCAATAAAGATTATTATTATTATTATTACTATGTACGTCATTCTGAAGGGGAATACTAAATAAAGTAGCACCACCTTCAGTTTTATTCTGATTCGTCCCTGTTTTTTATCCAGAAATAAAGATAATGTTACATTGTATCAGATAAATGCTATGTATATGTTTATATTCCACACGTGGCTGTGAAGCAGGAAAAGCACTTTTATAATCTTACAGTGACAACCGGAAGTTTACAAAACGTCTAAACTAATAACGGCTTGTTCCCTCACTGTTCAAAAGAGCCACTTAAAACGTTTACCCATTTGCCGTTGAAAATTTATAAACAAGGATTAAAATGTCAAAGTTTTAAAAAAATTTAAAGGTGCACTCTTTAGACAAACTTGCATATATAAGCACAAGTCTCGGTAACATTTTTCAGCTATCTTGACTATTACATTTTCTTAAATGTATTTAGAGGACTTGCAAAGCACCACACTTGTCCCCTTATAAACCAACTCTTGGGCAAGGCTGACCAGTATGCTGGACTGGCATCTTTCAGGCTCCTGGAGACATCAGCAAAAAGCTAACATTCCCCAGGGACCTGGCAGGTGAAATGTTGTTATTCCTTAGCCAATTCACACAAAACGTACATTTATCAAGAAGGCTGAAGACCTGTGTACCTCCACTTGCAGGATTGAATAGCTTGGTACGGGATTCATACACTTGTCTCCACCTGGTCAACTGAAGGGATGTATGAAATTTAAACATACCGGCTACGGTATTTTTCGCTACAGACCAGACTGAACTTAACTGGAAATATTAAAGTATTTCATAACAATGAAAATTCTATATAGAGACACTATTTCCCAAATAACCGTGTTTAACTAATTGTAATAGGGATGTCACCTTGTAAAAAGGTAAAGTTTGAGGTGAGTGCCCCTTAGCATTTCTGAATCTCTGGTTTGAGACACACACACAAATCTCTGTAGTGGGTGCTCATTTTATCGCACAACCTTATCAGCACAGCTAGGTCTGGTTTTCAGAAAACAAATGCCAGGGGTTGGAGTCTCAGCAGAGAGGCCAAGAGAACATGTTGTAATAAAGGTCACCAACCTCCTGACCCAGAAATATTGGCATGACCTATGCCCAGGGTCACTGAAATTATGCTACAGGTGAGGACCAAATTATGGGGCAAGAAAAGGCAAAATGTGCGGTGTAATGTGTCACATTTTGTGATGGCATTGCTTCATTCTTATTTTCACACAAAGGGTAACGATGTCTGGGCAAAGATTTTACCAGTTTAACAACCAAACACAGCAATAAACAACTGAAAGATGACAAGTCTATTTTTAATAAGAGCCTTCAACTGCACTGTAACAAGTGTCGTCACGTTTAGTAACTTTAGATCAGAAAATTAAAAAAAAAAAAATCTGCAGAGTATGCAGCAGATGATGTGTTAGGCGGAAAATCCACAGTTATGTTGCGATAAAGTGGCCTTAGAATCGCATAATTTCAGTGAGCCTGCCTTAGCCAAACAGCCCTGTTTTGTTCCTTTGTTGTCACTGAAGTTTGCAGAATATGCCCTCCATCTGTTGACGGTCATCGGAAACTGAACGATACAGAACCACAGAAGCATGGAAAAGTGTTAGAATTTGAAATATAGTAATGCCGGTACTATCCCTCTAAAAGTATTGAGAATCGGCTGAGAAGTGTTGGTACTCTCCCTTTCAAATCCAAGCTGCCAACTTCTTCGAAACATGCACGGTCCCGCATGGTGATGTATGACATTCCGAACCCTTTCGTTCAGCGTCCAAATTGATTCCATTCACAGTGCAGCACTTTACAAGTTCCCTCACGTAGTGAGCTAACAGTCCCGTCCTTAATTCCTCTTGCGTGGAAATCCCTTACTCTGCATTTCGGAACAGCAAGATGCGCACACCCGTCCTCTCTCACGGCTGTAGGCAAGCTACACAGGAAGGATTAGTTACTTACCTGTAATCCTAGTTCTCATCCAGGGGTATACTCATCAGTCATAATCTATGAATAATCCCCGCCCATGTACGGGATCCCGGAGCATATATATATGCGTACCTGGAAGCGTACATGGGAACGCACCCAGCGCTCACCCCGTGAAAATTTCAACAAAAAAAATCCTAGGGGATCAGGTGGTGTCTACCCTGCCCCCTTTTAATCATTTCCCCCCCCTTTTTTTTCACCTCTTGTGTCTCGATTCTACAGAGATAAAAGATGGCGGACTCTCCGGACTGTTTGGAATGTTGACAGACACCCGAGAGCCAATCAGCTTTCCGCTCGCGCACTTCCGTGGCGCGACGGGTGCGCTTACAGGTACGCATACCCTGAGCGCTCGAAGCACGGACATAGATATA